>NW_004524653.1:3573407-3575535 GCF_000260255.1 Octodon degus
AGACAGACAGACAGACAGACAGACAGACAGACAGACAGAGACACTGAGACACAAAGAGAATAAATAGGTCACACAAACATGTCTAAAATACTTTTGACAAAGATAAAAAGGCAGTTCCAGAGAGAATGCATAATGTTTTCATCAAATGCTACTAAGATAATTGGACCACATCAGCTAAGTAAGTATGAAACTCAACCTGTATCTCCTATCTTACACAAAATATAAATTCAAAATGAATTTAAATGTAAAAGGTAAAATTAGGCTTCTTTAAAAGAATAAGACAAAGAACAAGTCTTCAGAATCTGTGACTAAGAATTCTTTGTCTTGACACTTAAAACACGATCATTCAAAACAAAAATTCATGAACAGGATATCATCAAAATTCAAATTTTGGGGCTGGCCAGATAGTTCAGCGGGTTAAAGGGCCTGCTAAGGCAGACACAGAGGTCAGAGGTTCAATTCCTGAGCCTGCTGTGCTGGCCCCACTCCTGGGGTGTGCTGACATGGCGATTGAGACTGGGTGTGGTGGCGCACGATGGTAATCCCAGTGCTTGGGAAGCTGAAAACAGGAGAATCACTACAAGTCCAATCTGTGTAGTGAGACCCTGTTAACCCTGTAGACCCTGCAATACATACATAAATAAATAAATAAATTCAATTTTTCATTCTACAAAAGATTCTGATAAAGAGGCCGGCCAAATAGCTCAGCAGATTAAAGCACCTGCAAGCATGGCATAGGGTCCGGAAGTTCAATCCCCTGTCCTGCCGTGACAGCTCTGCCCCCAGGGCACACTGAGATGGCAATTGAGATTGAGTGTGGTGGTGCACGCCTGTAATCCCAGCTCTTGGGAAGCTCTATACAGGCGGATCACTACGAGTCCGATCTAATAGTGAGACCCTGAGCACCCTGTAGACCTTTCCCTAAAATACAAAAAACAAAAAAGATTAAGAAAACAATATAAAGAATTAATAAATTAAATAATAGGTTCATTGAAATAATAAAATTGATAAACTCTTAGCCAATCTTATCAAAAGAAGGAAATTAAAGACTCAAATTCATGCAATGAGGAATAAAAAGGGTGAAATCACTACAGGTCCTGTGGAACTTCAGGCAATCATCAACACCTATTTTGAAAATCTTTGCTCTCATACAATGGAAAACACAGAATAAATATACAGACTCCTCTCTATATATATATGAATTAGCAAAGTTGAATCAAGAAGATATAAAAATTCTGAATAATCTAATCAGTCATTCAAACTGAAAATGTAACTAACTGCTGAATTCCACAAGAAATTCAATTTAATCTAATGCCATTGATCTTCAAACACTTAAATGAAATTGAATATAAGTAATACTCTCTAACTCATTCTTGCAGGCAGTTATTATCCTGACACCAAAACCAGAGAAAGATCCAACTAAAAAAGAGAACTACAGGCCAACCTCCCTAATGAACATAGATGCAAAATTCCTCAATAAGATCCTATCAAACACAATGCACCAATCCTCAAGAAGATTATACACCATGACCAAATAAGATTCATTCCAGGAATGCAAGGATGGTTCAGTATATGTAAATCAGTAAATGCAAAACACCACATCAACAGAGCTAAAGACAAAAATCACATGATAATCTCAACAGGTGCATAAAAAGCTTTGACAAAGTGAAACACTTATTCATGATAAAAAAAATAGTACAGAAAATCAGGATGAATCTCAATCTGGTAAAAGCCATCTATGACAAACCAACAGCCAACATCATATGGAATGGATAAAAAAATGGAAGCTTTCACTCTAAAAACAGGAACAAGACAAGGATGTCCGCTATTACCACTCCTATTCAAAAATGTTCTAGAGACATTAGCCAGAGTAATTAGACAAGAGAGAGAAATAAAAGAATAAGAATAGGAAAAGAAGTTAAATTATCATTATTTGTAGATAACATGATACTCTACATAAAAAACTCTACCAAAAGACTCCGAGAATCAATAAGCAAATTAAGGAACATAGGGAGATATAAAGTCAACACTCAATAATTAATAATATTCCTGTACACAAACAACAAACTCACTGAGAAAGAAATTAGGGAAAACACACCTTTCACAACAACATCCAGAAAGAGAGAGA
>NW_004524653.1:3581535-3594352 GCF_000260255.1 Octodon degus
AAAAAAAATTAATTGTAATTACCTCCTCCCTATCGTATATAGCACATCTACTTACCACCTGTGATCATGTTTAGTTAAACTGACTAAATTGACTTTTTAAACGATATTTTTACTGGAAAGGAACCATTATTCTTTCCATAACAGAATGGACCACTTTTACTCGCCACCAATAGCAGGCAGTCCTACTGATAAGGACATTGTTGGAGCATTTGAAAACAGAATGATTTTTAAGTTGACATCTCTCACTATTGACACGTTGGGCCAGATAGTATTTTTTTTTTTTTTTTTTTTTTTTTAGTGGGAAGGAAATGCTTTAGTCACGTTCCTGTCCCTGGAGCAAGTTGCATGGAATCCACAGCCTAAAGGAGAAGGGCTTTGCTGGGACTCACTTTGCGGTCCACAGCCAGCTGGAGCCAAGCAGAAGGGCATGGTAAAGGGCGTGGCAGAAGCAAAGCCACTCATGGCAGCTGGAAGGCAGAGAGAGAAGACAGGGGCCCAGGAAGGGTGGGGTGGACCCCCCAGGCCACGCCCACCATGGTCGGCCTCTTCAGGCAGGACTCCACCTCCTAAGAGCAAGCCAGCTATAAAGCCACCGTAATCCAATCACCTTCCAAACACACGAGGCTTTCGGGGCTATTTTATATCTAAACCGTAACATATTCTGTGTGTTCTGCGCCACACAAAATAAATTTAGTAGTGTCTCTGGCCCCCACCCATTCAATGTCATGCCCAGCAGTACCCTCCCTTACCCCAGTTGACAACCAAAATTGGCTCCAGACAATGCCAAATGTCTCCTGGAGGAAATAAATCCGAACCACTGTCCGACGTGAATGCACGCTGACCTGAGAGAGCACATTTAAAGAATAAGAGGCGTGAAGATACTCAGATTATCTTCAAACCTTTGGATTTGAGCAAGTCAATTCACACTCAAATGGGAGAGAAGTACTGCCCAACTTGGGTCGATATGCAGCAGATTTAATAGCTACATGAGTATCTCACTCAGTACATATTTTGTTGTTGAGGGTGGTGGGTTTAGTACGTGCAATTTCCAACCTTTTTTTTTTTTTTTAAACCAGATAGTCTTAATAATTGCTCAGCCCTGGTTTAAAATCTCTGGCATTATCTTCCACTTCTTATACTAGGAAAGAATATTCTGATGAGCTCATGAAGATCTTTTGCTGCAAAAAAATTGAAATTCAAACAGAATTTGCTTATAGAGACCCCAATTTTACTAGCAGTCTATCCCAATGTCACAGAATTACAATTATATTTCTGGAGGACACAGGGACAATTATGCGGGTTAACAGAAAACATATTTATATTGGCCATTTGGAGATCTTGCTTCAGCAGACTAAAGTCCTAACTACTCGACTTTATTTGGGTTTCCTCTTATCGCAAGCTTACACGGGTATAATATACTGTTTCTTTTCAACAGGAATTTTGTGCTGTAGACTTTTGCAACATACAGCAAGCACACAGCAGCCCAGCTGTGACGATGGCCAGTGGACAGGCGAGCTGCTTGCACAATTTACTTGCCCAGTGAATGTGGACGTTCCTAATCAGAACTCCACTGGTACCTGTGAAAGTTCCCAACTTGAACGCCCTTAAGTTGGGGATTTATTGTAAAGCTGGATTTGCCACTTTTTAAAAACCCAGCCCTATGTTCCCCTACTCTCCAAAGCCAATCAAGTGTTTTTCTCACCTGGGGGCTTAGCATCGGTGATCACCACTGGCTGACCTTCCTCAGCATGATGCAGAACACCTGGCAGTTTGTTTGCATTATTTCTATGAATCCCCCCAACAATCCAGGTGTTATTATCATTTCTGCTTTACAGGTAAGCAAATGGAGCATCAGGAAAGTTAAACATCTTGCTTAGGGCCCTAAACTGGTTAAGAACAAGACAGGAGTCTAATTTTGGTTTTCTTAACTCTAAACTATTACTCTAGGAAATTTTTTTTCCAGAAAAGTTAAAATTCCCAAGAGATGTGCAGACTCGTGCTGAGGGTCGAGCCATCTGTAAGAAGTTTATTTTCATGCTTATCATAATCTAAAAAGAGACATAGAGTTGTGACCATATGCTCTGTCATCTGGGGAACTACTTTATAGCTAATCTATTTCAGTGTGACATTTGCATTTGTGATTTCAAAAGCGCTGGCACCAAACATTCACCTACAGCGACAGTCTGAAACTGAGTTCTTCTGAAATTGGGGTCTTAGATGCTCATCTTACCCTCCCTGGTCTTCTAGCAAGTTGAAAGAAGTGTTTGATTTGACAAGGACGTCGTGCTCTTTCCTTCTGTGACAACATATTCAGTATCCATGACAGAAGTCTAAGAATTCAAGGGTGTAAAGTATTTCGAACTACATTAGAAATATCTCAGGCAACCTCTCAGTTTTTCTTGGTTTCCTCTGCCCCACTCAACATCCTTGGCACAAGGACAACAAATTGATGCCCAAGCACACTGACTTCCCTGCTGGCCTCTGTAGTCCTCTACCTCCATTTGGCTGTCACTGGCCCCTTCCGAGTCAGTGACCTCCAGTCTCTCTCAGGCTCACAAAGCATTACAACCTGAAGACTCTGCAACAGCCACAGCAGATGGTCTTGGTTAACATGGTCTGGAAGTAAAGAAGGAGATTTTCACCATAGAGAAACAGGGCGGAGTAGTGAACCTGGCAATGGTTTCCTCTCCATTCTCTCTGTCATAGACTGTAAGCTTCTCCTATAATAGAGGAGCTTTGGCCTGTGTGTTCTCTCAGATTAAGATGGTTTAAGTGCTCCAGACATAGGTGAATGGGTCATTGCAGGATTTCCAAGGTTGATACAGGCATAGTACAAAAAGAGACTCTTTGGCATCTTTGATTCATAATTTGTGGGAAACTACTGTTAACAATAATGAGCCAGAATCACGTATTTTATGAAAGAAAAAAAAGTCCTTATAATATGATTCTTTACCTATGATTTCTATACCTGTCATTTATGAGGAAAGAAATGCTAGCTTGGAAAAGAGCTGCATTGTGGGTAGCAAGATTCAGTTTAAATTCACTGCAAAGAAAACTATCAGCAAAATGGAATAATTAATCACCAAATAAAATATGTATAAAGAGGATTTAAAGATGCACTTAAAGTGCATCCACAGAAAATAAATTAGCTATGGAATCTTTTACTGTTGGTGAAGTAAATTAGCAAAACCTTTCTAAAGGCAGAATTATGCGTACACTTTGATCCAGAAATACCATTTCTAGGAAACTCCCCGTAAGGAAATAATTAAGGAAATACGCAAACATGTGGGAGCAGGATTCCTCGGAGTAACAACTGGAAATGCTCTAAATGTTACAGAAGACTGCTTTGATTAATTATAGCATATCTTTAAATTGGAAATGATCATCATTTAAAATGACATAAAATAACATCTATACCGTAAGAAATGCTGTTAGCAATTTATTAAGAATAAAAAAAGAGTAAAACTCCAGTTATCACTGCTTTCTTTTTCTTTCTTTCTAATTTTTTTTAATGTATTTGGTACAGGGTCTGACTACACAGCTTGGACTCATAGTGATCCTCCTGTCTCAGCCTCCCTAGCACTGGGATTACAGGTGTGGGCCACCACCCCTGGTCTTGGTGGCTGGCTCAGTGAGCCTGGGGCAGGGCAGGCACAGCATGCAGTACCAGGGATCAAACCTCAATCCTTTTGTGCTTGACTAGGAAGACACTATGGCCACTGAGCTATCTCTACAGCCCCACCACTGCTATCTAATCTGTTTCTCTTCCAGTACGTATACATATGTAGCCATCAGTAAATAGGGCTCATTTGTTTGTTTAAGATTATGAGCTTTGATTCTCTTCTCTGTCTCTTAGTCTGTTTCTATCTCTGTCTGCCTGTCTGTCTGTCTGTCTGTCTGTCTCTCTCTCTCTCTCTCTCTCACACACACACACACACACACACACACACACAATTACAGAGAAAAACATGTTCCTAGTGGAAAACTATTCACTCTCTGGCACAAACCTTCCAAGAATCCTGCTGAAACTTGTTATTTACTCTATAAATTGTAAGTAATTGGTAGCAATGCAAAAGAATTCCAGTCCACAGAGATGCAGGTTATGTCCTGCTTGGTAGAGGTCCAAGGCCATTCTGCACAACCCTGTCCCAGAAGAGAGGGCTTTCTCCTTTTGAATTCTCATTTCACTATTTGACTATGTAAGTGTATGGGTTCTTTGGATTACTTTTTGAACTAGGTATAGTATCCTTTGTCCCTTCATATAATGAATCAGTTAAGTAGAATCTTGAATATGCATTCCTTTTACAATGGTGTTGGAGCCATTACTAGCTTTGGAAAATTACTCCTTAACACAATCCATCAATCACCAAGCTCTGTGTAGTTCACCCTCTAGCTAAACCTGAAATATCTTTAACTCTGCAGGGGACTTACAAGCTCACCTAGGCCACCATCTTCCGCTCTCAGAGGGTCTTTTAACTTACTCTTGCCACTTGCAGCCCATTTTTCTGCCTAATATCTGGAATGAACTTTAAAACATTGCTTTGACCACTTTGCTTCTCTACTTAATCCATGTATGTGTCTTCCTACGGCCTTTAGGATAGAAACTAGCATCCTAACAAGGCATTATAGAACCTGCACCGATGGGTCCCTCACCTCTGTGCAACATTTGGTCACTGCTTCCTTTGTATATACTCTTCATCTGCAAATGCTGTGGACGTTCTGTAGTAAACATGCAGCTTTTAGTACAATCAAAAAAGTAATGCAGAACACTTGTCTGTCATTCATAAAGGTATGAGGTGGATTCCCAGCACTGCAAAAGACATTCTTTTGAAAGAAGTTTGACAAATTATTCACAAGAAACCCTTCTCTGGTCAGCACAGCATTGGCCTGCATGTCAAGAAAGTCAGCACCACTTCCCACTGGAGTTCCACTGAGTCTGGCTGCCTCTCCTCTCCCTAAAGACTTCCCTGGAGACTTGGCAGCCCTAGCCCCACTACCCCCACTAGCCTTCCCTCTGGAGTTCCACTGAGCCCAGCCACTTGTTCTAGACCTAAAGACCACCAGAAAGACAGGACTACCACAGCAAGCTGCAGGAACCTTGGGGAGCACTACCCTCTGCCAATCCACCACCAAGAGAACCTTGCACAACTCTGGCTTGGATTCATCATCATCAGATCCTTCTTGAACTGCAGCTTCCCCCCTCTCCTTGATGAGAAAACACAATGAACCCCACACACCCGGAACTTTGGTGAGCCCACCCTGCTGTCCCACTCTCCTGAAAGCCTTGCAAGTTGGTCCGACAGTTGTGGGTTATTGTTAAACTGAAAGCCTTGCAGACCTGTACCCCACTCATCCACCATCACTGCAAAAAATGACAAAAGGGACGGGGAAAAGGCCATCTCAGAATTCTTGCTCACCCAAAATAAGTCCAGGAGACAATGTCATAGGGAAACTTGAAAGGCACACACCTAAAATTTATGAGATGACAGCAACTAAATAAAGAAACAACTCCATTAGACTATGGATGAAATTTGAGAGCAGATCAGAAATAATATCTCAGGAAGGAAATAACAATCTCTCAAAAGGGAAGAGACAATCATGAATGAATTTCTCAATACATCAAAGAGAGAGACAGATAAAATAGAAGGGAAGAGGAAAATGATGGAAACATTGAGTGAACAATACAAGAAAGAATTAGAATGCATGAAACAGACACCCAAAGCATTAAGAATTCCATTGAAAGCTGGCAAAATCACTTAAATGAAGCGGAAGAGAGAATTTCAATAGCATTGCAGCTAGTAAACATGAAGGAAACATCTCTTAAAAATAATGAGAACCGATGAATGTCCATTTTGTATCTGTGTATTCAAAGTGGTCAGGATAGATATATAGTTGCATTCTCTTAATGAATAGAATGATTTGTTCTAATGGTGTTTGTAAGTAGGATCACAAGTCTGCATCTTGTACAGCAATTAACTGCTAAGAAGAATATATGCAGTGTGTTATTTGTTGAAACTGTACTTCCGATTTGATTTGAAACTGTCTCATTGCTATCTGTTTATCAATAAAACTTTGAAAAAAAAATGAGAAACCAGGAAATAACAATACAACAGCTGAAAGATGATGCAAAGAAAAATAAGACTAATGTTATCCAAAAAACAGGTGGAGGTAACATAAAAGACATAAAAAGAGTGGTTGCAGAAGTAGTGGAAGAAAATTCCCCAGCATGGGAAAAGAATCTGATATACAGATAACTAAAGCATAGAGAACTCCAGTTAGCCATAATCAAAATAAATCGCCGCCTAGAAACATACTAATCAAGATCCCAGAAGTTGAGCAAAAGAACAGAATATTAAAAGCTGTTAGAGAGAAGAAAGAGATCACCTGTAATGAAAAGCCCATCAGAATCATGGTAGATTTCTCAACACAGACCAAGCAATCAAGAAGAGCTTGGATATAGTGTATTACATTTATAGATTTTCGAATATTGAACCATCCTTGCATCCCTGGGATGAATCCTACATGGTCATGGTGTATGATCTTCTTGGTGATTTGCTGTATTCGATTTGCTAGGATTTTATTGAGGATTTTTGCATCTACGTTCATGAGGGAGATTGGCCTGTAGTACCCTTTTTTAGTTGTGTCTTTCCCTGGTTTTGGTATCAGTATAGTACTTGAAATACCCATTTCTGACAGGACTAAATAAAAAAGGCTATACAAAGGAAAGACCATTTTGTATCTGTACATGCAGAATAGTTAGGATAGATATACAACTACTTTTGCTTAATTCAATGAGAAGAAACATTTATACTAATAGTGTTTGGACAGGATATTCTGTCTGCATCTTGTACTGTGGATAATCACTAAGAAGATAACAATGTACGATGTATTAATTATTGAAACTGTCCTATTAATCAGTTTTGAAACTGTCTCATTGATATTTGTTTCTCAATAAAAGAAAAGAAGAGCTTGGAGTGAGATATTTGAAGTCCTGAAAGAAAACAACTTTCAATCCAGATTGATATATTCTGTAAAACTATCTATCAAATTTAATGAAGAGATTAGATACTCCCATGACAAAGAACAATTAAAGAAATTCATGACAACCAAACCAACCTTACAAAGAGTACTGACAGGTATTTTAGAAAAAGACAAAAATGACCACAACTTCAACAACAACAACAGAAAACAATCACCAAGCAGAGCAAGTACTTAAGCAAAGGGGGAAAGTAGGGATCCTACAGTAGAAAAACAACATGACAAAGATAAGCCAATTCATGTCAGTTATAACTAGCCCATATAGATGATCTCCATTCACCAATCAAAAGAAGCAGACTGGCAGAGTGGATAAGGAAACAAAATCCAAAAATATGCTGCATACAAAAACACATTTAGCTCAAAAAGAAATTAACAGACTGAATATCAAAGTATGGGGAAAAAAATACTCCATGTGACAGGAACCCAGAAAAAAGCAAGAGCAGCTATTTTGGTTTCTGACAATGTCAACTTCAAACAAAACATGATTAAAAGAGACAAAGAAGTCACTACATACTTGTTAGGGGACAACTGCAAAAGGAAGACATAACAATTATAAAAAAAAAATCTACACCCAATGTAGGAGCACCCAACTATATAAAACAAATATTAACAGACATGAAAAATCTAATAAGCAATAACATAATTGTACTGGGGAACTTTAACATCCTATTAATGCAAAGAGACAGATCACCCACACCAAAAAAAAATGAGCAAAAAATAATGGAACTAATACGAACTTGAGAAGAGACAGACTTAGTAGACCTTTACAGAGTGTTGCAGCCAACAGTGTGTCAGACTACACATTTTTCTCAGCTGTACAAGGCCATTCTCCAAAATAGATCATGTGCTAGCATATAGAACATAGTTAAATAAATGTGAAACAATCAATAGCTCAGCAGATTACAGTGCCTGCAAGCAGGCATAGGGCCAGGGGTTCAATCCCCTGGTTTGCGATGCCAGCCCCATCCCCAGGGCACACTGAGACAGCAAAAGCAATCCTGGGTAACAAAGGAAAGGCAGAATGCATCACAATCCCTGACTTGAAATTATACTATAAAGCTACTGTGATAAAATCAGTATGGTACTGGCAAAAAGAAAATAGCTGTGAAAATCAATGGAACTGGTTAGGAGATGTTGACACAACTCCAATCACATTCAGCCGCCTTATCTTTGACAAAGGGGCCAAACATGTTTATTGCAAGAAAGATAGCCTCTTTAATAGATGTTGCTGGCAGGGCTGGCAAGATAGTTCAAAAGACTAAGCACCTGCTTAGGCAAGCACAGGAACAGAGGTTTGATCCCTGGCACCACGTGCTGTGCCAGCCCTGCCCCCAGGCATGCTGAGCCAGTGACTGAGTCCAGGCATGGAAGTACATGCCTGTAATCCCAGCGTGGGGGAGGCTGAAAACAGGATGATCACTACAAGTCCAATCTGTGTAGTGTGACCCTTCACATAATATGTGAAAATAAATAAATAAAGCTGGAAAAACTGACTTTCCACATGCCACAGGTTTAAATGCACAAAACTACAGTCAAATGGATCAACAAAGGCCGGGGAGATGGCTCAGTGGACTAAGTGCTTCCCTGTCAAGCACAAGGCCCTGAGTTCAATCCTTGGTTCTGCCAAAAAAAAAAAGACCAAAAAAAAAAAAAAAAGACAAAAAAAAAAAGATCAACGATTTAAATATTAAACCTGAAACAGTAAATCTTCTGATGGACAAAGCAGGTAGACACCTTAAGCACATAGGGATAGGTAAAGAGTTCATGAACAAAAATCAAACTGCACAGGAAATACTTCAAAGAATGAACAATTGGAATCTCATCTTTTTGAAAAGTTTCTGCACATTCGAAGAAATCACCAACAGAGTAAAAACAAAACCCATGAAGTGGAAAATAATTATAACAGTCTGTTCTTCAGACAAAGGACTCCTATCAAGAACATATAAAGAATTTTAAAAATTCAGCCCTCCAAAATTCAAAGACCTAACCTAAGAATGGGCATCTGAGATGAATATACACTTCAGAAATGAAGAGATACAAATGGCAAATAAATGCATGAAAAAATGTTCATCATCATCAGTCACTCAAGAGATGCAAGTTAAAACATCACTGAGATACCATCTTACAACAGGAAGATTGTTTATCATCAAGAAGTCAATCAATAACAGAAGCTGGACAGGCACTGGGGAAAAGGAACCCTTCACCACTGTGGGTGGGAGTGCAGGCTGTTACAACTATTATGGAAATCAGTATGGAGATTCCTTAAAAAGCTAGAATTGGAGGACCCATTCAAGCCAGATAGTCCCTTCCTAGATACTTTTCCAAAAGAACTGAAATCATCAAACCACAATGTTACATGTGCATCCATGTTTGTAGCAGCGCAATTTGTCATAGATAAATCTTGTAAACAACCCAAATGCCCATCAACTGAGGAATGGATAAAAAAGATATGGTATTGTTACACAATAGGACATTATTCATCTATAAAAAAACATAAATTTGAGGCTTTTGTAGATAAATAGATGCAACTAGAGACTATATTCGTAAGTGAAATAAAGGAGATCCACATGTGCAAACATCGTTTATCTCACTAGTGTGAGAACCTGAAAGAATAATTAAAATCTAAAAGGTACAACAGATAATGTGAAAGGAAAAGAAATTGTTTAATGGGAAGGAAAAACTGAGATGAGGAAAAGGACAAATGAAAGTAGGAAAGAAGATATATTTGGGGATATATGCAGAATATTTTGGGACAACACAATTGTATTGTTGATTTCTGCTGGTCTTTGGAAAGGGACAGTTAATGCTTGTTTTTTTCCTCTTTACTCTGATATTTTTCCTCTTTTGAATTTCTTATAACCTCTTTGTCATTTTGTTTTGTTTCACTGTTCAAATGAATCTTACACATTTATATCTGGTAAGCTGAACAACTAATTTGAAGATAGCATCGTGTAATACAGCAACCATTGTTGAATTCCTATTGTTTGGTTAGTGAAAACTTGAATCATTTCTAATGCTGTTTTTTTTTTTCCTACCATTGTTTTGTATTCTTTAGAAATGAATCCCTTGTAGTAAAGATTAAAAAATGAAAGTCAGCATCAGAAGAGATGGGTATGTGTCCTTCCTTCCCGCCAGTGGCTTCCTAGTCTCCAGATGTACAAAGTGGGAGAAAAAGGAGGCATGAGGAGGCGAGCAGAAGGCTGCCAGAGCAGCTACACGAATGTGTCTAGCTTCTGTTTCTAATTAGCCTTTTAGAGAAAGCCAGCGACAGAACTGTAGGTGGACCTAAACTATGAGTGAGCATTCTAGTTAGACAGAAAAGTCAGGCCCAAAGCACCCATTAACCCTTTTCTCAAATATTCACGGTGCATCTTTTAGATGTCACACACTGTTTCACTGTTTACAATGAAGAGAGAGGACCATACACGTGATAAAGAAACTGTGCTACTTTCACTGAACTTACAATCAATAAGACACCTATGCCTACAAGGCTGTGTGTGTGTGTGTGCGTGCGTGCGTGCGCACGCATGCGTGTACGCTTATACTAAATAAATTATATCGCATTACAGTTTAGATCTCCAAAGTTCCCTTAAAAAATCTCAGGCTTTCACCCACAGGATGGGCTTTTGGGGGCTTTGGGATCACAAAGACTATCATCTCATCGAGTGAATTAATCCACAGAGGAGAACCCCATTTTATAGCATAAGGGGAAGACAAAAGAAATGGGAAACAGCACCTCCTGGGAAATAGTGGGTACTGGAGGCACGGCCTCTGGGGCTGGATCCCGGCCCCATCCTTTCAAGCTCTCTCATTCTCAACTGCTGAGAGATGAGTAGCTTCCTGCTGTCATCCCTTTCCCGCCTAATCACAGGCCTAAAAGCAGTGAAGCGATCTGACCATGGTTGAGACCCTCTACTCCTGGGAGCCAGATAAGCCTTTCCTCCTTCAAGTTCATTTTCTCAGCTATCTTAGCACAGTGATAGAAAGCTCACTAACACATAGTGGAGACAGAGTGAAGCACCAGGAAGGAAAAGAAGCCAGAGCAAAGGGACAGGAATTGCTAAGAGTAGGTACTGAGACTGGAAAGAAGGAGATAAGATGGCAACGGAACTAAGAATTAAAATAAACTAAGGGTAAGGAGTGGACATACTCGAGAAAACATCTGGAGTTAGAAGAAACAGAAAATTCAGTATGAGACAGACATGGCAAAAGCAGGATAAGGAAGCCAGCAGCTGAGAGGCTGGGGCTGGGGCTGCTGATGACAGCGGCCAGATCAGACAGGCCATGTGCTGTCACCGCAAAGACGTTTGCTTTTTCTCTGCATGAGATAAAGGGTACTGAATGGAAGCTACGTAGCCCAACTACGCCGTGTGTACCACACAGTGGCAAAACAAAAGCAAGATAGCTGGTGAGGTGCCCACTGCATCAGCCGTGTGGGAAGCACAACTCCTGATACCAGAACGGAAGTAGAGGAAGGGCAAGAGGTGTGCAGAATCTGGATATATTTTTCAAGTCTAATCAACAAGTTTTACTGATAGGATTGATATAAGGTGAAAGTAAGCAAGAGTCACAGGTGATTCTAAGATTTTAGCTTTACCAAGTGGAAGCACAGTTTCTATTACCCAAGAAAATCTGGAAGAGAACCAGACATAATAAGAGGATGTAGAAGTCAATGCAAAATATACTGAGTATGGTGGGCCTGTTGACATCTAAGCCTATATAAACATGATATTATTCCATAATGAGTAGGGCAACTGTGTGTAGACTGAATACGTGAGCCTATGTAGAGAAGATTTTATTTTACTTTTAAGTCAAGTAATAACATTATCTTCCCTAAAGAGTTGTCATGAAAATTGGATGATGTCTTTGAAGTACTCAGTATATTTTTTGATATGCAGAAGAGTTTTGTGTGGTTAGCAGTTCATGACTTCCAAGCAAGCAGTGACTTGCTGTTTCTTTCATTTATTTGGTAATTCTGCAAATCTCACCAGGCCTCTACTATGTGCTAGGGATGCCCCAAGCCCTGGGGAGACAGCAATGTGCAAAGAAAAGTTGAAAAGGCAACTTTCTTTTGTTCAGGTCAGACACCCAGGCACCAGAAGATGCAGCGCGGCGCCTGGCCCGTGGGAATGATTACAGACCACCGTTGCAGAGTGCTTGGTAGTGTGCACCGAATGAGCGCTTGTTATAAAAGAAATGGTTGACGTGGGCTTGGAACTCAATGGCAGGGAACTTGCCTGGCAAGTGTGGGTCCCAGTCCTGCGAACAGCAAAGAAAAAGGGAAAAATGAGAAAGGGGTGATTTAACTGGATCTTCCAAAATTCAGCCTTCGAATAATCAGCTGATTCAAATCACCAAGACTAAGTTCTGATTACTTAAACCAACCTTACGATCCTGACCTGCTTTTCAGTCCAAATCCCCCACAACGTCCAGCTCTTTCTGTTGCTCTCATATCACACCCGCCTCCAAAATAGTCTGTTGACTGACAAATGGTGAGAAGATACACCTGAAGTGTCCTACCCCAGTCCTTCCTGTAGGCCTAAGTGAAACGTCTGCAACACTTAGCTCCTGCTGTATTAGAAATCAGCGTACAGTTTCGCGGCTGCAAACAGCAGTTCAGGCACTGGCGTTGATCTGATACAGAGTAGATCATAGGTCATCATGAAGTCGCCTGGGATGGCCCAGCTCTGCACAGCATGGTATTTAATTCTCTAGCTGGCTCTTAAGGGCTTTTCTGGGAAAAGCAGGAGTCCAAGAGAATATACAGAAATATATAATA
>NW_004524653.1:3594452-3597874 GCF_000260255.1 Octodon degus
TTTTAATGAATCCTTTTAATTGGACATCATGGTAGGTTCACATACAGTTCTAAAAAACACTAGAATGAGATCCAGTACACCATTCACTAATTTCTCCTGAAAGGATCATCTTGCAAAACTTTAGTAACAATCACACCCAGGATGAAGGCCCTGGTACAGTTGTGATAGCCGCATTTCCCTGGCATGGCTTTATCTCTGCAAACTCTCCCTCCCAGCCCCATCCTATCCTTATTCCTTGGCAACTGCTATTCTGTTCTGTGTATAAAAGTATGGCATCTCAAGACAGTGTTGTGCAAATGTGAGCGCACAGTGTTACCCTTCAGGTGAGCTTTCTGCATTGAGCAGAATTCTCCGCAGATTCACCCAGGTAGTAGATATTTGTGGCATTGATGTATCAGACTGTTACACGTGAGCCCACCGAAGGACATCTGGGTCGTTTCCACTTATTGCTGTTCTGAATAAAGCCTCTGTAAAAGCTCATGTACACTTATTTATTTACTTATTTATTTTATGCATTTAGTAAAGGGTCTAAGGGGTCTCACTACACAGCGCAGACTCGTAGTGATCCTCCTGCTTTTGGCCTCCCCAGAGCTAGGATTACAGACATGCGCCACCATGCCCAGTCTCAGTCCTGTCTCTGTGCACCTAGGGGCAGGGCTGGCACTGCATATGGTGCCGGGGATTGAACTCCAGTCCATGTGCCTAAGTAGGTGCTTTAGTCCACTGTACTATCTGGCTGGCCCCACGTACAGTGTTTTATATGAATATATGCCACCACTTGCGGGTTAGCTCAGTTGTTTAAGCGCCTGCTGGGGCAAACCCAGTCAGGCACAGGGGACTGCGGTTCAATCCCCAGCTCCCCATACCTTACCAGACCTTCCCTTCAGGCAGCCTGAGCTAGCCAAAAAAAAAAGAACAAATCCTTCTGAATACAAGTCATTAATTTTGTAGGCAAACCTTACCACTTAAGTATTTTCAATTAATTGGTTTATAATTGTCTTAAATATTTCTTCTGTATATGTTTAGAGTCCCATCAAACTATAATTTTTACTTCAGCCTTTAAAGATAATTTACAAAAACCACCAGAAGAAATATCTATTGTACTTTTGCAGACTGAGTTCTTTGACCCCAGCCAGCATGCCTAAGTTCCTTCTTCTGGCGTCATTTCCTCTTGATTTAGAAAACTTCCATTAATTATTCTTTTCAGGTAGATCCACAGGTGACAAATTTTCACTCTCCATTATCTGACAATGTCTGAATTTCACTTTCATTTATTTCTTGTTTCTTTTCCTTTTTGGTACCAGGGATCGAACTCAGGACCTTGCACTTCCTGGGCAGGTGCTGGTGCCAATGAGCCATCTCCCTGGTTCCTCACTTTCATTTCGGAAGGACGCTTTTGCTAGAGAGGAGGTTCTCTCTCAGATGACAGTTCCTTCTGTTTCGCACTAGAAGGACCAGCTGCCTTCTGCCAGTTCCTCGCTGCCATTCTTTCTGCGAGTACTTTCTTCAGTTAGTAAATGAATGGGAGAAAGTCATGTCAACACTTTGAATTTCATAAACAATTCTTCGGTAGACAGAAGAGCCTCAGAATGAACCCAACATTTCCAAACAAGACTTAACACCTAGGGCTTGTTGTTGTTTTGCTTTTGTGGTGCTGGGGATTGAGCCCTGGACCTTTTCACTGAGCTACATCTCCAGCCATTTTTTATTTTGTAAACTGAGACAAGATCTTGCTAAGTTGCCCAGGATGGCCTTGAACTTTTGATCCTCCTGCCTCAAACTCCCCAGCCCCTGGGATCACAGAAATGTGCCGCCATACCTGGCAAGGGTTAACATCTTTCTGCGGAACGCAGGATGTGTAGAGTATATTCAATCATACTGAAAGACACTGTTTATAAACAGTCTTTAAAACAATTATATGGCCCATATTTCCTTCAAAAATTCTTTCCACGCAATGTCATGTTTTATGCCAGGGAAAAAGGTTTGGTCGCCACTTGTCACATCCAGGTTTTCAGGTATCACAGCTTTTACTTCTCAGCCCAGAACTCCAAGATGAACATATTTCCATATTAACTAAAAGGAGCATATTTCCATAATCAGTAACAGGCTCTAAAACAATCGGGGAAACATTTATCTGCGGTGGCAAAACATTAAAATCTCCAACTAGGACATTATCATTAGAAATATGTCATCTGAAACAACATCCTAACACTCATTTCCAAAGGAAACATTTCAGAAAGGTTCTCACACCGCAGTGCCACATCACTGGAGCAGCAAGGAGCTCAAGCCCTTCTATGCAAGGGCTCAGTACAGAAAATTAGAATGTCACTCTCAAAGAAAGAAAGAGAAATGAATTCCACGGTTGAGAAAACACTGTTTAAAAAAAAAAAAAAAAACCCACACTGAGCAGATGTTGCCAAAAAAGAATAGAAAGGTGAAGAATAATAATAGTCACTTTATATTTAAAAAAAATTAAGCCCAAGAATTCAAGAGCAAGAAACTTAGGTGGTCAGATAGGAACCTTTTACAGATTTGCATGGACAATTTTCGGGATAGAGAAACATGTTTTCAAAATCTGTCCTTGCTGTGAAAAGATGTGGAAATGACAGCATGAGCAAGAGATTTTTGTTTTGTTTTGTGAAGAGAAACTACACGCTGTCAAATGTGGACTATTTATGATATACCACTACTATTAACATCCTCATGGATCTGCGCTGCTTCTCAAATGACAGCCCTTCCCCCAAACCGTTCACATGTTCTCATTTAGGTGTCACTCAGGCTGTGCGAGCTGGAATCTATTAGTGTCCCTAAAATTAAAATTAAAAAAAAAAAAAAGGCTCATAGCCTTCGTGACAAGGCTCAAAGGTAATACATCAGCTTCCCGTACTGGCTGAGCTCCCGTCCCCGCTCCTGTCCCCGCTGTGTCACCCAAGGCAACCCTCCAGGCCAGCGTACATTTTTGTGAGTAGTAGTTCAGCCATACTGGCTCTTTTTTTTTTTAATCCATTCCTTTGACTCCTAGAAATAAAACGACGCTAAGTCATTAGTAGAACAGTTGAATGTGAGGTAATAATCGAAGGGGTTACAGGGAGCTTGCTGCCCAAAGACCCTGCTAATTGACGACGACCAATGGCATCTAGAGAACATATTTTCTCTAAACTCGCAACAGCAATCAAAAAATATTTTCACCTTACAATGTTGAAAATGGAGCAAAGCCTGCAATTTATAAAATAGATTCAGCCAAGTAATAATAAACAACAATTGAGACATGAAAATATGTGTTTGCTGAATCATAAATTTAATACTGAGAGGTTCACCTCAAGTTTCCAAAATACGAGGCTTGGAATAAAATCAAAGTATAAAAATACACTAGATGTCTGTCTTTGACCAAAAACCTTAGCTCCTTGAGCATCATTTTTATT
>NW_004524653.1:3598064-3628713 GCF_000260255.1 Octodon degus
CAGGTGGCGGGGCTGGCTGGCATGTGGTGCTGGGGGATTGAACCGCGGTCCCTGTGCTTTGCTAAGCTTGTTCTAAGTAGGTGCTTTAGACCACTGAGCTATCTCACCAGCCCCATGTCTTACTTTTTATATGTGCTGCTCCTCACTGCATGCTTTTTCATTAATATTAATATTTATTATTAATGTTGATTTAAGCAGAATAGAAAAATGTCTGAACTCCTAATTATTGGAATAGTATAAAGAGGCCTTTTGATGAATATCATGCAACCCAAAAGAATTAGGAAGGGGACCAAGAAATGGAAAGGGGGGGGGGACAGAAAGGAAGGGAAGAGGATAAACTAGAGAATGATGATGTCCCCATGATGAACGCAACCACTGTGTGCTACAAGCATATACTAACAAAATAAAATGCAGCAAAACGACTATGACAACAAAAGAAATAAAACTAGTCTCCAGTAGTTCCACCCCCCTTATATGCGGGGTCTCTTCTTTGGTACCTGGGATTGAACTCAGGACCTTGCACTTGCCAGGCAGGCGCTTATGCCACTGCACTATCGCCTCAGTTCCCCTTATATGTGGAGAATGTATTTCAAGACACAGAATGGATGTCTGAAACTATAGGGTGTACTAAATCTTCTATATATCACGTATCCTCCTATATACATATACCTATAATAAAGTTCAATGTCTAAATTAGGCACAGTAAGAGATTGAGATTAATAAATAATGAAGTAGAGCAATTATGATAATGTACTGTGCTAAAAGTTGTAGGCATGCACACCTTTGTCTCTCATTTTCCTTCACTTCCCTCACACTATTCTCTCCTTTCTTCTAGTGATAATGAGTGGTAAGACCCAAAGGACACAGGCTGCTTTTTCACACTGGCACCCTGAATTACTAATATCATGTTCTTGGGAGCCGTTACTAGGTGAAAGAAGGGTAACTTGGTGACCAGCATTGAGACCCCAGGACAGTCCATCTGACAACTACAACAGCTACTGAGTGAAGGACGGGCAGGTAAAATATACAGTGTGGCCACGTTGGACAGAGACAACTCCTGGCCCGGACCAGATGGATCATGCTGCAGTGAGACTTCATTGCACTGCTTGACACCGGGTACAATTTTAAACTTTGGAATTATTTATGGCATTTTTCATTTAATAATTTCAGGCAGGAACTACAGAAGTGAAAATTGCATATGATGAAGCACTTCTAAATGACACAGAACTGCAGTCAGTGAGCACGTTGACATGGCGAGAGCCCCAGTCTCAGTGGGTTATGATGTTGTCCTCTGGGGCCATTTTTCAGTGTCTGAGGCTATAACTGGTTCTCACAGCTGGGGAGATATTACAGGAACCTGGTGGATAGAGGACAGGCATGTTGCTACATGTTCTAAAATGCAGAGGACAATCCTCATTACGAGGAAAAAAAAAAAAAAAAGGTCTGGTCCAAAGCGTGAATAGTGTGCAAGCTAAGAAGGTGGCAGACAAAGAGGAGTCATCTCACAATTAGAGCCTTCATCTAAGAGTGAAGCAGAACAACTGATGAGAATTAGGTCTGCCTGCTGAGGCCCTGAATAATGAAATTGTTCTAAGCTGCAGCAAAACTGAGCCTTTGTCATATGGGAAAACAAACATAAAGATAACTGAACATCTTGGATAATGCAGAGAAGCGTTGTGGGTCAACAACACACAGAAGCCATCTTGTTTTTCACACTGAGACATTCCTGCTGTCCCAGGAGAACATATTGAAAACTTCAAAGACTTCCCAAACTCAGGTGGCAGTAATTAGTTCCGGGCCAGGAGGTTTGGACAAAGCCAAGGGAGATGCCACTCAAACAGCAGGTCTCAGAGCCTCCTGGCACCTTGCCCAAACTTTAGCCTCGCTAGAAAAGTTGCCAGCAACCCAGATGAGGAAAACAAGAGAAAAAATGACAAGGTGGAGATCGAGCTATAGGAAAGAAATCCAACAGAGAAGCAACAGTCCTTGTGCCCAGGCTCAAGTCTGTGTGACAATGGAAAGACTTTGCCAGGGAGCAGAGTCAAACCCACCTGCAGTCCCTCGCATCAGCCGTCTCCCTGCTTTCCAGAAAACGTATCTACATTCTCTTGCGCCTATACCCAGAACTCCGATGTAGACCCACTTTCCTATTTCAGAGGCTCCTACCTGGCTAAGTGTCTCTATTATCAATCATGTCACTTCCAGTAGGAAACCTTCCCCAAGGCAGACTTTCCAGAGTTCCCCATCCCCCTTCCAACATCTAAACAAAATGATCAGAAACACACAGAGTATGAACCAGGAACATGGGATTCTAAGGGTTAGTTTCAAATGCTGATTCGTGGGGCCGGGGAGATCGCTCAGTAGAATAAGTGCTTGTCTGGCAAGTGCAAGGGCCTGAGTTCAATCCCTGGTTCTGCCAAAAAAAAAAAAAAAAAAAAAAAAAAGAAAGAAAGAAAAATCAAATGCTGATTCCAAGACCCACATGCTCTGCCTTTCCTGTGTAACTGTAATGAGGCCTACATCACTGGGTTGTTGAAAGGAATTATAAAACTTAAAGGAAATTATCCTGGCACAGAGAAAGCATTGAATAAATGACAGAGGTTGGGGATACAGCTGCATAGTACAGTGCTTGCCTAGTGGGCATGATGCCTAGGAATGGCAGGTATTTTCCTCTGTTCTTTATTGCACTTTCCCACATCCAGCATAGTGTTGGCCATGGCACAGGTACTCAATCAATATCTGCTGCATGCATGAATTATGTAACAGGTCCATTGTCCTTGCACCCAGAGCACCTAGAGCTTCTCCTATCATGTACAAACCATACTGCATGGCAATGGCTGATGTGAGGATTTCTCTTTAGACCTTTCATTCTATGGCAGAGCTGTAGGCATGGCTCTAATATAGTAATCAGATCATAGTGAATACACAACAGAACAGGTCCCAGGTGGAATGAAAACTAAATGCCTGCTAACTTTAACAATAACAGCACTGTCAGCAGATCTTGCAGCACTCACGTAAATTATTTCTTTGCACTTTCTTGGAAACTTTTATCTGCAGAATTTGCCTGAAATTCCCTTTGGCTTTAGGAAGAGCATGAAGAAAACAGGCCCTTTCAATGGACACTAAGTGGAAGCAACTCCTCCAACATTCTCAGACGATAATAATGCTGAGCCCTGGCACCCTCCCACTGGAGGTCAAAACCAAGCTGTGCAGGGAGCTGCTGGGCACCACACAACTCTGGATGCATTCTTACTTTGGTTTATTATGAAATAAAGCAAAGCAGTGATTTTCTTCCCCTAGACATCAGTTTAGCCTCAAATATTCTATCAACGGTGGGTTTTTCTCTTAACTTACCCAAAATGTAAAAGCCTCACTGGCTGGCAGCCAGGTTCTACTGCAGTCTTAAATCCGTTGGCGCTCTGAGAGCCTACTACTAGAGCTGAAATCAAATCAAGACTTGTGTAATGCTTTTCCAATATTCCCAATGATGGGCAAAAGTGTACAGGAACAAAAACTCCTTAATACAATTTCACATGCTCATTAATGGTGGACCCCATTAAACCTGGCTCAAAGCAAGTAATATAATACAAATATTCTCCTTAAGATAAAAATAAACCAAGGCAAATTTAGAAAGAAAGTCAACCTACTCTTAATACTAGGTCCAGAGAGGAATTTGCCTTAGGACTTTTCTAATGGGTAGGAGTGTGGTTGAAACAGCCTTCATTGTATGGGGAGATCTTTCCAAAAAAGGTCAAAGGAGCTTGACCCAACAATCCTACTTGTAGAGGTTTAGCTTTCTCTTACGCTCCTCTGCTTGTGAAGTAGAGGTGCACAAGGGCATGCATTGGTGCAATCTCTGAAATAGCAAAAGTGAAGTCAAAGGCCTATCCCTTACAAGGGGACTGTTGAAATAAACAAGTTATCACAGAAGACCACACAATTGTTGAAGTTATTGAAACAGTTCTACATCCCTTAGTGTGAACTAGCCTCCAAACTGCTAGTGAAAATGGCTGGTGAGGGATGTTGGGCACGGTGAGCAGGAGGATGGTCCTACACACAAGCCTGGCCTGGGGTCTGTCTGGGGTCTTGAGCCCTGCTAGTAAAACTACAAAGTGAATAGCTCCAAGAAATTGAAATGCTAATGCAAGCAAAAATTCATATTCAAAGAACATTACAGTCCTTGTAACAGTCAGAAGGTAGAAGCATACTAAGTGCACCTCAGTAATGAGGTAGATCCCCACCATGGCCTACTCATGCAATGGAATATTATTTGGTTTTTAAAAGCAGTGGAGTCCTGACATGCTACAACATAGATGAACCTTAAAAATACACCAGGTAAAATAGATTCTATGCAAAAAAAAAATCATATATAGTATGGTTCCACATATGTCAACTGTCCAAAAATATCCCTAAAGGAAAAAGGAGACTAAAGAGACTAATGGTTTTCAGAGATTGAGGGAAAGGGGGCAAGTGAAGAGCAGGTGTTCATTGAAAGTATTTTTTCTTTGGAGCAATGAAAAACTCTAAACTTTGATTGTAGGGATGTTTACATAACCCATGAATATACTGAAAACTATATATTTAAAAGGGTGTATTTTATCATCTGTGAGTTGTATTTCAATAAAGCTAATGTTTTGAAATTTACCGTATGGATTTATGGAGCTGTAAAATTCAAAATAATTACAGAATTCTGGACATACAGTATATTTGGGATAAAATCACCTTTCTTTCACATTTATTGAGCATTTACTCAGGACCAATCATTTGATCAATCCTTGCTTCTGTGGACAATTCGATATAGACAAAGGAACTCTACTATTACCATATTGATATAGGGTAATGAAACTCTCAATCTGAAAGCTACCTGGGCCAAGAGTTTGTGCTCTCTAAAATCAAAGAATGAATTTTAGGAACAACAGAGGTTAAGAGCACAATATATTTACTGGGGGAAAGAACTTCCTGTCCAAGAGAGAGACAGAAGGGGGACCTGAGCAGGTTGCCCCTGAAGCTGTGTCTTCCAGGGATATATAGAAAGTAAAACCATGTGGTGAGCGGGTCTAAGGTGGAGAACATGGAAACTTGCTAGGTGGGCATGAGATGGGACAAAACTATAGTCAACCAATGAGGTCACAAGCACAATCACTCAGGTAAAATTGATTAAATCCCGGACTAAATGGGGAAGCAAGTCACCCACTAGCAAGCAGGCATGAATACAGAATAGGGCTTTGCCTGTTGGGGCTGGTTTAGTGACTTCCAGTTGTCCTTAGGGTGAGAGACTCATTTAGAATATCAATCCTGGATGCCTATCTTTAGGGAGGTTTGTGGCTGCATTTGTTTACTCTTTTCTCTTGGGATCAGGCCCACAGCAGGGTCTGTTTCTGCCAGAGCTGTAAAGTCATCTTATCTTCTACACTGTCTCCTTGAAGGTCTAGCCCTGTCTGACTGCCTATAATATTTCTATCTAACTCAGCTGCCTGCAACCATATCAGAGGTGAGAACTGGAGGCCTACAATATTAAAACTAAAATTAAGAAACCATTCGGATCGAAAAACCCAAATTTTTGTCTCCTGGTCTATAATAGACTACTAAAGCATTCAATATATTTTAGTCCTACTATTATAATGATGTCTATCTTCTTAATACTCAGAGGTCTTTTTAGTTAGAAGACTAAATTGCAACTAATAATTAGTACCTATCATCAAAGTTGTATCTCTGCAAATTGTTTAAATAAAGACAAAAAAGACAATGACATCCACACTGCATAAGTGCCTTGTGATCTGAACTGCTCCACTCAGGGCCTGACACAAGCTGTGGAGAGCACAACCAGCATTAGGACACAAAGAGGCCGCACCCCACAGTGTGGGTCTAAACAAAGCAGGATTTCTCTTAGGCTGTTAATCCTGGACGAATGGGTTCTACTTCTTTCCTCACATGTTAATTTCCTTGAAACATGTATTTCTTAGCTTTTTAACTGAGTAAAAATGCCCCTTGAGAAATCAAAATATAAGCACACAAGGAAGAAGGGGAGCCAGCTGTGGTGATGGTGCATGCTTGTCATCCCAGTACTCTGGGACACGGAGGCAGGGGGAGTGCAAGGTCAAGCCCAGCCTGGGCAAGTGAGCAATTTAACAAGGCCCTGTCTGAAAATTAAAAAATCAAAAAGGACTGTACATATAGTTCAGTGTGAAATTTCTGTATAAAGAAGGAAGAAGGGAAGAGAAGGGAAGGGGAAGAGAGGAGAGGAAAGGAGAGGGGATGGGAGGGGAGTGGAGGGGGGATTCACTTTGTGCTCCCCACCTCCATTTTTAGTGTCCAAAGGTGGCCAACTGCAGCTGCTCCAACAACAGCCTCTACATAGCCCTCCTCTTATTCAGTAGCCACAAACCCTGGCACTGAGCCAGGAGACACACTACTTTCTAGGCTTCCAGATGAAGCCCAAAGAGCAAACCTTGGGCGAGGAGGTGTAGAGAGTTCCCTGTGGGCATTCCAGGAAAGCTTCTGAAATAGGAAGAGGCAAAGCCTGTAAAGCAAAGCCTTTTGGCTACTCCTTTTTTTATGGCCTCTAAAATAGAAGATGCAGGGAGTACTGGCAGCCGGTTCCGAGTATGAAGTAACCTTTAGGTAGAATTCCTGTACTAGAAGGATGGACACACAGATAAAGCCTGACTTGTGGTTGACCAGGGGGCTACAATATTACCTTTGACTTGTTTGCCATAAAACTACAGAAACACAACGAGCCACGATTCTTCTGAGTGTTGAGTATATATAGCCGAACATCATTCAAATCGGCATATAATTATACATTAATAGTTCATAGACACATGTGCTTTGTTTGCTTGTTTTGTAGCTTTGTTTTTGTTTAGGGGGTATGGAAGATGGAACCCTGGGCCTTGTACATGATAGGCAAGCTCCCTTCCACTGAACTATGCCCCACCAACATGTATATTTAAAAATAAACAAAGAGGATCACATCGAGTACCTCACAAATTTGTTCTTTACTTTTCCACTGCAGGACAACTCAAGGGCACTTTTCTGCTTAAATACACGAGGCCCTGCTTGCTTTTTTTGCCAGTTCATTTATATTTATTGTTTTTTAATGTTCATTTAAAAATATCTATTTCTGCTGAGTTCCAACTTCTGGTGGCATCGAGCTCTTTTTTGTTTTCAGAGAAGCAACTCTGATTCCCAGATTCCATTTTTGGAAACGATCAAGAAGCCCTCAGGGACTCGCATCCTCAGAGTGAGAACTGGAGCCTGCACCATCTACTAGTGCATCCATGTGGGAGGCTGTTCTTGGATTTGAACTTAGCTGTGGATGCCACGTTGACCGGGGCTTCTGTGAGAGGCAGCAAGCTGCACACTAGTCCTGGGAGCAGCCCAGGATTGCAAATGTCAAGAAGCTCCATGGAATTAAACGCAGTGGCATGCACCTAAAATTTATCTTCATTGGTCAAGCCACAGTGTTGCTCTTAACTGTCCACTAAAACATATTGCATGAAATTTAAAGAAAAAGAAACATTCCCAGAGAGAAGGCAATTTTGAAGCAACCATCTTGAAGTTTGCTATGGGAATTAAAATTGCAGTCGCATGAGTGAGGCAAACCCCATATATCAATCAAAACTCAAATCCATGTTTAAAGGCGAGCTGCTCAAGTCTTTCATTTGAACAAAATATATATATTAAGCAATAAGTTTCTGTTGATTGCTCTTTCTGCTGACAGTACAATTATTTCACTGTCCTTATCAGTCTTACACAGAAATATTCGCTATTTTGAACCATCTCAGTAAAATAATTAGCCAGGCGTACTGTGCCTTAAGAAACACTGTCTAGGACAAATACAATGTCATGGCTTTCACAAATAGGACTTGTTTGTGGCAAGCAAATGATACCCAAGCCTACCTTTGAATAAGAATTTGCACTTGCCTTCCACGTGAGTACTCAGAAAAGAAAGGCAAGGAAGGGAAAAGAAAAGAAGCAAAGAAAAAGAAAAGGGGGCTGCCTTTTCCAATAACTAGCAGCCCTCCTCCTTGCGGTGGGGGGACATTTAGACATAACCATGTGTACCGAGAGATAGCTATTATTGGAAGGTGGAGCTGTTCCAGGTATTTCTAGAAGAAAAAAAAAAAAGCTTAATTTAATTGCATGGTTCTAGGGGACATCCAGCAATTAGACAATCTTTTTTGTATTCTCAAGGGTTTTTCTTGGTATTTTTTTTTTTTAGTCACATATTCCTCGCTTCTGCCAAATACTCATTTGGTTAATAATGAAGCCGCCAGCCCACAGCAAGCAAGTTTGAATGCTAAGGAGACACTTAGGATTCCTGATGTTCTTTAACACTGGCCGCTGCAGTCCCCAGATTTTCTTTCACTTTGCAGCCAGCACCCTGGCAGCCAGCTCAGGATCAAAGGAGCACATAGATCTCTCCCTGGATATTCACTACGTGGTACTGTGGATCGTGGCGCCACACAGATGGCCAGCTTTGGGGCCTGGCCGGACAGTGAGAAGACGTCTTCAGACTCTGTGTTTGCTAGAAATGGCCTGTCTTTATTCAACATGATGAGCAGAGGATGAAGAAAACTCTGAGCTCATCAAATCTGAAGGAGAAGAACTCAGAATTGTTTTTCTTTAAAGTCTTAGTTCTCTCTCTCTCTCTCTCTCTCTCTCTCTCTCTCTCTCTCTCTCTCTCTCTGGCTTCTGGGGACAGGGATGAGGGAAGCATGACCTTTACCTGGAGGAGCAGCGGTGTCTAAGGCTTGAAACTCAGGCAGAACGGATGCACCCAAAAGAAAAGGACACGGCTCACGAGCAGGAATGGCACCAGGGAAAACCACACATGTATGCATACCGTTTTTTTTTTGTGTGTGTGCATACCATTTTTAAAAAATGGATTTATTTCTTCATGTTTAGCCCTCCAGTCATTGCCCTAAATCTGCCAGGAACAGCATCCTACAGGCGAATCCCTAGCACCGCAAATGGGGAGCCCTAGAAGCTCAAAACCCAGCATCTAGGGAATGCCTCTATAACTTCAATAAGGATAAAAGCATGAGCTAAATGACCTTTTCAAAAATAACGAGTTTTGGGCTGGCGAGATAGCTCAGTGGACTAAGTGCCTACTTAGGCAAGAGCAGGGACCAGGGTTTGATTCCCCCACGCCACATGCCATGCCCGCCCCTCTCCCAGGTGCGCTGAGCTGGCCACCAAGGCCAGGCGTGGTGGCGCACACCTATAACCCCAACACTGGGGAGGCTGAAACAGGAGGATCACTATGAGTCTGAGCTACGTAGTGAGATCCTGTACCAAATGCATACCAAAAATAGAGGGAAAAAAAAGATTTTGAGTTTTAACAGAATGTGGCATAGTGTCTGCCTGGTAACTTTCAAAGTGACGATAAATCTCGATAGTTAGCGAGAGCCTCCAGCCTGCCCCTCACAGAAGTATGACTGCTCAACCTCCCTGCCAGGGTACTGTGACCATCTCCACTTTGCAGATGAATTTTTTTTCTCTTTTGGGGGGTACTGGGGATTGAACTCAGGGTCTTGTGCATGCCAGGCAAACGCTCTACCACTGCTCTACAGCCCAAGGCTACTTTGCAGATGAAGAAAGGAGAACTAAAAGGATACTCTGGGTATCTCAAAGTCAGATCTGTGTAGAGATACTACCATCTCTGACCCACCTGGTGCATGTCACAAGGACTAATTAGCCATGAAGAATTAAAAAAAAAAAAAAAGCACCAGGGTTACCTGCTCTTTGGAGCAACTCAGTGAATGTTTACCCCCTGCATAAATCTATTCAAAGAATGAATATTTGAAAATGAAATAAGAATTTTAAAGCTTGAGTCTAAAGAAACTTCACCTAGGCCTATAAGGAAAAGTTCTGTGTATTCCTATAATATTCCTCTGCACCCCACAATCAATTAGATGACTAATTACAAAGATTTCAAACCAGTTGAGATCTCAGAATTCCACCTTCTCTAGCTAGAGCTCAATAGTTTGTTAGTTTGTATCTCACCCTTGGGGAAAACATTTTCACTCCAGGCAAGGACACTCATAATTAGGCCCGCTATAAATAACTTGGACAGTCAGAGCAATGCCACTTGGAATGTTTAACACAGGAGGAGAGCAGGAACTTCAGCGCGACCCTCCACCGGCCGGTGACCACTGCCCACTTAGCAACAGCTTCCAACAAAGTCCTGACCAAAGGGCGACTCTCCAGCTGAAAACAAAAGTTTCACGGAGCGCCACCACCAAAAACCTACTGAGAATGACAACTACGCCACTTCTTCGTTTTTGTTTTTTCCAGGTCCTGTTTTTAATCGGGGAAGGACTGGCATCAATCAGATTCAGCTGCAAGCCCAAGCGCACAGAAACTGCCTTCATGCAGACTGCAGATTAAGAAAGCCAAGGGGCCGGGGAGTCAGCTCAGTAGAATAAGTGCTTGCTTGGCAAGCGCAAGGGCCTGAGTTCTGAGTTCAATGCCCTGTTCCACAAGAGAGAGAGAGAGAGAGAGAGAGAGAGAGAGAGAGAAATCCAAAATGGGGAAGGAAAAGGGCAATACAGAAACTCCAGGA
The DNA here is from genome assembly GCF_000260255.1 of Octodon degus. Lineage (NCBI taxonomy): Eukaryota > Metazoa > Chordata > Mammalia > Rodentia > Octodontidae > Octodon > Octodon degus. The sequence continues at coordinate 3,608,632 of NW_004524653.1, forward strand.
GATGACCTGTGGTGCACACTGGCTTTAAGAATGGGGGCAAGGTGAGTCTGAACCCTCCTGCCCCCTCTCCGTAACTGTGCACAAGTAGCTTCCCTCTCTCCTCTTTGCCTCAGTTTCCCTGCAGCTACCTGGCAACTAGGAACAGACCAGCACGCAGGTCTCGGCAACATTCAAGGAGCTGCTTTGTGTTAGTCAGAGATACCAAGTTTTCCTAAATAGGAATTCAGGAGCTGCCTTCAACAAAAGGTACAGATTTTTCACTTGGACCAGCAGATGTCCAATGCATAACTAAAAACAGGATAAAAACCTGGAATGTTTGTCTTCATTCATATCAACACCTTCCTACCTTAAACTTTGGGTCAGATGGCTGCTCAGCTCTGCACATGGACAGCCATGTCCACCACCTAGCAATCATCTGTCTACACACTGGCAATGCAAGGGTCATCATCCTTCACCTGTCTAACGCCTCCCAACTCCCTTCAAGACTGAAGACACTAAGAGAAGAGTCACTAAGTGCTTTCAGATTTTCCAGGGACATCATAATCCACTGACTGGCAGTTACAGCCTTTGCAATGTCTAGGTGGCACCCGGAAGTCACCAGTCATTGCCCTAAATCTGCCAGGAACAGCATCTTGCAGGCCGATCATCCCGTGGCATGGTAGGACTGACCAGCTAAAAGAGAATCATTACCCCAGGACAAGAACTGAAGCCCCAACCCCACCCAACCAGAAGGAAGCAACTCTCATTGAACACTGACATGCCCCTTCTAGCTCCTCACAGCACCAAACCTGTGATAATCACCAACTACACCACAACTGAACCAAGACTGCTTATTACACATACCTTTTTCTCTTACCCTGGTTGCTCCTCTATTAAACAGGAAGCTTGTGTCAGTACCTCTAGGTCAGGGTAAGGATGCTTGGCTCCCTTGTCTTCCCAATGCAGCTCTATTGAATACTAGCTTCCTTTCCTACCTTATCATTACTTTTTCCATTTGACATTGGGGAATAGGAATAGAAGTAGATAGAAATTAATGTACGGGGGTGCTGGGCTTTCAAGGAAGTCAACACAGAAACAGACTGGTGGCTGGAGGCTCATGTGAAGAAGACCAGACCCAAGGAAAGGTGCACTGGCCAGGCCTGCAGGCCTCCCTAAAAGATAAGCAGTAGCTTGAGATCATGCTATAATCAGTAAGCTCAGATAGGCATCGGTCACCTATCTGGTGACTGGTGGAAAATCTGGACCCATCTCTTCACAAAAATCCCTTCGTTTTTCCATGCACCCCTGGTATGTGATTTGTTTCCCTATTGGATCAGTCTTAGCTCAGTGGCCATACTTACAATCCTATAGGCTGATGGGCCTTTGAGCCACCTCATCTATGACTTCACCGTACAGATTACGCTGTCGAGGGCCTCTGTGGCCACGCCATTTATGACGCCTCCTGGAAACCCAAGAACTTTCCTTCTTTTTATTTCCTGGAAAACTCTCCTCACTTCTTCCTTTGGCTCCCAGCTTCATTCTTCAATGCTGTGAGACAATGAACTCAGTGCATTTGACATCCAACAGGTCGGGAGTTGCAGGTTTTCTGTATCACTGGGTCTCCCCAAAATCAGTCAGACACCCCAGCTCTGGACTCAGGGAACAATGTCAGCTCACTGGAAGGAAGAACCAGATCAGTCTTGCCAACTGTCACTGCATTCTATTGAGGATACAACTCATCAATGTAAGCAAATGGACCAGACTCACTGGAAGGACAAGAGAGAAAGGAAGAAAACTCCTCACTGAACCCCTCGCCAGGCCTCCCCCTGCAGCACCACTCCCTTCCTTCTTCCCACTGTTGTGTTAATGTCATGCTTCTTTTCCACACCAAACTTCCTCTGCACATCTTTGCTTCCCTCTCCCACCATCCCTCATCTTCCCCTTGGCCCTCCAACTCCTCAGAATGGGAGCACATGGCAACTGGGTTAGACCTGAGCTGCCCTAGGAATGGGGCTGGAGGTGAGCACAGTACGTCACCACTAGTCACAATTTCAAAACCCTTTAGTTCTGCTGTTCTGGGAATTCACAAGGCGACACCCCATGACCTCATCTCTGAGGCCAGACAAAATTCTGCCCGATGCTGACCTAAACAAAATACCCTTATTTAATTAATAGTTATAACATTTCTAATGGGGGAGGGTGGGTTAAGCCAAGTGCACACAGATGCCATGGACAGTGGCTCCCTGAAAGTTCTTAGCAAGTTTCTATTTTCAGCACTACAGTAGCTGCATTCAAACGTGGCAGAGCCTTCTCCCCCTAGTCCATAAGGAAGGGAAACCTGTCTGTAGCAATCATTCATTCATGCAGAAAATATTTACTGAGCACCTATTCTGTGCAAAGCACACCTCCTTTGCCCTTCTAGGCCTAGAGGGTTGCATTAGCCCAGATTCTTTGGCTTCCAATACATGGGAAACACTCCATCTTTCTCAAGAAAAGGAGAGCTTAGTGTCAGGAAAGAGGGAGAGAGCAAGGAACTTTCCTACATGCAGAAATGAGGTAGTGTCACGAAGGACTAAATCTCAAACCAGAAAGCTTTGCAGAAAATGTTGTTCTCCCTTCTCTGCCTCTGACTCATGGAGTGCGCACTTGCTCCGAGATGCCTGGCTGAGCTCTTCTTTGTCATTAACTGTGGAGCTAATGTGTGTTTGAGTTACCTTATTCGGCAAGTACTGACTGCATGATTGCAGTGCAACAGAGAGTGTTCTGGGTGCTGAATATGACACATAAGCAACTTGTCTCTGTGGGGTTTTGTTCTAGCAGGTAGACAATATCCAAGTGCCATATTTTCCCCCATATACTAGACTTCACTGGAAAGTAAGTCCTAGTGCAATTTTCCAAGATGCTCACAGTAAAATCTCTACCACCAAAATAAGCCCCAATTAAGACTGACAGCCAGGTGGACACACTTAGTGTGTTCATTACAACACATAACAGAAGTATTGAATTATAAAATAACATTAATATTAATTAAATATAAATAATATTATTAACATTACTACTTAAATGGTAATACAAAATTTGTACATTTGGCACCTTTGGGCAAGAGGTAAACGTGTATGTGGTCTCAAGATGTAAACTCAAGATTTATTGTCAAATGATCAGCTGGACTACAGACACAAAGCATGAATAATGGGCACATTTGACAAGGAACAGACATAGCTATGGCTAACATATACCTTCATAATTCAGTTTGTCAAATTTTGTGATGGACGTACTTAATGCACTGGTGTGGAATAAATGTTTCCTGAATTTTAGCGGCTCTGATTCTTTCTCACTTTTGTGTGGACCACGCTTCTTAATTGTCGGCATTTTGGTTGACATTCCTGTCTTGTAGGTCGTAAGTTGTTAATCAATTAATGCTTTGTTTAAGGGAAACTTTGTGCAGCCTAGGTTGCAAGAAGTCAGGATGTGGGGGAAGAACTGTGGGATAAAATCACGGACAGCTGTGTTGCTAACATACCTCAAGCAAACTACGTGAACAAGAAGTGGTCACTTAAGGAGAGCTCTATTGCTGGACACATGAGGTCGCGGCCAACGGTTCTACAGGAAATGAAGTCACAAGAAAGTCAGGCTGGCATTCAGGGTTTGAAGCATTACACTGATGTCCCAGAAGACAACAACATGATGGTATTTAAATAAATGCAGAATTTTGTATAGGAGTAAAGGTAGAGCCTTATACATGGATAAATGTAGATTATTATACAGGAAAACATATGACATATGACATCTCCTGAAAACAAGCTCTATTGTATTTTTGGAGCAAAAATTAATAGAAGGAGCAAAAATGGCGCTTTTGCTCTATTGTGTGATTGGAGCAAAAGCAATTTAAGATAATCTGGTCGCATTTTCAGAGAAACACAGTAGTAGGTCCCCATCAGACATCATCCATCTAGAGTGCCAGATGAGGGTAGGGAGGAACTGAGCTGTTCCTGGGGAGAAAAGCCCCCAAGGTAGGCGCATCTGTCATAATTAAGAAAAAGAAAAACGAACCGTAGAGTGAACAGAAGCCCATGGGACACTAGCCCAGAGACAAAGCCAGAAGCAGGACCAGGTAAAACTTCAAAGTAGATATTTTATCATGAGTCAGATGTGTGGCTTGGAGTACTTGGGGCAGACAAATGACAGGACCTAATTTACGCTCTCAAAAATCGTCTTGACCAACAATGGGCAAAGGAAGAAGCAAGCAAACAAATGAGAAGGCTGATGTCTTGGTCCAGATGACAGGATATGGGCCTAACTAGAATGGCTACAGAGAGCCCTTCCTGGTCCTCACAGAGGTCTGGGAAGTTTATATCTGTAATCCTGTGAATGAGTTCTTGGGATCCCATCAAGTTAATTCCAATCTATCGCACCCAGTGCAACCCATAGCGAGGGTAAAGACAGCAAGGCATGTTTGTAGTTACAGGGAGCCAAGGGGTCCTAAGTCTAGCCATGGTGATGGTGACCCGGAACAAAGGCCTCCACCCAAGATTAAACCTGGGTTTTCTTCATTCATGAAGAATGGAGTGGTTTGAGGAGGACTGACTATGAGAATAGCAGGAAGTAGGTGAGTGCCGTGAGCTGGGCTAAGTAGAAGGCCTGCACTTACCTCTGCAATACGCAGAGAGAAGGACATGCAGAAGGAGTAATGGGCATAATACAACTGAGATAGTAGCTAGTGTTTGGGGATTGGTGAAGGGAAAAGGAAAAGTCCTGGCCAGCTCTGCCCGCATCAATACATGGAAAGAGGGTCAGGATCAGCCAAAATGTAGACATTTGCTCTTGTTCCAAAGAGTCACTCATTTGGTCCTCCACACATGGTAACACCAGCCTTACTATGCTTTGACCTAGAATGGAAACCATAGGCGCACTGAGAAGGAAATCCTCAAGGTCTTGAACATGGAGTCAGCAGAAGTCTTTAAGGGCCTGAAATGAAAGCAAAGGAGAGGAGTCAGGGGCAACTTAAGGTAAATAGTTGCCTAAGCAACTGGAAAGTCGCAGCATGGCTGCCTGACCTGGGAGGTCCCAGGAGGTGTACGGGAGGAGGGGCTTAGGAGTGCCTTCCCCCTCTGTGACAGTGGCCAGAAAGAGGTGGGGGTCCATGACAGAAATGTGGCATCAAGAATTCACATGAGTAGATCCAATGCAGGGCCAGGTACAACCCTGGATGGCTCTCTGTACTTCAGATGTGAGACCGTGCTCAGCCACAGAGACCAAAAGGTTCTAACCACGAGACTCTCTCTCCTGGTAAGCCGACACAAGGTGTCATTACAAGCTTCGAGTCGGATTTTGCCACAGATAGTGTGCATTTTCTAAAACATCACATCTCCTTAAAGCCAATGCCAGTATTAATTCAAAGCTTAAAGAAAAAGCAAATTGGTTATTTTATAGTGTAGATCCAAATACAGTCATTGACTGCACCATTCATTTTCAAATGAACTGGTATAGCATCCTCTTAAACAGCTCATTTCTTTTTCTTAACTGGATTACAAGAGGATGGTGTTACAGACTTAATGATATTGATTTAAAGAACAAGCTGGTTATTCGAAAATATGAGTGCAAGTCACATTCTAACCAGAAGCTTTGACCTCCATGGAGAATATATATGCCTTTCTGTAGATATTAAAAAATCTTGGCATTCCTTCACCTTCAGTGCCATCGAAACCACTCAATTTTGCATCCCTGAAGGAAGATAAATCATTTCAGTAAATTCTGGATTGCTTCAAATTTTAAAGGCAATAACAGAGACAGAATCAATAAAAGAAAGTATTTTATAAGTGAAAAAAGAACTAGATATAATGTTAATTAAATATCTAGTGTCTTGGCATACTGTGGGATAAATGCTAAATATCTTATATTATAGGTCTTTTAATCTTCACCCCCGACTTCTTCGTATAGGAGAAGGTAGTACAATGTTCCAGCATACAATAAAAATACAAGCTGAGCCACGGCACACATTGTCAGCCAAATGGAGGCTGGAGTCCTGGGTGTGTAGGTACTACCTAGGTGAACCCAGACATGTCAGTCAACACTAGTAAATCTAACCAGATGCTGGTAAACCTTAAGGACAGCAGAGGTTAGAGTACTTAACCAAGTACTCAGGAAAGGTTGGAGTACTTAGTCAAGCATTCAGGTCTATTAAACTCAGTGTGATCAAGGTACTATTTTGAATGAAATCAGTCTTGCTAGTTCTTTAGAGAACCTGTACACAGCAGCATTATTTTTGAATTCTCAAATAAAAAGTCACTGAAAGAAGCTTCTAGAACAAAAGTACTATCCTGGGATCTGCTGTATTTAGAAGTAAAAGCACAACTTTCCAGAAACTTGATAATTGGAGACTTTGAGCCCAGAAGACAGTCTGTAGAAACAGAATTGTTGCTGAGAAAAACCCTGTTTTAAATTCAGTGCCACAGAACAAATGCAAAGATGTTAAAGACTTATCTACTACTTTAGAAGTGGGTCTATCCCTAGACCCATAATGGGAAGTACTTTCAGTGATTAAAAAAAAAAAAAAAAAAAAAAAGAGCTTTAGTGATGTGATCTGCATGCTGGAGGCTTACCAGGACTTCCCCTGTCTACACTCTTTCAAAGCAAAAACTAAATTCAACCTCTGAGTTTGTAGGCCTAGTAAAATATCTTGAAATTTCGTCTTGATAGAAAAAGTGAAAGAGTAATTTAACATGAAGTTAATTTTGTCATTAAGGCCTATTACTTAGGTTACAGTAGTGCACAGTTTGGGTGCCAAAGGTAAAGCATTTCCAAAAGGTTAAATTTAAATTATTCTCTTCTCTCACTTATGCCTTTTCATCTGCTGTAAATGGCTCTTTAAATGAGACGGAGCCATGGAATATACATACACACACCGTCTCCTAAGAGGCAAGCACTTCAGCAGCACTGCTCAGTTCAAAACTAAATTAGAATCTCAATTTGAATAAAATCAGCCCCCACATCCTATCCAAGTTCATAGATTTTTTTCTCTTACAGTAATTAAATATGTATCTGTAGCTGACAATGGGTTCTGCACATGCATATTTAAATATAACTTGCCTTCCCACTATAGCAGGATTACACAATCAGGCACACCACTGCTCACTTAAGGAATTACATGTGGGGAAATGAAAATATGGGAGATGGATTCCGAGCTGCTGTCTATCTTTAGCCTAAGGGCGCACGAGGCATTGCAAGTGAGCATTTTACTATTTGACACACTTCTTCTCCTTTCGCTTCCCCTGTCCATTTCTAGAGTCAGAGGTAACTAGGCTCAAAAGGAGATGGGCTGTGTCAGAACCGCTGTAGGCCAAAGCACCTCCCAATTACTGCAGCATCACAGAACCACACAAAAGCCCGCTCTGGACACACACGCCATCATCCAACAACACTAGTCGACTCCAGCGTCTGAGCTCTCTGTGGCACCAGCCTACATCTCCTTGGGTGGTACAAAACATGCCCATGTTCGTGTTCAAGTCACTCTGTGGTCTCTCTGGTTGAACCATGCCCTTGTCCGAAGTCAGCCAGTGAAGGAAATGGTTTTCTTCTCAATCAGTAACTGTCCCAAGAGAACACAAGCTCACGGCCCTATAAATCTGTATCCAAACTGACCATGGTAGGAAGTTCTCAGTGATAGCATCTCACAGGAGAATTTAATAACAGATACGACTGTGATATACTGTGGTAGACCAAGAAATGTCTCTTTCAAAAGATGCCCCGCATTCTTATACCAGAACAGCAGAAGATGCTACCTTAGTAGGCAAAGACCTTATGCAGATGGGATTAAAGGAAGAATCTTAAAATAAGGAGGTTGTCCTGGATTACCTGGTGGCCCAATGCAACCACGAGTATCCTTCTATTAGACAGACAAGAGGGTCTCTATGATCCAAAGGGGATTTGACTATGGAAACAAAGGCTGGAGTGACACACTGAGGCAGTGAGGGAAGGGATTAGGGAGGTGGAGGATGAAGGCAGGCTCCAGAACCTGGAAAAGGCAAGCAATCAATTTTCCCTCGGAAGCCTTCAGAAGCAGTGTAGTCCTGGGGACACTTTGCTTCTTTTGGTTCATTAACTGTCACTTAGCCACTCCTCTCTCCATGGGCATCTATGTTGTTTTTCAATTTTTCACAATCACAAACCATGACACAACAGCTAGCTTCTTACACTCATGCTTTTGCATGTGAGGTTTCCTTCTAAATAAATATATACAAGATCATAACACACTTAGCCTGGGACCCCTTTTACATTAAAGAACACATATAGCAAATAATTGTGTTTCTAGGGACACATATAATTATGCAATTTTCTCGAAGCCATCTGTAATTACAGGAGCGACGCTGACAGCAACAATTACCCCTAGGAAGGAGCTGAAAGCCAGAGGACAGCGCCAAGAGACATCTGCCTTGGTGCTTACTTGTTCAGTCTTAACTTCCCAACGGGAGAACACAGCATGCATTATGCAGGTAATTAAAGTTAATAATGAAATGCTGCAGCAGCATCTGTCCCAGCACCACAGTGAGGGACATCACAGGGTGGAGCATGAGGAAGGACCAAGCACAGGCCCAGGAGAGGAGTGTGGGGCAACCTGGGAAGAACACAGGAGAAAAAAGCACAGGAGAGAGACAGAGACAGGAGAGGCTGGACCAACTGTTTTTCAAGCCCGGGCTGCATCGCCAAGGGAGACAATAAAGAATTCATAATTCCAAGGCTGAGGGCATCTTCTCTCTGAAACACAGATTGAAGCCAGTTTCCCTGAAACATATTATCCCACGGCATCCCTATAACTGCCACGCATCAGCCAGTCCTCTGAGAAGCAGGAAATCAACTGAACTTCTCCAAGCAATGCTCTCTGCAGGATTAGGTGTCCTTCCACTTCTAGAAGGCTCCAATTCCACGAGTTCTGGAGGACTGCTACAGGAGCTCAGAGCCAGCTTCTGTCTCACTCATCAGGGGTCCCCATCACGTACCTGGCTTAGAGATAGCAAAATATACGTGTTTTTAACTGAATAAAAGCTTCGATTTCCATGTCATGCAGCACTACTGGCTCAGTTAACTGAAATTTCACTTCTCCTGTCTTCTTTGTGGCAAGTCAAACTGTGTATTTTTTAAAAAGCTCACTTGGCCCCTGGGTGTAGAAAAGCTACCAGACCCTGCACCTGACAGTCATGAAATCCCCCCGCAGCTCTGCAGAGCTCAACACAGAGCGGATGGACAAGCTAGTTAAGAACATTGGAGATGACACATGCATTTTCATCTTGATCGGAGGTCATTTCCCAGTGGGTTAAAAGAAGCAGAATTAAGAAGACAAAAAATATATGTATCAGTTACAACTCAAAATTCGGAGCCTGAAGTCCAATCTGCAGAACACTCATTATTTGTTATTTTTTAAAAAAACAAAAGAAGGGAAGGAGGGAGGTAGAGAGAGTGCTCCATAATTTAGCTGTCTTCAATATGTTTCAAACTGTCCTGCCTGGGGCCGGAGAGATGGATCAGTGGAATAAGCGCTTCCCTGGCAAGTGCAAGGACCTGAGTTCAATCCCCGGTTCCACCAAAAAACAAAACAAAAAAAAACAAACAAACAAAAAAAAAACTGTCCTGCCTAAGCAAAGGTAACAAGGAAGACATCTCCTTAAACTTGCCTCCCATTCCCTCACACAGGACCTCATCATACCTGTTCCTTTTAAAATCAGTTTTATGTGACCTGAAGCTCCAGAGAGATACCTTATTTCTCATTCACTTCTTAACAAAACTTCTCTCCCACTGCTGTTTCCTGACTGTCTTTCCATAGCAAAAGAAAGGAAAAAAAAAAAAAGGTAAAACTTCTTGCAGAAAACTAGTGGAGCTACGGTTACTAGGCAACACTCCACATATTCTAAAATAACTTGAAGTTCGCTGGCAAAAGGAAAAAGAATATTTAGGAGTCTATTAAGCTTTGAATTTTTAAAGCACACCTGAACCAAAGTTAGCAAGCAAAGAGGTTTGCTGCCATTTCTGGAATCCTCGGAATTCCTCTTCTGTCTAAAAATGCAAAGTGTGAGTCCTCGAAATTGCTGACATCCCTTGGCCAGTGGAAAAGGTAAATGCTCACACTTAATACAGTCCTGGAATGATGAGGGCTTCACAGAATTATTGAAAATAATGAGAGAGAGAGAGAGAGAGAGAGAGAGAGAGAGAGAGAGAGAGAGAGAGGAGAGATCAAGTTGGCATCTGTCAAGCCAGAAAATGTGACTTCCCAGGGAAACTCCAGAAGGCACAACTGTACTCAAAGTCACATGTCCAACAGCAAAAGTGGCTAAGGCAGAGGAGGGCAATCTTAGGTAATCAGGATCCCAAATCGCCAACTTCCTAGTTCATCTGTTGATTACACCCTGCAGGGAGCAGCAAGTGCTGAGCGCTGGGTTCACTCACTCAGCTCTTTCAGAATAAGCAATTGCAACCTCAGAATTTCAGACAGGGGACAGCCCAAGGTCATTTAAACTATGCCATCAAATCTCTCTAGATTTCCTGTTTTAAACCACCTTTATAGAATAAAGGTTCACAGACTTCCCCCTTGTACAGTAAAATTTAAGCATAGTAGCATCCAGAAAATTTTTCTCATATCTATTCAAAATGCTACTCCTAGAAAATAAATCCAGGACTGGGGGTATAGCTCAGTGGCTCAGGGCCTGCCTGGCAAGCGTGAGGTCACGAGTTTGATTCCTGGCATGAATATTACAAAGAAAAGAAAAGAAATCCATTTCTTTTTTCAATGAATGCAACTAGTCAACATCAGCTGTTTAAAAATCCCTTCAGCTGTGACTGCTTCATCCTATAATAAGAGAACAGAGCACAGGAAAGTACTTTCAACAAAGACTGCAATTAAAAAAGCAGCCTGTGAGCCAGGAGAAGCTAGCGGGGCAAGGAGAGGTGCCTGTGGCTCCGCACCAGAAATTGGGGTAAATTGGTGAGTGAGATCAAAGCAGAAGAAAAGAATGAGATATGCAGGGAGACGCAGCTTTAAAGAAGTTACTTCAGCAGATCTATTCAGATGGCTCTGATGAGGCCAGAGTGCCAGGAACCAATCATTTACTGAATCTGGTGGTATAGTTTTGAGTACCAACTGGCCTCGGGTAGGTGAAAAGGAAGTTGGAATCAATCCTACTGATGCTATGGAATGGAAAAACTACTAAATAAATTAATTTGCTATCAAAAATGAAATCAAATAAAAATGAAAATCCTTTCAGACATTTGCATGCATTTGAGTGGTCAGTGCCTATCCCGCCCCTTTCCAACCCTCACGGCAAGGTTCATTTTTTCCTCCTCTAGGAGTCTTAATCTTTAGTGCTTAGTGACTCACTTTTTTTCCCCCCCAACGGTCTACAGGGTGTTCAGGGTCTCACTTAGATCAGACTCATGGTAATCCATCTATTTACAGCCTCCCAAGAGCTGAGATTACAGGCGCACAACCACGCCCAGTCTCAATTGCCATTTTAATGCACCCCAGGGCAGGGCTGGCACAGCAGGCCTGGGAATCAAGCCCCCAACCCCTGTGCCTGTTGGCAGATGCTTTAATCTGCTGAGCTATTTGGCCAGCCCAGTGACTCACTTCTGATGGACAGCACCCTCTCCACAGTTCGGTGAGTGAATAAATGAAAGAAAAAATGATCAGTGGCACCAAGACCGTGGTTTGGAAATGGACATTTGATTGTTTTCTATCTGCAGCACATTAAAAATAGTCTAAATTAATTTTTACATAAAATTGACTTCTGGTTTTTTTTTTAATATTGGAAAAACTGGCAAAGCTGGGTGCCAACCACATCTGAGAAGCAACTGCTCCAACGCTACAGGATTGCACTCTATTTTATGTCTCTATCCAACATTTTCACACATTTATATTGACAACTTGCCCCATAACCTTCTCAGGTTTTCCATTGCTGTTGTCCACAGGAATTGAACCTTGCACTTGTCCGGCAGGTTCTTTTCAGTTTTTGACTTTTTGGAATAAAGTGTCTAACAATCACAGCTCACGACTGAACTCTCCCCACACACTAGCTACCTAGAACCACTACACGTCAGCTGTCTATTAATTCCCATCCAAAGCCTGACTGCTTACATATTGTGGTTATAAGCCCATTAAAGACCTGAAGTTCCCTGTTCAGGAAGCTCAGCTAGGGATTTCAACATCGGTTTTCCCAGGGAAGCCTGCATTGTCTCTGCACTGAGCTATCTCTTCCACCTGCAGCAAAGTGCATGACAGTTGTGTAGAGCGGAAAAGGACCCGTTCCTAAAGTAAATTAGGAACAGAGAGGCTGTGACAAGCAATGAAACAGAGGAACTGAAGTAATTCCCCAGGCTGGAATTAGCCCAGCCCTGGGACTGGACTTCTCGAACCCCAAAGTCGGTGACTCCCTGCAAATACTGACCAGTTCTAAGGTTATTGGTTTTGTTTTTTGGCGGAACCGGGGATTGAACTCAGGCCCTTGTGCTTGCCAGGCAAGTGCTTATTCTACTGAGCCATTTCCCTGGCCCCTCAGTTCTAAGGTTATGGTTGAAGGAATTTCACTAACTTCTCAGAGCTCTGCCTTTTAACGTGGGCTTTGTCCCTCCCATATTACCCCTGAACTTCAGGGAAGGAAGGAACACTTCCTAGAAGGTAGTCTGTGCTTACTTGTCTGTTTTGCTGTTTAATTCATTTCATCTTACCTACTGATTATCAGGAACTTGCTGTTAAAAAAAGAAAATTCGCATCTTTCCTATGGAAGAGACGACTGTGTCACACACTCCATCCTTGTTCATACGTAACCGCACAAGGACAGTTACTTCTCATGATTAAGCCTCTGTTTCTCATCGGTAAAGCACAGCTGTTGCTTCAAGTATTATTGACAATATCAAGGGGATAAGGACTGAGTGCAGTGATAAATACAGAACTTGTGAACAGGGGCTAGACAGTAGCGCACACTCAGTAAGGTTCAATCGGCTACTGTTACATTGCTTTGTTGACTGGGATGGTTCCCCTGAATGGAACGGAAGGGCAGTGACTATGGCTTGTCAGCCCACAGTCCCAAGAAGAGGCCCCAACTCCAGGTACATTTCTTTGTCCTGCCCTGGGAAAGGGAAAAAGACCTCTAGCTGACTCTGTCCCTTATTAGGGGGCTTTGCCAGAAGACCATCAAGGAAATGAGTCAAGCTGAGATCTGGGAAACGTGATTATTTTAGCTAGGTATACAATGACTTCTTACAGCCCAAGGATCTGTTAATAAGTAAGAAGAAAACAGAGATCCACTAGATGTCTAGGAGCATCTAGGAAATAAACCTGTGCCACTATTCCTCATAGGTTTTCTTTTGCTCCTCTTTCCTGCCTTCATCCCTTTCCATCCCTCTTCAAGGCTACCAGGCACTCTTGGGGTAGCCCTCCCCAAATGAGGCTACAAACACCGCAGGGCGAGTGAAGCCACAACTGGTCGCCTATCACAGGAGTACAGTTCATCCTTCACAGAAAACTTCTTGGGCAGGAAAAAGTGCACATGTGTTTTAATAGTAAAACTAAGTACAGGATTTCAATAACGCTAAGTACAGGAAAGAATACAAAATCACTGTGGAAATCAGTATGGAGATCCCTCAAGAAACTGAAATTGGAAATCCCACTGGACCCAGCTATTCCCCTTCTGTATATCTTTTCAAAGGAGTTAAAGATACCATATTCCATGGATACACGCACATCTGTTTATAGCAGCAAAACTTATGATAGCTAAATCTTGAACACAGCCTCTATGTCTAGCAACAGACGAAGGATGAAAGAAAACACTACATGTATACACTACGGAGCGCTTCTCTGCCATAGAGACAAACTTGCGTCCTTTTTGGGGGGGAAAAAAGGTGCACCTTGAGATCACAATATTAAGTAGAATTCATGAGACACCCAGGAATAGATATCGCACGATTTCCCTTCGATGTGAAACTCACAGTGTAAAGATCATGGTAACAGGAGTAGAGAGGTGGCTCCTTTTCACGGGGCGGGGGGGGGGGGGGATCAAAAGACAGAGAAGGGAGAGAGGGGAGGGAGCGCACAAAGAGATGAAGATGTCTTGTGCACCGGAGCCAGCTCCACCAAGGGGATGTGAGCACTATGCACCCCAAGCAAGCACCAACAAAGAAAATGATCTGGGAAAAGCCACCGCTTCTCACCCAGCCACCCTTTTACCACCTCCGCTGTCCCGAAGGTGAAGAACGCATGCACCAGGATGTTTAAACTACTGGATACTGCTACCATTGTGAAACAACTATAACAGCGCAACTACCTTCCTGATTAACTTCCAGAGTAGCAAATTCACAACGCCGGCTTTCAACAAACAGTACGAACCCAAATCGGGGGAATCATTTGGAGTTCCTGTGAATTACCACTAAACGCCAAGAGGGGCTCAGTGATGCATTACAGTAATCAGTACTTTTAAAATAGTGGATAATAATTGACTGTTGCCCTTTGAGGGGGCTGTACCATTTTTCCCCTTATATTCTCAGAGCATGCCTACTTTTTTCAGAAGAAGTTCAAGAAAACGAAAAGGAAATAAGCAACTGCCCTGAAGACTCATGGGTAATCATTCTTTATCCAGCAGTCTGGCCCCTTTCTGGAGTCCCTGTCACTGACTATGTATGCACTGCCCCTCGTAAACAGCTCTCTGTATTTCCTTTGTGAAGCCCTCTCTGCTCTGTTGGCCTGACTGAGGCTGACCCAGCCCCAGGACCAGGAGAACAACCTGATTGCCCTTGGCCAATTCTCTGAACCCAACATCAGAGCTACTAGATTCCTTCATGGGTAGACAAGTAATCTAATTGTGAACCTGGAGGCCAGGCTTTGGGAGGGTGGCCTGTCTCTCTGCCATTGCCTAAGAATTGGAAAGAATATGAAACTGGAAACTTCTAGAATCACCTTGCAACCTTCAAAAGAGCTTTCAGAGAATGAATTAAATATCAAAAGGAATCAAACCCTATCGAAGACACCGACCTCCATAAATAGGTCATTTCTCCAACTAGGTGTACTCCTGGGCCTTAAGAACCTTTTGAGCCAAACCTTTCTTTTTGCCCAATATCTGTTGGAGATTCCTGCCATCTGCAGCTCAAATGATAAGCAGCTACGAACCTCATCCTAGAGTTGGTCAGCAGGAGATCAAGACTAAACTTGGCTTTTCAGTTCCTCAGGGAACTATAGATAACCCCCTAACACATTAGAAAAGTGTTTGCATTTAAGTTGTCAGATATCTGCCACCTTTTTCTACATTCCTTTATTTGGCTGGAATGTTTGGTAAGGACAAAAAAAAGTTGTAAATTAAATAAATTACCTCACTTCCTAAAACCTACCAAAAGCAATGTCAAAGAGTTTTACTGAACACCTACTACACACTATAGAATCCTACTTTATTACAGTAGTTGTAGGTAGTAACTACTATTGCCATTTACATTTTGAAGTGAATAAATGTGAATGACCAGGAATTAGGTCACTTGTGAATAGGCTCAGAGATAGGAAGTAGTCAACTTAACACCAATACCCAGGATGTGACATGAGGTGTTCTCAAAAGTACTGCCACTTAGTTCCTAAGGTCATGATAATGACAATGGAAAACTCTAGGAAAACGCTCAGCTCAGTACACTGAGTGCACACAAAGGGCTTTCATGAACGGCAGTAGCTACTGCTGTTGTACGCAGTTGCTGTTGCATCCTAGTGACTTTGGACTCCCTCAGGCACAGATGGTGTTGTGTGTCTTGCAGACCGCCCACCACAGGCAGAGGCGCTGATGAAGCCAGACTTGCTCAGCCTACTTGTGGCTCATTCCCATCTTAGCAGGCCACTCTTTCAATTCTGGAGACCCAGAAGTGCAATCAAGAGGACCCGCTGAGAGGTACAGTGTGGCTCCCACAGCAGGGCAGAGAGACAGTTCCTCAGCCATCGGGCATGGAGACCAGGAAGCCTTCCAAGTGGCACAGCCTTGGGCCATGGATGTGAATTCAAGCAAAACCAAGGAGAAGGGGTGGGGAGCACTGACTGGGCACTGTAGCTTGGGGAGGAGAGATGTTCCTTTTGAAGCCAGTTCATGGCATCCTGTGTGCAGTCCATCTTGAAAACCTTCATTACATTTTTCTGGATATTTCAATGATATTACCAATTTTTCCACTAAATCATTATCTTACAGTGATATTTGTGGTAAGCCTCTACATAGTATAGCAATCAGCACTAACAGTGACTAGAAACTTCACATGAAATGGTTTCGTTTCTTTAAATCTAATAAGAAGCTAAAAATTATACAAGTATAGAGTTTAAAATTGGGCCCTTGAGAGGGTTGGCCAGATGGTCCAGCAGACTAAAGCAACTGCTTAGGCAGAGTACAGCAGCTGGAGTTCAATCCCTGGAGTGCCTTGCCAGCCCCACCCCTGGGGCACACTGAGATGGCTATCGAGACTGGGCATGGTGGTGCACGCCTGTAATCCCAGCTCTTGGGAGGCTGAAAAAAGGAGAACCACTATGAGTCCAATCTATGTAGTAAGATCTTGTAGACCCTGTACCAAATACATAAAAAAATAAAAAACTGGGTCCTTGAAATAGGATTCAGTGCAAAGTGTGACTCTTATTTAGTGAGCATTTATGGACAGAAAAATCAGTCCCTTTCCCAATGAGCTCACCTAATCAAGGAAGGGAAGAAAATAGAACCAAAAGCAGCAACAATAAAAGTGAATAGCTTTACTTATCACAACAGCATCTCTTCTGAGGAATTTTGTGGAAATAAAGAATGCAAATCACAGCAATGGTGCATTGGTATTTTCCAAAATATCTATACTGCGCTCTGAAAGCTCCCCATGGAGATGTCGGATCTTCATTAGGCTGGTCAGTTCCAGCGCACTGGGCACAGGCGGGCTGCCTCTTCGGGGGAGGTGGAAGTGGGTTGAGGTGAGCCAGCACACAGGCTGTCCTGGAAGGAAATTTCTCTCAGTGATTAGCTAGGTCTTCCTTAGCATGCATTTTCAACCTACAGAGTTCAATTTAGAGAAAGTGCAGAAGAGAAAAAGGAGAGTATTCCAGTCTGTGATAAATGTTCATGTCATTATCTTGCTTTAAATTCATTCATTTATTCTTGCTTTGCACGTGTTGAGGACAAAATGGTAAACATACTCTTCTACTTCAACCTTCCCTGCTGGCCTTCCATCACCAGAAATCGATTGAAACATTCCCTGTGCCCACAGGCTTCTCTTCCACTAGCCCCTGAGTAGCTTTCCAGAATCAAATCTGAACACTCCCTTACCTTCAGCCCACCCACCTCCCCATTCACACCCTTCCTCCAAATCTGTGGAGCCGCCATTGTCCCTGAACTTATTGCATCCCACTATATCTTCAGTCCTTGCCTACAACAGTCAGTTCCAAGATAGAGTATGGAAATAAAGACAAAAGACTACAACTTTTATTTGCACGTAGATGTATAGGAGCCTGCCTCACTCTCAATGTCCAGGCCCCCAGGTTGTGTGAGACATGTACCTGGGAGATGTATCTAGAATAAATAAAAGAATAAGCTTTAGTACAATACCTTTTTACTATATGGATTTAGAAGGCAAGTGAATGAATAAAGAGTAAAGATATTGGGCACTTAAGTTACTTAATTGAAGAATTGTGTAGTCAAAAGTTTGAATACTCAGGATTCAATACACCATCGTTCTCTTACTACCCCACCCATGTTAGTTGACTTTTCTTCATTAGAACCAAATCCTGGACATACATAGCTTCAAGGAGAAAGATGCTAATTCTTTTTATGGTCTGAGTGAATTCAATCTGTGGTCAGCTGGCTCCCAGACTAAAATATCACAGCAGAAGGGTGGAGCGGAGCAAAACCGCTTAGTTCACGGTGTCTCGGAAGCAAGCAGGAGACCAGCGACAGCAGCAGAGAGCAAGGGCCCAAGGACAGACAGATGCCCAGCCCCACCCAGAAGCATGCTTTATTAATCCAAAGGCAGCTCCAAAGTCAGTCAAGCTAACAATTACTTTGATCATGAGGCCATCTCAATGCAGTTTTGGCCGGATACGTCACACCCTTCCTCCGAGTCGCAATGACTTCCAATGCTGGACTGGATGCACCTCTCATGGCTTTCTGCAAGCATCTTTGCTTGTTAATATCCACTCTCTGCATAGCAACCTGTGGTAGTTTACTATTTCTCCTCCCCTAAAACCCTCCAATGGTTTTCAACGTACCTAAAATGTTTCTAAACTGTTCTTCATAGACTACATTCTCCATCAGACCCGGCCCAACAGAGCTCTCCAGCATTGCTTGACTACCCTCCTGGTCTCTGCTTGTCACTCCAATGGCCTTGCCAATATGTCCTCAGTCATCGCAAGAAGCCACACCTTGCCCGAGGCTCTTTATCTCGTACTGCCTTCCACACAAAGGGCTACCACCTAACCTTGCACAGAGGGTCCTTCCTCACATGTGGACTCAACACTTCCTGACCACTCAATGAAAGCAGATACTGAGTCCCCCAAGTCTTGTGACATCCAGTATGGACCCATGCAGCTTTCACACACTTGACACTGGTCTAGATCAGTGGTTGGGCAACCATGGGACATGCTTCTATTTTTCTCTTTTAAGACGAAAGATGCTAATGTAAGAATTGCTATTTCCAAACTAACACCTCCATATTCAGATTTAATGACAGTATTTGGCACTTTAATAAATACATGGGCTTTGGATTCCAGCCTGGCACTCGCCTCTAAAAAGTTCACCATCCCTGATCCAGACCGAAGAGCGCTGTGCCATGAAGTGCAAAATATTCACCCAGCATCTGAGGACAAAGAACAAATATTGTAAGATGTTTGATTAATAATTTTTACATTTTCTCTACATTCTAATGAAAATGTTTGGGCTATTCTGGTTTAAATGAAATGTTACTAACATCAATTACATGAATTTAATTTTACTTTTTAAAAAGTGGCTTCTAAGAAATGTTAATGGGCACATATGGCTAACTCATGTGGCTTCCTATTTTGCCTCTATTGGATATTCCTGCCCTGAAAGATGAGTATTCTAATGGTCTGTGCAATCCTTAGCTCCCTGTCCACTTCCGGTTATTTGCCATCTGTCCCTCCCTCCAGCTCTGCTGGAGGGTCACTGTAGGTAAGATCTTTATCCATCTTGCTCACAGTATATCTTCAATGCCATTGAAGATTTTGGCGCATGCTAAGTGTTCAACAAATATTTGTAACACAAATGATTTTATAGCACCTGTCTAATGTGTATTAAATAGTTAGGTACATTACCCAAATAAAGCTGAAGTCCTATTTTGCAGATAAGGACCGAGATAGATCAAGAAAACTATCGATGGCTAATTGCAAAGCACTCATGATTTGGACCTAGGCGATCAGTGCAACTCTCCAACTGCCATGCTACCCAGAGTGGCAATGCCACATACAAATGCCATGTTTAACACCTCTCTCCCCAGGGAGATGTGATCAGGAACATACTGCTGTTGGTTTTCCTTGCTGACCCACAGGCATTCAAAAATACGTGTTTAATAAGTCCTCACTAATAAAATCCATCACAGTAATGGTAGCTAAAATATGCTGAACATTTACGTGGCAGCCATTGTTTACACATTTGCATTCCCACCGACAAGTCTAACAGAGGTCTCAAAATTAAAATCTTCCATTCTGAACTCTTAATCTTCACCCCAAGGCCTGCCATGTCTGAATTTATTTCACAAGTCAAGGTACCGCAGGCATCCCTGACTTCTTTGCCAACACACTCCTCAACTGTCAGGAAATCTCCGTGTCTTTATTTGTACAATACGCGCAGGACCCGGCTGCTTCTCTCCACCTCCACAGCAATAACTCAACGCAAGCTGCTATAAGCGCTGCGGAGGCCACCACGGGCACTCACAGCTCTCACTGGTACCTTCTGTAAGCAATGAAAATGCTGTTTCTAAAGTGTGATCTAGGTCCAGTGAGATAGCTCAGCAATCTAAAGCGCCTGCTTGGGCAAGCTTAAGCAAGCATGCAGGGACCATGGTTCAATCCGTGGCACTCCATGCCGCACCAGCCCCATCCCCAGGGTAAGCTGAGCTAGCCAC
>NW_004524653.1:3631429-3646625 GCF_000260255.1 Octodon degus
CTCTGGGTCTGTTCAGGATCCCGAGGCCTCGGTTGTCTCACTCCCTCACCAGGCCTGTGCTTTGGGTCTCTCATTTTAATAAAATTCATTTTTTTAATATGCTCATTTACTCCAAAATCAACCAACTTTCTCAGTAGATAGTTGAGGCTTTGTGGAATAGTGTCTGTCATGAGCAATTCATTGTGCAAGCAAAGAGCAGGCCCTACTGAATATGTAATCAAGTGGGTGTGGCTGTGTTCCAATAAAACTTTATCCGCAAAACAGGAGCAAGGGCCATGTTTGGCTCATGGGTGACAGTGTGTCAGCTTCTGATTTAAGCTTCCCAGCTACTCACTGATTTGGAAAGCATAATCTCCCTATTCTGTAGGGACTTCAAGAGAGATCTGCTCAATATCAAAGCGCCAGCAAACTGCAGAACCAATTCCAGCCTATGCAATCCAATGTAGAGTAAGACACAAATTTAAGGCTACAGAAGGTTCAAGAGACACATGGGGACATTTCTAGGACAATGAGGACGTGGAAGCATCTCTGTGAGAAACCACCCATGGCTCAGAGATATGAGCCAAATTATGCATCTTCCCACTCCTCAAAAGTCACCAAATGGCTCAGGATTAGAGTGCTCGCCTCACATACAGGTAAGACCTTGGGTTTGGCTCCTAACATACACACACACACACACACACACACACACACACACACACACACACGAGGAAGCCATAAAGAGGCCAAAACAGGTCATTGAGTTGGCTCTACAGAGACGAAGCCCACTCAGGGGCTCTGCTCAGTTCCTTCCTGTTATCCACGCCCACTACTTCCTTCACTAACGAAGGAGAAGTACAGAAGACACATAGCATCACACCCTCGCCACTCTCCCCCACGTATCTTTCAAATGGTACGAGGAGCAGAAGAGATTGTACTGAGGGAGGCACGAAATCACAGGCAATCTCACAGTGAGAAGGAGGCCCATTTTCTTATGTCAACCCTTCTGATGAGTGAGGAGGAAGAATGTGTTATTTCATTGCTAATAATGATTTGAAATCCCCTCTAAAACTTGCCAGTCTTCTTTTCCAGTGGAAAAAGTCTCAACTCAGTGCCTCTGTATATCTAATTTTGATGATAGTGGTTAGTTTTGCTGTATTTCTTTTATTACCTTTGGTGACACATTCAATTTATGACAACTCAATTAAGGACTTTCCAAAGACATCTGCTACCTGAGTCAAGGTTAGCACAAACCACAGGCTCCTGGGGCCAGAAGTGAGGCAGCCACGCTGTCTGCACAGCTTGGGAGGCCAGTGCAGTGTTCTCACAGCTCAGGGCCTTGTCTCTAGTGCATCAGCTAAAGACAAGGTAATAGCTGGGCTGCAGCCTCGTCAGCTCCTGTGCAGATCCTCTACTGCCTCTCAGGAGCTGAGCTGGACACCTCTGGGGCTCCATCAAGACAGGTAAGATACTCCCCTGTAGGCACTGTTGGATTAGAAGCTTTGTGCGCCTGGTGCCCCAGCCCACCCTTGCAGCTCCAGTTTGTCTTTGGTTCCCCCACTTCATGCCCATTTCATTTTTGATGATGGCTTCCACACCAGACATAGGCAGGCAACATAAAGCAATGCCCAGGACTGTGAAACAAACAACCCCCTCAAAAAATGCTTTTATTAAATATCCCCAAGTGGTTTTGCATCTCTGAGAGAACCCCAACACACACAGCTCCTACTGCAGACACGGTGACACACACCTGTGGTCCCAGCTACTCAGGAGACTGTGTGTCTTGGGTTGAGTGATGGCAAGGTTAAGGCCAGTCTGGGCAATTTAGCTAGATGCTGTCTAAAAAGCAGAAAGGGCTAGAGATGTAGCTCAGAGGTAAAGTATTTATCTAGTATGGGTGAGGCTTTGAGTTTGATCCCACGTACTACATGAGAAAAAAGGACATGAGGTTATCATTAAAAGCACTGGAGTAAAATTTCAACAGAAAGAAACATAGATCACTCTCATGAAACAATAATAAACAAATAAGGGCCAGCGAGATAGCTCAGTGTCTAAAGCACCTGATTAGGCAAGCTTAGTCAAGTGCAGGGACTGCAGTTCAATACCTGGCACCACATGCAGTGCCAGCCCCACCTTCAGGGAGGGCTGCGCTGCCCACAAAAATAAATAAATAAATAAATAAATAAATAGCAGTAAAGCCGTCCACAGACAGGACGAAGCCTGTGAAGTCAGTGTTTTTAAATTGACTAGTGTTTGAAAAACACTGCCTTAGTTTTCTATTTTCCATAAGAATCAGGGACAAAAGCAATAAAATTATGGGTTAGATCAAATTAATGGACATTTGCATGGCCGTGGCTACATTTGACCTTCCACATTTCACTCCATGCAATGCAAGCATCCCATAAAGATCTCTTACTCTGTATTGTTTAGGGATGAATTACATGAAAATTGTAAATACAGGTCCAGTTCAGTAGCAATTTTAAAAAATATTTTAGACTCCTGTTTGAGTGAATCTGTGCATGCAAAACCCAGGGATATGGAGGACTGTCTTTAAAAGACAGAATATGGGCCCAGGAGATGGCTCAGTGGAATAAGCACTTCCCTGGCAAGTGCAAGGGCCTGAGTTCAATCCTCGGTTCCACAAAATAAATAAATAAATAAATAAATAAATAAATAAATAAATAAAAGACAGAATATGATATTGTAAATATTATTTGCAACCAAGAAAAATTTTGATGTTCATGGCAAAATAAAAACAGGTATAATGAAATAAGTTTGTACTGGGGCAACAGGATTATGTAATTTTGTTACAGGGAAAATACTGAAAAACACAGCAATCCAATGTCAATAAAAACAAGGAAACACTATTGGACTCCGCGTGACCTTTCCCCTCTGCTGGTGTGCAGTGCTCAAAGTTACTTTCCTATCTTGAATGAGATAATACTGTTCTGAAAATTCTACTTAATTTCAGCTTTCATCTATTTTTCTAAAGCAATAAGTAAACCCGTAAGGGCCGACCAGATAGCTCAGTGGACTACAGCACCTGCTTGGGCAGAGTGCAGAGGCTGGGGTTCAATCCCTGGCATGCTGTGCCAGCCCCAGCACGCTGAGAAGGCAATTGAAACTGGGGTGAGGGCCTATAATCCCAGCACTTGGGAGGCTGAAAACAGGAGGATCACTATGAGTCCAATCTGTGTAGTGAGGCCTTATAGACCCTGTAGACTGTAGACCCTGTAGTAAATACTAAATAAATAAATTTTTTTTTAAACCCACAAAGGTTGATCAGACACCTCTACTGCACTGTCCCCCTACCCCAGCTAAGGGCCAAGCCCAGGTCCTCCAGCGTGCTAGGCAGGCACTTTACCAATGAGTCACACAACGCCTGCCACCTCGTTTTTTTTTAAGCCAGGTCTAGGCCATCGGCTCTGCTTTCCTTAAGGTCAATTGCTTGGTTCTTCTCCTCATTAGTAACTTCTGAAAGTTTCTTTTCATTGTCATAGACTCGGGTAATTATAAGTCAAGAGAAAAATCTTAAAAGGACAATATTAAAGTTGGAATTGAAGGCATTCAGCCAGTCCTGTTGTTAACACTAAAATGAAAAGCACACTTGCCTGGCATGTGTGAGACCCTAGTTGCATTCCCTGGTACTGCAAAAATAAAAATAAGAAACAAAGTAACAAGAATTATACAGGGTAAAATAAAGATTAAGCAAAAAGCAATGGGGATCTGAACCTCTGGTTCTTCCTTTTCATAGCCAGTAATCTCAAAAGCATGTGCAATCCCTCCAAGCCCCAATTTGCTCAGCAGAACCCATGAACCAAAGCACTATGGGATGTGATACTAAGACTGAACTCTAACCCACAGTTAACCATTATGTATCACTGGCACTTATTCAAATAATGTGGCTATGAATAAAAACAAAGGTTTGTATTACTCTGGCAAATTAATGTGTGTCTTGGTCTTAGTGGTGCACACAGAGATCTTTTTTAACTGGCTGGAGACTATGTCAGTAAAGCCGAGCACCTCCCACTTAGGTATCTTTCACTGCATGACTCAAATGCAGAGCAATAAGGCCTGTGGCGACAGGATATCCATAGAAGCAGTCTAGGCTCATCTATGACCACAGGACCTTGGACAAGTCTTGTTGGTGCCCCAACCCCCAACTTCTTCACCATAGAATGAGAGTCACTAACAGAAATGAACTTCTTGATATATTCTTTGCCCAGGTAACCTGGTGGTTAAGCCACCAGCTCTTGCAAAATATCCCATGATCATTCAGTCCAAAACCAGAATACTGATTTATAGATCTAATAGCATCTGTCACTGTGTCTGTATTTCTACATCTGCAAGAAAATAGACCACAGTGACACAGTAATTAGATGACTTTATTTCTTCCACTGAAAAATTCATATTTGACTGAAAGGCCAAAACCTACAATATATTACTTTGGGAAGCAGAACTTTACAAAATAAGCTCAAAGGGACACAACCTCCCCTCTCTCACTGTCTCTGGCCTGACTAAGGTATGTTGGTTGTACAATTTATGCAGTTCACCAGAGTCCAGTTTAGTTTACTTCAGTTTAATGTAATTTTGCTGCATAAGAACAAATGTCAGCACTTGCAAAGTGACACAGGAAAATTGGAACTGAACAAATTATCAAGGTAAGCTTAATTTCAAGTCAGCTTGAATTGCTCTGAAAATCTGACCCCATTTCCCCCTTCCCAGTTGCTCAATCTGACCACTGGACCTCAGATCCCAAAGCCAGAATACTTAAATCTTTGAGCACGTGAATCCGAATCCCATCTCTCTCTCCAACTGAAGCCGCTACTGTTCCCTCAATGAACTTAGTAAGATATGTAAGGAGACTATTTAATATTCTGATTTACGATATTGAGGGAAATGTTGCTGAAACCTTGCACTATCGATGCTCTTAATTAAAACAACATTAATAATGGTCACTGAGGGAAAGAAATTCCATTCTGATTGTCAAGATGTCTTGTAATGACTCTGACAAAGCCTCAGTAATTATGCGAAGGTGCCAAGCTACCTCCCCTGCTAAGGAAAATATACAGCACAAATGACACATGGATAAATTTACATATGGATAAGTACTGGCCTGTCACTCTTCAGGGTCCCAGTAGATATATTAAAGGTCACTGATATTATTGAACCCTTTTTCAGGACAACATAGTATATGAGTATATGCCCTTATCACACAGAGAACAGGTTTTCAATATGATTTAAATCAAATAAACTCTCATTTCCTACTGTTGCTTCTTGTCCCTGGACACTTAGGGTCAGAATATTTGTTTTTATTACACTACAGAAGGTAGTAATGCCCATTGTAAAATCAAATACATAATTTTTAAAGCATGCAGAGAAATTAAAAAGCATAATGAAGCAATGAATCACAACCCAACTTAACTATCTCCAACTATTCCTACTTCTTAGAGCAGAACACAGCTATTTGACAACAGTCGCTAGCAAACAACATTCCTCTCGTGATTTTTCCTCACCCCTGCAGAACCATTTTTACCAAAACTTTTCTTTTGTTCTAACATATCACAATATATTAGGATAATTGGGGGGAGGGTTGTTTTGTTTTAAAGAGAATAAAAACTAATTTAAAACAATAGAAACAACACAGAATTAAAAAAAAAATAGGATGGTAGGAATTGAACAATGCTTCTCATATTGCCTATTGGCATCATTGAAGTAGTTGTTCAGATTGCCAGAACAAGTTTGTAAAATTGGCTAAAAAGTTAAGCATTAGCTGTTCCTTTCAATAAACTCTTAGAAACTAGCAGTACAATTGCCTTGGCTATCTTGTGTGTATATATTTTCCCTTTCTTCTTTCTTTTCTTCTTTCCCTCCTCCCATTTTTTTCCTTTTGAGCAGATTCTTTCCCTTTCACACAGTAATGGGATGAGGTAGAATAAATCTTTCAAGTTTATTAGCCTTCATTTATGAATATTTCAAATTCATTGATGGGTGATTTTCACCTTGAAGAGATTTATCCACTTCAAAACTTCCACTCCTCCACTGACGACATGGCTGGGATGCTCTGAATCTTTGCATCTCCTCCCACTGAGCTGCCTTCACTGACACTCAGTGCAGCAATATGGAGAGAGGCGATGGTAGGGAGATGGTGGGGTGAGGGGGCTCTGCCCTCGGGACTGGAATAGCAGCTTATGTTGTGGTAGGAGAGAAGTAGCTATGCTCTCTTTTGTGCTTTTTACCCCTTCCACCTTCTACATGCCACATAAAGATACAGAATTCCCTCCCCAAGAGGATGCAGCAAGGGACCAGACTTCCATCGGATGCAAACCTACTCTTGGACATGCAGCCTACAGAACCGTGAAATAAATTTCTGTTCTTTCTAAATCACCTCTATAGAATTTTGTTTGAGAAGAACTAACAGAACTAAACCAATACCCTTTACCAGCACCCTCATGATGAAAGTGCACACTTTAATTATAACAACATGGAAAACAGATACTAAAAGCGTATCTAAATTGTCAGCCACTTCTGCCTAGGTGTTGCATGAAGTCCTTTCTTCATGGCTCAGTTTGGGCTCTTCATCTATTGACTCACTGAATATCCACAGTTACTGTGGCCATGGACAGTTCAGAAACCCCAGCAAATGATCCATGCAGTTGTAGCTTCAGAATCTGCCTTCAAATAACCTAGCAGCTACATGATTCGGAATATCACCTCTTGTACTTGATTTTCACAACAACCCTATGAGACAGGGATTACGGGATTCCACTTAAGCTCGGAAAATGAAATTAAGAGATATAAAATCATATGTCCAAGGGCACAGCAAATCGGTGGCACTGAGAGACCAGTCTGCCCCTTCTCACAGATGTTTATGTCTCTAGTCCAGTGCAAAAGACTTTATAGCTTAAAAATATGGTTTTTGTGAAACTAGGACCTTACAAAAGTCACAAAATCTCTCAGTTTCACCATTAGTAAAGTAAAAGGATCAGACTCCCTGACATCAAATCTCTTTGCCTTATGAACATTGATTAATTTTAGTCCCTTTGTCTTCCCTGATTTCAAAATCTGAACTGACATTATTACTTTAACATCTTATTCCTTAAATTTAACACAGTCTTTATTGCATGCTTCCCCAGGGCAAAGATTACTAAGTTATTTTAAAATAACTCATATTCTCTCAGTTGATCGTTTCTCAACTAATATGTCAAGCCCTTTGTCAATTTGAACCGTTGGAAGATAAAATGAAGAACTGTTATTTTTATCCTCAGGTATGCAGTGCCTATCTAAAATCATGATTACAAATCCTCTGGAATACATGACCCTAACTTGCAGAAAACTAAACCCTTCTTTGAGTTAATATTAGAACAAATAGTCTAGTAAAAGAATTTTCAATCCTGAAGTACTCCACTTCATCTGTCTCCGAAAACTAACCTTTCAAATTAAAAGCCAATCAAATGTCTGATCTCCCTTACACACTTGAACCCACATCTATCTCTCCAAAATGAATTTAACTTCCGAAATGTCTTTCTTTGCGATAAGAAATCCTTCAGTGGCATACATGACACTGTCAAAATCATTAAGAGGGAGCACAGCAGCATGGGAAATATATTTCCTTCCAAATCTTTAATCAATCTCAAAACATCTGCCATTCAGCATAACTTCTTAACTCTGTCTCTCCATCAATTATACAAATGTTCCCCAGAAGTTCATATAGCCTAATGAATCCACAGTTATAAGGGGGAAAATATCAAATAGTCTCCTGCTGGTAACTGAGCTAACATCTCCCCAGAGATGAAAGCAGAATCAAATCCACTGACACAAGCATTTCCTTGCTCCGCGGCTCTCAAGTGGTAGCCAGAATTCTCTTTTGATGATGCTGTGAACAGGAACCCTGGAAAAGAGCTATCATCAGGACTTTCTAGCCTCCCCCAGAAGCTCAACTATAATGCATATAAATCTAATTTACCATTTATGGGGGCCCCTCCTCTCAGAATAAAACAGTTGATGTTAGATAATTTGAGAATAGGGTACTTCACTATATAAATAATTAAATAAGCCATCAAATTGTCATTGTATAAAACAAGGAGAGCAACATGTAGGACATTTGCCAGGAAAAGGTATAGGATCAATATATACCTTTGAGAAGTGTCAAGGGAGGGCCTCACCCAGCTGTGACAATGTTCACAATGGCATCCGAAGACCCTTTGTTCCCACAATGGCATTCACAAGTTCGTGGGGTTGTCCCAAACTTGGGCTGTCATTGCACATAATGTATCCTTCAGGAGGAGAACAAGGTTCTGTCCAATGGGTCCCTGAGTCCCAGTGAGGTTCTAAGCTACTGGCTGCTGGTCAACAACACTCCTAGAACTGGGAATGGATGGCATCATTTCTGGAGTAGGGGATGCAGGAGCCACCCTGAAATGTGCACCAGAGCTGAAGCCCAGCCCCTGCTATCCTGCCCATGAATGGGCAATGGATTCTGAAATGTTAGCCCAAAGTAAGAGGTGATAATGGTGAAGAATGAGTCTTCTCCAAATGGAATGCTGAAAGAGGACACGGGTTACAAGAACGAAGTCTCCAGCCTTTCCCCTAAAGGTCAACTGAACAAAGATATACCATAAGAGCAGGGAAGAATTCTTTAATTTACTCATTCACCCATATACTCAACAAGTAGACACTGTGTTAGTGTATAGGGAAAAGAAAAAAGAAGAAAGACTAAATCAACGTGTGCCTTCATAAGCCACAAGTCTCACAGGTTAGTGAGGCTAAATTCACCAAAAATACTTTCAAAGAGTACAATTTTGAATGGCCATGAATATTATAAAGAAATACAGGACAGTCTGTCCAATTAAATCCTCTACCATGATGTAAATATACTATAGTGACTTGGTGCAACACGGTACCCAATGTTGACTGTGCGTGTGGCCACTGAGTATTTTAACATGTGGCTAACGTGAATGAAGAATTGAATTGAGTTTACACATTTTTAGTGAATTTCAATTTCAATGTTCATGTGTGGTGAGTGATCACCCCACCACTCAGATGAGGGATGTGCCAGGAAGAGCATGGCCAAATCAATGATATCCCAGCCGTAAGTCCTGGGATGACAGCACGTTTGAAAAACAAAGGACAAGGCCCATGTCAGAGTAGTGGTAAAGCATGGAAGAGCATCGCTCTGGAGAAAGTATAGGAGATAATGTTTTGGGTATGCACCACCACTGGGGACTATGGCGTGGCGCTGAGCAGGTGAGGCCAGGAGGATCTAGCCACACAGGATCTCAAACACATGTGCATGAGAAAGGCACTGGAGAGTCTCAACGAAAGTGGAGTAGAGGGCCAGCCAAATAGCTCAGCAGATGCAAGCGCCTGCAAGCAGGAACAGAGGCTTAGAATGCAATCCCCGGGGCCTGCCATGCCAGCCTCACCCCTGGGACATGGTGGCGCATGCCTATAATCCCAGCACTTGGGAGGCTGTAAAAAGGTGGATCACTATGAGTCTGATCTATGCAGTGAGACCCTGTAGACCCTGTAAAGCCTGTCCTAAAATACAAAAGGAAAGGAAAGGAAAGGAAAGGAAAGGAAAGGAAAGGAAAGGAAAGGAAAGGAAAGGAAAGGAAAGGAAAGGAAAGGAAAGGAAGGAAGGAAGGAAGGAAGGAAGAAAGAAAGAAAGAAAGAAAGAAAGAAAGAAAGAAAGAAAGAAAGAAAGAAAGAGAAGAGAAGAAAAAAATGTAGAGTAGGCTGAGGATCAGTTCTTGAAGTGATTAATGTATCATAAGTAGAATGGATCTTAAGAATGAAAGATGAGCCATGGAATTGTAAAACAAGACGTCTTTAAAAATTAAACACACACCACACACATATGCATGTACACACAACACACACACACACACACACACACACACACACACAAAAATATATTATATATATATATATAGCCAGAGTTAAAACTAGAAATAAATGCCTATTGGTCAGAGAGGAGTATGCTTAGTACAACATCATTGAAGAAGCCCTCTCCTCTCTTCCTCTACCCTCCCCCCTTCTCCCCCCTTCCCTCTCCCTTGTTCCCCTCCCATCCCCCTCCTCCCGCCAACTCCTTCCCATCTTCCTCCTCCTTTTCTCTGCTTCCTGTCCACCATGAGGTGAGCAGCTTTGCCCGACGCTGCCCACTGTGTCATTATGCTCTGTGTTGTCAGGTTATAGCAGATGACACACAGGACCATCACCCGTGAGAGAGACGGAAGGAATAGGACTTTAAAAGCTTTATTGGAAGCCAACAACTGACACGCTGACTTCAAGTCAGCAAAACAAAAATGGCGGCACCCGGTTGGACTTTCAGGTGATACACTTGTTAGGTTTCCATAGTAACCACATTATCCTCTTTCTCAGGAATTGTATAAGAACACATGAGGTTTACATTTTCCAGAGACTGGCCATCTGTTGGTCATGGGGCATCGTGGTTTAACATTTACCTTACTTCCCAATTTGTTTTAGCTATTTGTTATCTTTATGGCCTTGGTTTTTTTCAGTGGCTTTATGGTTAGCTACATGGGGAAGGGAGTGAGGAAATAAGTTTATCTACAGTTTAAATGCACTTAAATAACTTTTAAAATGGAGCTACAAAAGAAAATGGAGTCTCTTTTGCCACATCTATCACTCACCCAGAAGCAATGGAGCTAACCAACCGTGGGCTGAAATCTCTCAAACGATGAAGCAAATAAATCTTTCTTCTTTAAAGTGATTGTCTCAGTTATTTTCTCACAGTGACAGAAAGCTGACAAAAATACACTTGGAACTCAAAGTAAATAACAAACTAAAAGTTATCAGTTCTTATTTGGGGTCTAACGCAGGCAGCACTTTTGAAGAAAACTCCGAGATTTCTCTGCTGTTTTCCACTCAGGCCCAGGGAGAACAACCCGAGACTCCACAGAACATTCCACATACTTGGATTTACACCCCACATCCAGTCAGAACTGGACTGGTGGCAGGGGAGGGAGGCCACGTTGCTGCACGCAGGCTGGTGTGAGCAGGTCAGTGACATGGGCTGGTCCTAGCAGATGGCTAGCAACAGGGCAGGCCTGAAAATAAGTCCCTCCTCAGTCCAACCAGGTGTCTCACCTCCACATGTCTGGTCTGCCTGGAAGACTCCCATTCGGATGCTGTTAAAGGCTACCAGTAAAGTGGAAACAATAGAATTCCACAAAACTCTTGGAATTTCTTGGGATTTGTGGCTAGGTAGACGTTCCCATTCTTGGGTTTCTTGTCTGTTTTGTAACTGAACGCGAAAAATGTTATCTCGGCTTTTTATTCATTTGCGCAGACATTTGCTGAGCACCTACTACGTACTCAGACACTACACCAGTCACTGAAAACTCAGCCATGAACAAAACATAAAAGACCTTCTTACTCTCTAGATGCTTAGAGGCAAGTAGAAGTAACAAAGAAAGAAATTTTAAAGACGACTACAATTGGCTAGCAGTGACCCTAAATGGAATGGAAGGGAATGCGACTGAGAACCCCCGGGGGACACCACCTTGAGCTAGATGGTGTCACGCTTTTCCCATCACCAGGACCTGGCACTGAACGCCCGACCACCACTTACAGACAAGGCATATTCTGGCCCATGCTTTCATGAGATTCATTTTGTGATCATCTGGCTCCAAGGCAGAAGCACCATGGTGAAGCAAACCTTCTCAGTTCGGAGCAGGGAATCATGCTAGAGAGGAAGAGGGAAGCACCGGATGCAGTGTGCCCGGGGTCTCACCTCCCTACCCACCAGGCACCCAAGCAGAGAGGTTCACCAATCCCTCAGGCAGCTCCCAGCCAATCAGGTTGATAGGATGAAGCATCAGCAACATAGATGGTCAACATAGATGGTGTCCAGGGAGATCTTTTACACAGATGAGGTCAGAGCCAGGCAGCAAGAGCAGGACAGCTAGAGGGAAGACTTAGCTGGGACAGCTCGTCAACTTTCCAGAGGGAAGGGCCTGGCTCTTAGGAATGGAAAAGAGTTAATACAGCTGGATCTGGGAAAGATGAAAAGTCTCCAGATGGATTAGGTAAGGCCCTGTGGAACAATTTAAAAGCAATATTCAGGAGGTGGCAAGATAGCTCAGTGGTTTAAAGTGCCTGCTTAGGCAAGCTTAGGTAGGTGCAGGGGACTGCGGCTTGATCCCCGGCACCACATGCCATGCCAGCCCTGCCCTCAGGGTGGGCTGAGCTGGCAAATAAATGAATAAATAAATAAATAAATAAATAAAGCAACATTCAGAAATTGGGTCTGATTTTGCATGCTTATATCTGTAAAGTGAGCAACTCCACTGAAGACAGCAATGTGCAGTTTAACGACCACTGTTAAATACCTCTCATCTAGTTTGTTTTTTTAATGCATAACATTTGTGATGCCTTATATATTATTTTTATACTCTTTAAAATAAACAAAAATATATAAAGAGTTCAAGGCAAAAATTAAGGTTTATTGAAAGGAAGTTAATGTTCAATTGTTTGATCAGTCTTGCATGCCTATAACTGGTAATCTGAGCAACAAATTTGATGATAGCAATAGGCAATATAACAACCATTGTGAATTTCCTATTCTTGTTTTGAAATTCTGTGCCACTTTTATTGTTTTATGTTGCTTTGCTTTTGTCTTAGTTCCTGTTGTTTTTGTTTTTACCTCCCTCCCTAAAATTAGAACAGCAAAAAAAAAAAAAAAAAAAGCTGAGATAGCTCAGTGGTCTAAGCACCTGCCTGAGAAGTGTAAGGACCCAAGTTTGATCCCTGGTACCTCATGCTGTGCAGGACACCAAAATAGGTGTGGCAGCACATGTCTTTAATCCCAGGGCTGCGGAGGCTGAGACAGGAGGATGACTCCGAGTCTGAATTGCATAATGAGACCCTGTATCTAATAAAGAAATGAATAATTTAAAAAAAAAAAAGATAGAAATCCTATCTGGCTACTAATAAAGAAATTCATGTCACCATGCTAGAACCCTCACTTTCATCCCCACTGTCCAACTAGACTCATGAAAAGCATTTTATAAGAAGGTACACTGGGATATCTTAGTCACTCAGCATTTACTTCACTCAGTAAGATATACATATATTACATATATATATATTTCAATTTTTGTTTTTAGAATAAAGTAAATACAGTCACTGCTAATTCACATTTTATCATATCTTCTAGATGAATGATATCTCTATAGCCACCTTAGAAGAAAGTGCTCTGTTTCAAGAAAGTAAATCATGATTTATATGTTATTAAATCCTTACTTCATTAAATTAAGTAAAAATCATTCTCTTTCTATAAAAAAAAGACTATGAAACTGACAAAGTTCTCACTGTACGATGTTCAAATTTCAATCTCGTGCTTCTAAAACTCTGTGTACAGAGTGGTCTGTTTGCAGCTCGCAGGATGGCAAAACACTGGAATAGTTTTTGATGCACACCGTGATAACGAGGATACGGGCTCCCTCGTACACTGCAGGGGACACGGTGGGGGCCAGCAGTACAATCTCACATCAGGATCTTCTTTGGACAGGAAGCTCCACTTCTAACAATTTATTAGATCAAAACTGGGGTAGGTGAAAGGTCTTCAGCGCTCACCATAACAGAGAAAAATGTAGATACCCCCTTTCAACATTCCACTAACGAGATGCAGCTGGGACTGAAATTTAGGGTCTGTCCCTCATCAAAGTGGGACTGGGGCAAATGCTTGATTTCTTGGCATCTCAGTTTCAGGGTCTGTAAAATGGCAGCACATGCTTCATGTATTTGTTTAAGAATATGATTTTTTTTTTATTTTTAATGTTTATTTATTTATTTATTTGGTGCAAGGTCTCACTACGCAGATCAGACTTGTAGTGATCCTCCTGTCTCAGCCTCCTCAGGGCTGGGATTACAGGTGTGCACCACCATGTCCGTTTCCAGTAGCCAGCACAGCACACAGTAGCCAGGGATAGAATCCGGGTCCTTACACTTGGCAGGCAGGTGCTTAGACTGCCAAGCTATCTCCCCAGGCCAAGAATATGTTTTAAAAGGAAAGAAATGATATAGTAAAAATAACTCCCAACCTGTCAGATGTGTCAAATTCATGGCTTCACATCAAGAAATGGAGTCGCCAACCAAAGGAAGAAGTGAGGAGACTTACATGAAAAGGAGAAGAAGAAAAGCCCTTGCACATCCATGAAGAGTCCTGAGTGAGTGGCCCTAAGGCTCTTTGTCAGGGGTAACTTGTACAGAAGAACCACATTGTGGGTGCAACATAGGTTGAACTACAAACAAGCTGTAGGATTACAAGTCCTTTAGCTAAAATTGATCCAATGGAGAAACAAGTCACATAGCAAGGGTATGTGGAAAGAAGAAAGGCATTCTTGGGAAGGGATGTGTCCAGATGTTCTGGTCACCGACCTACGGGTCTGATGCCTACCTGGGCCCACTGGACCAAGTGGTGCTAACTACAGAATAATCTCAAGCTGCTGTGTAGCTTTGGGGAGGCGTGTGGCCTGCCTAGTACATTACCATCCTGAGCTCTGGCCCTCTTCACTCTCACCTCCAGCCTCAGAGTCTTTTTTCACTGCTGAGACACAATACCCAACAACCAAAGTCTAAAGAGGAAAGATTCATTTCAGCTCACAGTTTGTTTAGGGCCCTAGCCAGACGGCTCCCGGGAAGGGTGGCATGGCCGAGGGGCATCATGGGAGGAAAACGGTCCATGCCAAAGCGGAGCAGGCAGAAGGCAAAGGAATAGTGAAGAAGTGAAGCAGCAGTGAGGATGGCAGCCCTCTCCTTCTGTCCCTCGTTGCCTCCCCAAGCCACCGGCCCTCAGAGTGGGCAGCACTCACACCCGGGTGGACAGCCTTAGTGCCAGCATTGCACTGAAAATCGACCCCAGCCTTGTATCCTTAATCCCAGAATCCTACACTCTGGATCCAGCCACTTCTGCAAAGCCCCACCTATAGCCACACAAAGCTTTATGGGCACATCTGAACAGAAGCCATGACACACAGTCTGTGTGTCTCGTTCTCTGTGCTGATTCCTTGTGGGGCCCAAACCCTCTCTGGCTGTGTATTAATTTCCATTTCACTCAACTGTCTGTCATAGAAAGAAAGAATGAATATATGAGCAAATATATAACCATCTTGATACACTGGAATCCTATCTAATGATGGAAAAGTGTGATATAATGCCAAATAAGAAAACTTGGATTCAAACAAGT
>NW_004524653.1:3648325-3652336 GCF_000260255.1 Octodon degus
CCAATGTATAGACTTTTTTCATTTTTTGTTAATTTTATTGAGAAACAAATAGCAATGAGACAGTTTCAAAACTGATTAGTAGGACAGTTTCAATAATTAATATATTGCATATTGTTGGCTTCGTAATGGTTATTCATAGTACAAGATGCAGATATGATATCCTGTCCACAAACACTATTAGTACAAATCTTTCTTCTCAATGAATTAAGAGAAAGTAGCTGTATATCTATCCTACTTTGTATATACAGATACAAAATGATCCTTCATTTAAATCCCCTTTTTATGTTTAGTTTTGTCAGAGATGGGTATTCCATTGCCATTTAAATACTGTATGCATGTGAGTTCAGCAAAATAATCCAATATAGTCCTGTAGCCCATAATAGTAGTGGGTCATCCATAGGGCTGGCAATGTCAGAAGTTGTTGCCTTGAGCATTTTACAGCTAAAGGAGGCTGATATCCCAAAGGGGAGGATGCTGAACACAGGGTGGAGGCAGTTAGCTGAGACCAGACTCTGGATAACCACTGGCTGGTCAGGAAGAACACTAACAAAGCCCTCTCTGAGGGACAAACTCCCTCTGGAAATGAACTTCACCCATCAGTGCTCTTACTATCTCAATTAACAGATGCTGAAGACAAGACTAGTTATAATTTAACAATTTGCACCTAACGATGGTTCTCTCGCTACTAGAAGACCAACTACCTATGACTGTTTGAGATCCATTCAGTAATAATAATCAAAATTGGAGCCTCAATAATAACAATTCAGAGTTGGTAGAAGACCACTCAGGCTCAAAAGGGTGGGTTTTATTTTGCGAATTTGCCAAAATATCTACATTCAAGAGATGAAAACTCAAGAAATTGTTCACATAAAAAGTTTTACTGGGCCAGGGAGATAGCTCAGCGGCATAAGTGCCTGCCTTGCAAGCACAAGGTCACGAGTTCAATTCCTGATACCACATGCCAAGCTTACCATGCTGGCCCCAAAACCAGGTGTGGTGGGGCACACCTGCAATCCCAGCACTGGGGAGGCTAAGACAGGAAGATCACTATGAGTTTGAGCTGCATAGCGACACCCTGTATCAATTAAAGAAATTAAACACTAGTTTAATTAGTTTTAAAGGGGTAGAACTTCCTCTGGCTTATAAAAGAAATGTATTTTACTGAATTACTATATACAATGTCAAGATAAAATAGGTTTCAAAGCTTTAATTGCTATCTGAAACAACTGTACTAAAGTAAAAGCTTCGAGTTACTTCATTCATAAGACAGACTAGTTTCTCTTTCAGTTGCCCACTGCATCATTCATTGTGCATTAGAATAAGGCAAGGCAAGATGGGTGTGGGACACTGAGACAAGCTGGAGCATTTAGGGGATGACGTACACATCGCTTGTGTTACATGGAAGTTCCACTGCAGCATGGCTTCAAAGGTATCCAGCAGGCAGAAGGCTTTCCCTCAGGAACAATTTTTAAAGTATTTGTACAAGATAAAGCAATATAGCAGATAGAAGTAATGAATTTTTTTAAAGCTACTTAAAAAGTACAGTAGTCTTCAATAACCCAAACTTCACCCATGCATATGCCATGATTTGGAGTTGTGTTGTGCCTGCCATGTCCTCCTACCTCAGCTTTTGCCACTTCTTGGTAACTCATACACTATAAATTACCAATTAAATGATTTCACTTTTCAATTAAGTAAGCTTAT
The DNA here is from genome assembly GCF_000260255.1 of Octodon degus. NCBI lineage: Eukaryota > Metazoa > Chordata > Mammalia > Rodentia > Octodontidae > Octodon > Octodon degus. The sequence goes on from NW_004524653.1 coordinate 3,650,030, forward strand.
TTAAAAAGGAAGCTTTAAGTTCTTCTCTTAAACAGCAAAACAGCATCACTAGAAGGTAAGTGTAATATTTAGCACACTCTAAGGTTAATTAGTACAATCAAATACTGTTGCTTTTAGGTCTTTTCACCTAAGGATGACTCTCACTCTCTCTCTCTCTCTCTCTCTCTCTCTCTCTCCCCTCCCTTTCCCCTCCCCCCGCAAAAGGCTGACTGGTTACAACTCTGACATACACTCAACAATAAGTAACACTTTTTCTCATTTCATAATTGAATGCTGTGTGATGACTTAAAATTATCTTTCCAGACATGTAATTCTCACATTCTTGCCTTGGGAATGAGTAGGCAAAATGTCATGGGCAGTCTTTTAATCAAAGGTCTGCCATTTTGGCTAATGCATTCCCCTAAGCTAGTGTTTCATTAGTGGTTCCTTAACAAACCCAATGTTATAAAAATAAATCACTGAAGTCAACAGCAAGAAGAAGGTGGGACGGTGTCTGCTTTCATGGCCCAAGATATGGTTTTTCTGCCTAGATACAAATGAATTACTTTATACTAGTTTATGGCTCTTATATACAATAGGTAACAAATTCACTTCAATCTTTTACCAGTAAAAATAAAAAACAATATCATGAGCACTGAGCTCTTATTATGAATAACATGCAGTAATAAGAGCAACATACACTTACCTTTGGTGAGAAGCATATTGCTGTCTGAATTTTTACATCTGAACACATTAAAAATTAGAATATTAAGCCGATTTCCCCAGAGCCACTAAGTGGCTCAGCTCAGATTCAAACTAGAGTGTAAAGTTCATACTTACACTATTTCCCCTAAGGAAAAAGGAAAGCTTCAGTCAGTGTTCCCAACAAGTTCTTTTGTAATCACAGGCAGCATTATTCTAAAATTCATAGGAAAAGGCAAAGGAATTGCTATAGCTAAGTAATTTTTGAAAAAAAAAGAACAAATTGGAAGGAGTTAGCTGACTTTAGGTTGAGAATTAGTATGCACCTGTGCACATAGACACAGAGACATACTATTGCATATACATAAGCATGTAGAATGATGGAAAAAATAGCGAACTCACGCATGGACATGTGCACATACCCGTGCTTATCCGCTCCAACAGCTCTTTCAACAGATGGTGCTGGAACAACTACCAATAGGGGGAAAAAGCCCTCAACCTGAAATGTATGCCTTATCTAAAAATTAACTTTTGGGCCAGCCAAATAGCTAAGCAGATTAAAGTGCCTGCAGGCAGGCACAGAGGCTCAGGGGTTCAATCCCAGGCCTGCCCTGCTGACCCTGCCCCCGGGGCGAGCTAAGAGGGCGATTGAGACTGGGCATGGTGGTACATGCCTATAATCCTAGCTCTTGGGAGGATGTAAACAGGTAGATCACTACAAGTCCAATCTAGTGGTGAGACCCTGAACACCCTGTAGGCCCTTCCCTAAAATAAAAAAAAATTTTTAAAAATTAACTTTTAAGAAAAAATACAGGAAACTGTTTTCAGGATCTTGAGCCATAGCATTAGCAACAAAATGATAATTCATGAAAGCAAAAACAGGATAAATTGGATTGCACCAAAATTTAAATTTTGCGCCCTCTAAAAGAAAATAAGCTACAGACTTGAGAAAATGTACCTGCACATCACATGTCCGTAAAGTGGCTGGCAGCTAGGCTCTATAAGGGACCCTTAGAACTCAACAGTTGAAAGACAATCCAGGATTGACTGAAATGGAAATGGAGAACGCAAACACGATGAGAAGGTGCTCAACAATACTACTCACGAGGGAAATGCGAACAGAGATATCGCCACAAACCTACAAGAACAGCTAAAATAAGACAACACCAAAGAGGGCCCAGAACATCAAACGCCGGCAAGGACACACACAGACTGGAGAACTCCCACGTATCGTAGGTGGGAGTGCAAAATGGCAAAATGAGTTCTGTCATTTTTCAAAAACAATTAAACATACAACTATAAAAATCCCCAGCAATTGCACTACTGGGCATCTCTCTTGCAATATGAGAACTCATATCTACATCAAAACCTGAATGTAAATGTATAAGCTGATCTTACTCATCACAGCCAGAATGAGAAATAGTTATGATGCCCCACATCACGTGGACAGCTAAAGAAACGATGACATGTCCATACAATGGACTACTATTCAGCGGAAAAGAACAAATTTCGATGCGACAACCTGAAAGACTTTAAGACCTTTAGTACAAATGACAGACAATCCCAAGAGGGCCCACAGCACCAATTCCATTTATGTAGTGTTCTTGAAATGACAGTGTTGTCAAA
>NW_004524653.1:3653176-3660991 GCF_000260255.1 Octodon degus
CAGAAAAGCACTGGGGATGCAGTTCACTGGAAAGGCACTGAGCTCAATCTCCAGTATCACAAGAAAAAAATCTAGGAAAATAGGGTCATGCCCCCAACTACACACACAAAACAGCTTCCAAATACTAATCCAAAGCTTAGCCCTCTGCATTCCAGAGATTGCTATTTTAATGGCAACATTCGCATAGATCTTGTGGCAATTAGAAATTCACAGTCTCATTTGAATTTCACCTAACAGGAGGCGGGAAGCAGAAAGAAGGCAGGATAATCTCTTCCTGGCTTAGAATTCTCATGGGTTTTCTTTCCACCAGACCAGAATCAAATTCCTGCAATGAGAGGAAAATCGCGTATATACGTCCTCATTACTCACAAATGGACTAGGGAGGCAGCCATCCCACAGAATACTCCTCTTCAATATTTCTTCTTCAGTATTAGACCTATTGCTCAACCAAGTTCACCCTTAATTACTGCAAATAGATTAACATCTTGTTAACAACACAAATCCAAAGCTAAGTTGCCCGGTCTCTGAGAACTGTTACACTTGTGGGCACTCCACAAATACTCCTTCAGTGATAAAAGAGTGACAGCAACTATGTCCCAAATAAAAATTAAAGCATTAAAATACCAAATAAAAATGAGTCCACACAAAAAGTACAAGGTTGTTAAGGAAATAAATACTTCTACTCATCTAATGAAGACAATTACACACACACACACACACACACACACACACACACACACACATTGGCAGATGTAGGGGATATTGTCCCATCAGCAATTCAGTTTATGCCTATGGACAAAGGCTTTATATTGGCCACTCCTTGCTTAAATCAATTTTGGCAATGATGATAAGAAGCTGAGTTTATGCATAATTAATTATGTTATGCACATGGACAGTTGGGTGAAGATGCTACAATATGGTAGGAAAAGAGTTTTTCACATGGCGACCACATGAGCTAAGCTAATTCCAAAGGACCAGGAACACTGCAGGGTCTTGACCTGCACATGTATGCCCATCTCTTTCTGGCCAACAATTTCACCACCAGCAAAGTCATCCCAAAGCCTCCCTCCCTTCAAGAGAAAAATAGTGCTTCGTACACTATACTGAATCATGCCTGTGCTTATGTGTACATACAAATGTAAGGCTTAACCTACAGAATGAAGGTGTGTGAGGACTCCCGTCTATTCCATGACTTTTGAACTATAATGGTAACTTTGTCATGGCATTATTAAAAATTTCATAGGTTCCCGAACATAGAAATGTAAAAACCTTAAATGAAATCTCGAAGCTTCTCTGCACAAGGGGTCAGAAGAAATGGACGAATTTAGAATATTTCTCTCTAAAATTTAGCCATCAGCTAACTCAAGTTCAAGTCCATTCTCTGACGTCCAAATTAAGAGGAAGGACTTCCAGACCTGTCAGTTCACGCAAACTGAAGTTTCATGAAGAAATGCACCTCCTTAGCAGGCATCACTGGCACTTAATGCAAGGACTAAGAAACATCTTACAAAGGAGAACACTCCTGCAAGATCCAGTATCAGTGGTAAACAGGATTGATGTTGTGCATTAATTATGTCATGGATATTAAGTTTGTGTTCCTACATAAACAGTAATTTCTTTGCAGATAATCATGATTGCAGTAGACGCTGTGAAAATAACAGCCACCAAAGCGCCATTGTTTTAAACAGCACCAATAGCTGCAGTAAGGACGGTAATAAATATTAATTGGGCTTTATTGTATAAAGCACTGTGTTAAGCTCTTTATAATAATGTATTAGGTGGGTATTAAGAATCTCCATATTTTCACAGAAGACTGAGGCTTATAAATAATTATGAACTCAGTGGAAGTCACAGATTGAGTTGGGAGTTCAGTGCAGCCTCCCTATCAGAGCCTATATACCTCAACACCACACAGTCCTGTACATCTCTATCATTCACTCTCTCAGCACACCTTCACCCAGTGCCCCCCGCTGTGCCGGGCCCTGCTCCAGGGAAGGGAGCACAGTCACAGTTGAGTATTCAGGACTCTCAGCCCTCATGGAGACTCGCGTGCTTTACACAGACAATGAACAAGTATAAGGCATGATGGAAATCCACTAAGAGTCTTTAAGAGGAAACTTAAAACAGTAAAAGGCACATTGCCCCTGATCCCTCTCAGTGCTCTCCCTAGCTTCAGGCACCCTTATCCTGCCCTCTTTTATGGCGTCTTTAATAAGTTGTGACCACAATAAGATCTGCTGAGCACGGTCCCACGGAAATGCAGGCTTGTAGAGACATTGCACTGTGTCCCCATCCACCTTAGGCACTGTTTTAGTTCCTCTTCTCTCCTTGCTGGGACAAATACCTAACACTCAGAATGAGGGAAGGAAAGGTTTATTTAGTTCATAGTTACTGGAGGTTTAAAGACACTGGAGGAGAGGCTGGGGTGTGGCCGTGTCCAGGATGATCTACTCCATACCTGCTGGAGAGGCCACCAGGCCTGGGGGGGAGGGAGGAGCTGGTCCCACCCTTCAAGCCCCACCCTGGTCGTCTGGCCACACCCCTCAAGCCAAGAGCTGCCCCTCAGGCCATGACTTCAGTGTGGGGCAGAATGTTATGGTTTGCGTCTAGCTGCCCCACAAAGCCTCATGTACGTTATGGGGGCAGATGTAGCTGAAGGAGCAACAAGTGGCTTCAGGGGCAGGGCCAGAGGGGCTGGGCGGGGCCCTGATGGGCGGGTCCAGAGAGGCGTGAACCCTTAAACTGGCTACCCTGTGCTTTCCCGGAAATGTGGGGAGAGTCATCCTGGACACGGCAGCGCCCAGCCTCGCCTCCAGTGTCTTGAATCCTCCAGCAACTGTGAGCTAAATAAACCTTTCCTTCCTTCATTTTGAGTGTTGGGTATTTGTCGCAGCAACGAGAGAAGAGTAACTGAGACAGGCACCAGCCGCAGTACCGAGTGACTTCCACCTCTGCCCCAAAGTCAAGATGACCATGAATGGTGAAGGCTTTATATTAGTTCATGACACTGAGGCAGCCACAACAATGCAACTAAAGATGCTCACTAAAGAGGACTTCTAGGACTGCTTCAGGGAGCGTCAATGACGGGATGAGTATGTTTAGTGCAAGCAGGGGCAGTCTGAGGGCAATTCCTGGCAACGTGCCTTTTACTCTAATGGTTTTCTTTAAAATTTGGATAGTCACCTTATGTTTTAATTACACCTTCTACAATATAAAGATAGTGTGGGAAACATTGGTAATTCTAGACAGAAAAAAAACCTATGGTTATAGGAGAAGAGGGAGGGAAGAAATAAAACAAGAGTGATCTGGAGGGCCTCGCGGAGAGTGTGGCATGTGAGGAAAAGGAGGAGCGCAAGGGCCAGGAGACAGTGCCTGGAAGACAGCGCCCAAGAGGAGGAGCCACAGGAGAGCAGGTGCTGGAACAGCACGGCCACTGGTCCCCATGGCCAGCTCAGATGGTCCAGCTCACAGTTCCCAGGGATCCTTCAGGGGGCATTAAGAATGGGGGAAGAGCACAAGGGGACAGGCAGGGAGAAAAATTAGGAAGCTGGTATGGTGCAGGGAAGGAAGGAGAGAACGGGGGCTTGGACCAGAGTGGTAGCAACGGATAGATGGAAAGACTAGCCTCTAGACATATCTCAAAGACGGAGCACAGGCCTTCTGATGGACTGACTGAAGAGACAGAAAAGAGGCAGGACACCGGGCTTTGCTTGCTTGCCTGCTTGGTGACTGGCTTGCATCTGGACAACCAAAATGTTGGCACCTCACAGGGGATGTAGCTCAGTGGCACGGCAACTGGCTGGCATGCACAAGGCCGAGTTCAATGCTCAGTACCACACACACACAAAATGAGATGTTTCCCATTTGACCTATCTATTCCCCTTCTGGGTGTTTTTCCAGAAGAACTTAAAACATCATATCACATCGATATACGTGCACCCATGTTTATAGTAGCACAATTTGTCACAGCTAAATCTTGGCAGCCACCCAAATGGCCATCAACCAAGGAATGGATAAAAAAAAAAAAAAAAAAAAGATGGAGCATTTTCATACAATGGGGTACTATCAGCTATAAAGAAGGACAGCCTAGAGATGTTTATAGATAAATGGATGCAATTGAAGATGCTCATAAGTGAAATAAATCAGACTCACATGCGTCAACATTGCATTATCTCGCCAGTATGAGAAATTGAAAGAGTAATTAAGGTCTAAAATGGACAATAGATATTGCAAAGTGGGAAGAAATTGTTTAAAAGGAGAAAGGAACTGGGATGGAAGAAAGAGGAAAGGAAGGAAGGGAAAAGGGAGAAGAATGCAACTTAGCCGTACCATCAGTGACCTTAGTTCATTGAAAAGAAAGGTTTATGCTCATATCAATTGAAGTTTTTATGTCACTACCTTGTGTTCTGAGCATCTCCTTTGAAGATGACAACATGCAACACATTAACTATTGTTATTCTATCATTTTGTTATGAAATTCTGTCTTGCCTTTTTTCAATAAAATTTTTTTTTAAAAATTGGGGGAGGGCAGTGAGATAGCTCAGCAGACTAAAGTGCCTCCTTAGGCAACCTTAGACAGGTGCAGGGACCGGGGTTCGATCCCCAGCAAGCCACGCAGGCCCCAACCCTGGGGTACACTGAGACGGGGATTGAGACCGAGCATGGTGCCACCTGCCTGCAATCCCAGTGCTTGGTAGGCTGAAAACCAAGGATCACTATGAGTCTCACCTGTGTAGTGAGACCCTGTAGGCCCTTCACTAAATACATAAAAAATAAAGAACGTAGGTATGAGATTAAGATCTGACGTGTGCCTTGTGAACAAGCTAGCGCAATCACTGAAAAATTGTCTCCATTTTAAGGAGAGAGACCAAGTGAAGACCATTAATAGGACTCATCTAAGAAACACACTAAGCGGTTTAGTGATGCTCAAATTGCCTGTTCCACAATTCATCTAAGGAAAAATGTTCAGCGTCCTGAGAAGTAGATAATTATAGATAGCTGCTGCTCCCCTTCCACCCTGCTCTGCTCCCCAAATAGTAACATCAACATTCCTGAACCAACTTTGGACCCATGGCACTGCTTGAGACTGGCGTGAGCCAGTGCCCACCAAGCTGCAGAATTCAGACGAGCCTACGCTGAGACTTTCGAATTAAGTGAGTTGAACTTTGTTAAGCTGTTTGATGCTTTAAGAAAAAAAGTTTACATATTTGGACTGCCTATCACTTATAAAGCTTAGGAGCACAGCTAAAAGTGACCATTTCTTTGTGATCCATTTGCCTGAAAATGTTTCTAGACCATTTCTTGTCCCATTGGGAAAAAAATCATTTAACTATATAATAAATATGCATCCTTTGTAATAAGCTCTATCCAGTGAACAGATCTAGAGTGCTCATTTATGCTCTTTAAAATGTTTTCTCCATAAAGAGATGTTATTATGAGAGATAGAAATACCATGATTTCAACATTGCATAATGCATGTGTATCTCATCTTGGATTATATGAAATAATCCAACGATAATGCTCCCTATTTTCATTGTACAACCTGAGATACTGTGCCTGCTGTGCTAGGTGACATGCAGCCTCAATCACCACTGACACCCTTGGTGGGGACAGAGGGTGCCCCGACACTTCTCCTAAGCCTCCTTCACCACTCCTTCCAGCCTCTACTAGACCTTTAGCTTGCTTTATGGACAAAGTCTGTAATTAGACTTTGCTGTAAACTATAGCCCAGGAAGACTTTTAAAAATTAACTATTGGGGCCAGGGAGATGGCTCAGTAGAATAAGCACTTGCCTGGCAGGCGCAAGGGCCTGAGTTCAATCCCCAGTTCCGCCAAAATAAAAATAAAAAAATAAAATAAAATAAAAAATAAAAATTAATTATTGATAAAACAAATGTTCATAGGACCAGATTTATGTGACCATACTTTTTATCTCTTCCCTTCATGAGCAATAACCATAATTTAATGGTGTTTCTCCTGTCTATTTAAATATCAACATGGACACAATGAATAAATCTTGAGAAAACAAACTGCTCACTGGTATCCAAATCACTATAAAAATAGAAACAAATGCAGGCTTAACTATATTTTCTCCCCTCTTCTTCAAACATCAGCCCATAATGTTGGCACATGCCCAGGACTATATTGGATTAAGTATATTACAGAAAAAAAAATTGCAATTACCACAAACTCAAGGGTGATGGTAACCAGTTTTTCACATAAATCACCCTGTGTCAAGATTTGGCATAAACTCTGATCCTCATGAATAATTCATATTTTGTGTATTAATAATGCATATCGTCTTCCTGTTGGAAGGCTTCCTAACACAGAATGAATGTCTATTATCAATTCCCTCAGTTGATACGATAGAGTAAATGTAAAATTGGAATGCTTTGCAATGATCCTTTTCAAATTACGAGACTCACCCGCAAAGACCGCGAAGGTATCAAAAATAGAAAGTTCCTATAAGGGAGTGACTTGGTTAGGCACTTCAGAGATGGTTACTCTTGTGACCAAGGTGCTTTGCACAGTAAAGGAGAAAACCAAAGAAACTCTGACCAAGTTTATAGAGAGTGAGTAATCGTGTTACATTTCTCCTTCATTATATATGAACGCATGCACAAAAGCACAGGAAATAAATACTAAAACCTGGTAACCAGCAGGGGAAAAAAAGACAAGAAGCAAAAGATCAGGCAAGAGTTTTAGAATAATTAAGGACAGTTCTTCCCTTGTCATTTTCTTCCCTCGCTGAGTGTACCGCTGTGAAATTTCTTTTTAATTTTTAGCAAAATTGTCTGATTAAAAAAAAAAATGTCCAGAGACTAAAATAAAAAGATTGGGCCAAGCAACACAAATTGGTAAGAGAAAGGCAGTGGGCTGAGTAGGCTGTCAGGGACATCCTTGTTGCAGACAGATGTAAAGCAAACTTTCCTCTACCCCTCTCGGCCGCCACCGCCTCACCCAGAGCAGCATCAGCTAAGACAGCAGCAGCACTGGACGCGAGGCAAGAGCAAAGCAGGAAGTTTGCGATTTTAAAATAAAATAATAAAGATAAGAATCAGTCCAGCATCCTCAATTCCTCAAAGGCAAAAAGGGGCAGGTTGATTCCGTCCTGAAGCCCCCCACCTCCTCCCAGGCCAAAGGGAAAAAGACCAAAGAGGGCGAGTCTGTGTCGCCTGTCCCCAGGCACCCTCGCTCGGCTTCATTCATTCTTTCTTTCAGCTCAGAAAGCACCTGCGCAGCGCCAGGCACCACACTCGGTTAATAACCTCCCCGTGGGTCTCCAGTGTGTATTCCAGCAACGGAAATCCACCCCTCGGGCTAAGGACAAGCCACAGCTCAGCCACCCGTGGGCACCTACAGGAAGTTGGCCCTGTCCAAGGGCCGCTGCCAACACCTGGAAAAGAAGCTGCCGCTGCCAGCGCCGTGGTCCCGAGGAGACATTCCGCTGGGCAGAAGCCTCTCCCTGGGGTCAGGGGGTCACTGACGTGGTTCCCACGGCGAGCGTGGGTCCCTGTCCCCAGCCAGGCCAGCACATCCCCGGGAAAAGTGAAGTTGCCGCGCGAGCGGCGGGGCCGGGGGCACCGGAGGCGCCGGCGGGTTCTGCACCGCGGACGTCTCGCCGCCACCCTCATGGCTACCGAGAGACACTTATTTCGAGGAGAGGGGCTCCGGGGGCCACTGCAGCCCGACTCGCGGCCACCGTCAGAAAGCCAAGTCATCCGAGAGATAAAGATAGCTCCGTGACACAGCCGGCCCGGCCTGGCCGCGCGGCCCCGGAGGGAGCGAGCCGGGCGGCGGGGCGCAGCGCAGCGC
>NW_004524653.1:3664587-3666349 GCF_000260255.1 Octodon degus
AAATTTTAGGAATGATTTCTCTAGCTCTGTGAGGTATGTTGGTGGTAGTCTGATAGGGATTGTGCTAAATCTGTACAGCAATTTTCGGAGTATAGGCCATTTTTTTCTGATTCATAAACAAAACAAAATACAAAGAAGTTACATGTGGAGGCTCTGACCTACATAGGTCACGTAGGCAACGCCTCAGTCAACAGCCGGAGCCTTTCCGCTATCAAGTTTCCTCATGATTCTCCTGACCATCTCCCTCTCACCCAAGAGTAACCACCATTTTTGTTGTCACCATGATGGATTGAGGGTTTACTCTGAAACTTCCTAGAACTGAAATGAGTGTCAATGAAATTCAGCATACATAAAATCAAATGAAAGTTAGTCTTTGTAGCCTAGGGTTACAACTCAGTGCTACAGTGTTTCTTTTATATTATATTTGAAGATGTAAGTTCTTTTATGGTTTGCTTCTTTGTTTTCTGGTACCAGAAATCAAACTCAGGACCTTCCACTTGCCAGGCAGGTGCTGTACCCCTAAACTATATCCCCAACTTCTTTTTTTTCTGTTTGTTTTTCCCTAGCATTTTTTCAACAACATCCATGTTAATGTGTACTTCAATGTCTAATTCCTTCTCATTGTTGTATACTGTTCCTATGTCAGTCAGATTTCCATTACTATAAAAAATTACTTCAGACAATCAATTTATAATAAGACAAGCTTTATTTTGTCTCATAGTTTTGGAGGATCCAGCACAGGGTCCATTAGCTCCACGGCTTTGGGCTTGTCCTGAAAGGCCTCCTTGGAGGAAGTGTATGGCAGAGAAAAATATTTACTCATTGCCCAGGAAGCAAAGATGTAGCTAGAAGGATGATAAAGTTCAAAATCGGCTTTGAAATGCCGTAAAAAATGGAAGATCTAAAGCCCTAAACACCACCAAACAGGCTCTACCTCTTACGGTTTCCCCCACTCCCAAAGAATTCCATGCTGCCGACCAGGACATTAAAACATGTGTCCTCTGAAGACACTTAGGGTCCAAATGACAGTAGTTCCATTGTGTGCAGAGAACACAGTTGTGTATTTGCTCTCCTGTTAATGAAATCTGGGCTGTATGTAGTGTTTAGCTATCAAGAGCAATCGTGTTATGAGAAGTTTTATACAAGTCTCTGTATGGGAAAGGAATGGCTGAGTTATAATTTGTTTTAACTTACATGAAACTTGTCAATTTTGCCAAGTGGTCAGCAATTGTAAGAGGTGCAGTTACTCTACGGCCTTACTAATGTTTGGTATTATCAGTTATTTTTTACCTTAGTCATCCTCACAGCATCAAAATAGATTCCACTTGGGTTTTAATGTTTGTTTCTTTAATGCTTGACAATGTACAGGAATTTTTTAATATATCCATCCGAGATCCTTACAGTCTCCTTAAAAAGATGTAGACCATATGTTGCCACAGAGAATCCTTCACAAACATCATTTCCACTAGGCATTTATAGCACGCCATTATGAGACATTATTTATCTTAGAAAATGCAGAAAATGCAAACAAGTATATCATGGTTATAGCAGCCGGAAAGAAGAGTAAGCACACTGAGCAAATGTCCTGTCCCTGAGCTGCACCCTGCCCCTTCAGCTCACGCTTACCATAAATGAAATGCCACCAATAAAGTGGAAAACTTCTCTTACCCAGCCCCAGTCCACTTCCCTCTTTCCACAGTAGAAGCAGTTATGGTGACTTCATGCGTAGCTTTCTGTCTTAGTTACTCTTCTCTCGTTGCTG
>NW_004524653.1:3666449-3675893 GCF_000260255.1 Octodon degus
GCTCGGGCCGGGGTCGGGCGCCGGGACGCGCGGCCGGCGGCGGCAGGGCCGGTACTCACCCCGAGGCGCCGGCTGCGGATCCGCACGTAGCCCTGCTTCACTATGTCGTTGAAATTGGAAGCCATCCCGATGGCCCCGGCGACCCCTGCCGGCGCGCCCCGCCTCGGCTCTGGGGAGGGCGCAGGGGGTCGGCGACCGCGCGGGGGCAGAAAGTTGCGGGGCGGAGCTGCGCGGCGGCGGCTGGCGAGCTGTCAGGGCGCTCGCATCGCCTCCGCGGTCCCCACCCTGAAGCGGGCGTCCGGCTGCCGGCAGCCGCTTTAGGGGTGCGCGGCGCGGCGCGGGGCGGCGAGGCTGGGCGCCGGCGTCAGCTGACTCCGCAGCAGCCCGCCCGGAGGAGGAGGCGGAGGAGGAGGAAGGAGCAGCAGGAGGAGGAAGGCGGCGGCGGGGCGCGCGGGAGGAGGAGCCCGCGGGTCCCAGCGCCGCCGGGCCCCCCGCGAGCAGACGCAGCCCCGCCCCCCTGCCCGTCGCCCCCGCGCGCTCGAGTCCCCACCCCTGGTGGCTTATTTTAGGAAGAAAGGAAATTTCACTTTTTCCCCTGGGGCTGCTCGCCCCACGCCCCACATCTTTCTTCAGTCTCGTTCTTTCTCCAGAAGGGCCAATTGGGGGTGCAGGGGGCATGTGCGCGCCCAAGGGTGGCCCTGAGCAGCAGGCTATGACGTGGCTTACACTGTCCCCCTGGGCTCTCCTTGGCATCCGCCTCTGGGGTAATCATTTGCCACATTTTTCTTGAGCCAGCCTCAAGACTAACGTTTACCAGAGGTTAAGATGTGACCCCCATTACCCTGAGCCTTCAAAGTCTACCTCTGAGTTAGTGCTCAATGAATCTTTCAGTGGTTATCTAGAGGGTGCCAGCCGGGGTTCCTGGCCTGTTGCGTGGATTAACGCATCTAAACTCCGCTGATAAGATAGGACCTGCCTTGGCTAAAGGCAGGCCTGTATTTAAACTTCCATCATCGGGCATAGCTTGATCTCATAACCATTATAAGATAGTTGTTGCCTACACAATAAGGGGATGGGGATGAGATTACCTGAAGCCAACTTGCTTTGATACAGCTCACAACTGTCAAGCACCTCGCTGGGCGTTGTGCTTATCTCGTTAAGGAAAGAATGAGGAGAGTTCCAGATCCACGTTTTACAGAAACTAAAGCTCGGAAAACTCTAGCCTGGGGGGCTTGCTCTCTGCCAGGACCAGAGCCAGGCTTTGGGTGAAACCAACCACTAAACATTGCGCTGTGCCTCTTCAGAAGATCCGGTGCAGTAGGGGATGGTTTACAAGTGGGCATCTGAGGAAACTTTCAAATCACATATAGAATCATCAGAGACACAAGAGGTCAAAAATAAGACCCTGATTGCTCCCTGGAGGTGATCAAACGGAGGCTGAGGGGCCGTCAGAGCAGAGTCACCTTTCCCAAGAGTTGTTTGGTGGATGTCATGGAAGCCCTTTTAGCTCCAGGATTATACAAATCTGTTTCTTTCTCACCCGGAACACAGGCTTTTAGGGGACCTGGCTCGATGGACGTCATTCGGTTAAAGAAAAGAATCGTCCAAGAGTGAGTCATAGGGGAACCAGGACTAAAGTGAGGCGACCAAAAAGCAAATATTCTGGCTGAGAAAAATCTGTTGGTTTTTTTTTTTTTTTTTTCTGCTCTATAGTAAAGCTCCATCTGTTCTGCCTTCCTGTTGCTATTCTATGAAAAACATTTTTTTTAATTTTAAATCTCACTCAAAGTGAAGTAAATGATAATATCGTGTGGAGAACACTTTCTGAAGAATTAGAACTGAAAAAAAAATGCTGTCTATAGTTGCCATGAGACAAGTATTCGTGAAAGGCATTGGTTCAGCATACCGTTTGCACACCACATCTATAGTACCATGGAAACAAAGACTAAAGAAATTAAGGCGCCTAAAGAGCTGGGCAAAGCTCACATAACAGAAATAACAACAGAGAAAAAAGGCTGAGAAATCCATGCCTCCATGGGGAATGCTGAGCGTAGTAAGCATCCATAAATAATTAACTCAGAGTGAAGGCATTAGAATCATACTAGAAAGAAACTAGTGGAAGAAAGCAAATTATCTTTTTAATTGTCAGATTCAGTTCAGCATATGCTTTCATTTGTTTCGGGAAATCGAACTGGTATCCACGCAACATACGCAGGCAGCGATATGTCATTTGCAGAAAAGCCACTTCGATGTCCCCAAATTGTGCAGTACACAATAATGACTGCATTCATCAGCTCTACCTCACTCTGAAAAAATACTGGAGAAAGTTCATTTGGGGAAGAAAAGAGTTCATTTTATTCAGGCTCATGGATTCAGAAGTTTCCGTTCGTGGTCAGCTGGTATCAGTGCAGTAACGCTGAGGAAGGAGGCCTGCCCACCTCATGGAGGTGGAGAGGCAGAGAGCACAAGAAGAATATGAGACACAGGGCCAGGTCACATCCCCATAGCCCACCACACACACCCGGAAGGGTACCAGTACCATAGGGGTCTCTCAAGCCAATCTAGTGGACCAGCAAAATTGACCATCACAGTGACAGAAAGGCAAAGGAGAAATTCTTTGAGACACACAGTGTGGAAAAATTTACAGAGCCACACTCTCCATGCACTGCCTGTTATGGTATGTGTCCTGTTGTCCCCTCCAAAGCCTCATGCAGTCATGAGGCAGCTTCTAGAGTTTGTGATTAACTCATAATCCAATGCTGGGATTATGGGCATGAGCACTACACCCACATGGGGCAGACCACCTGAATACAATATAAGGAGGGAAGAGGGCTCACAGCTGCTGCTCCTCTCTTGGCTCTTTGCTGTTCTCCACAGCCATGAGCTGCTGCCCTTTTCCATGTGCCACTCTGCCTTAGAGCCAGATGAGTATGGACTGAAACCTTCACTAACTGTGAGCTAAATAAATCCTTCCTTCCCTAACTATGGGTATCAGGTATTTTGTCCCAGCAACGAGAAAAAAGTAACCGAGACACAGCCCAACAGACACCCTTCCACACACAGGTCAGTTTTACTGGAGTTGGATTTGATCTAAAAATCCACCACTTTCGTCTCCTTTTTATTCTGTTTTCAACACTTAGGACTTCTTGTTTGCAGTGTGGATTTCTGTTGGCTTGCTCGGCATCCGGGCTCCCTTCTAGTGACTGCCACTTTGTCTTGGGGCAGGCCTGTCCCATGCTCCCAGGACAAGAGTGTGTTCCCTAGGATGACTGTGGGTTGGTTCAGCTGTGGGCACAGAGCCCACTCTGGCTACTCAGTGTTATTGGCTTGTTTTAGCTCAGCACTGGAACAAAGACTCCCATTCTGGTGGCTGCACTGGAAGTGCAGGGAAGCATCCAGGAGCTGTTGGCACCTTCAGGAGACCACCCTGGGGGAGGACTCACTTGAGATGGGTGGGATTCTCCACTGAAGCAGCAGGCCCAAGAGCAGAGGAGAAGCAGACCAAATCCTGATGACTATCTCAGAAGCACCCTATGAATGCTCTGGGTTTCTTAAGTAGATGTGACACTGACTAAGACGCTTTCTTGTCACTGGACACAATTCCCAACACCCACAACGTAAATGAAGAGAGGTTTGCTTGGGTTCACAATTTCCGTCTATGGTCAGCTGGCTCCATCATAAAAGCAGCGTGGCAGAGGGACACAGTGGAGGGTAACATACTCAAGCTGGGGCAGCCAGGAAGCAGAGGAGGGGGGAGCACACACCCTTCCAAGCCACGCCCTTCCTTGGTCCTAACAGCAGTCAATGACTTGAATTGAACAAATTTTATTTATTACTCATGTAACAATCCAGGAAGAGTAGATTGTCCTGGGCAGGTAGGAAGCTTGGTCCCATAAGGCCATCAGAGGTCCAGGCTCAGGGGTCAGCTCTGGCTCCTCAGGACATGATTTCCATCCTGCAGTCTTGCATCTTCCTTATCCCAGGAAGAAGGAAAGAAGCCCAGAGGGGAAAGAGCTCCCCAGTGAAACGGTAACCAGGGTATTGCGCGTGTCTTTCTCAGGTAGCCTATGCAGCAATATTTTGCCACATCCCGAAGGAGAATGAAGAGTGTTGAGTGCTGTCTCTAATTTGACTTAACTTTGTTCCTGTAAAAACACTGTGAATTGAGAAGAAGCCCATCGGTTAGCACTTTTATTTTATTGTATGTTAATTTTTTGTGCAGGAATTGAACTCAGAACCTTGTGCTTTCCAGACAGGCACTTATGCTGCTGAGCTACATATCCCTGGCCCAGTGAGCACTTTCTCCTATACCAGTGCCAGCCCTAGGCCACCTCACTGTGCAAGGGATTTCCCTTCCTTGATTAAAACACCATAGACCCAGACATTCTGTCACTTGCCACCAGAGGAGTCCTGTTCTGGGCAGCATTGCATTTTGACTCGAAGCTTCAAAACATCCCAACAAAACTGGGTGAAATAATGCCTGATGACTGTGGGAGGGTCCAAAATTGTCTTCGGCATTTTCAAAAATATTTTTTTAAAAAGCAAAGAAAGGAGAATATGGGCTAGAGACAGAGCTCCACAAGGCTGAGATGAAAACTGCCTCTTGGACTCCCCCCTGACCCTGTTTGTTTGTTTGTTCGTTTGTGACTTTTTGGTTAGATAGAGCTGCAGGCAGCACACTGTCCAGGTCTGGACATGGGGAGGAAAGAGGGACTTAATGTTTAAGGAGGGTATGTTTAGGGCATAATGTTTAAGGTGGCTCCTCCCATCAGGGCCGTGCCTACATTCACAGGCTCCTGAGAGTGCGTGCTTCCTTAAATCACACCCTGTAGATTTTCTACTGCTTTGTGGGAGTCCTGGCCTCCACCGTGACTTACCCCCCAAAAAAGTATTCATTAAAAAGAAGTGATTACATATTCAAAAAAGAGCACAGATAATAGTACTGCTATGTAAACATCTTGTTAATAGGGTGCAGAACTATGTCAGACTCCAAAGTAGACCCTTCCAACCATAGTACTGCGGAGCCAGGAATTAATGCAAAGGCTGCGTGGTCCATGACTTTCTGTGCAAAAATTTAGTGGAGCTCAAGTATGTAAATGGCTCTTGCTCTGCATCCAGTTCAGCCAACCATTATTATTGATGTTATAATTATTATTATTATTATTACTATTATTACCATTACTATTATTAGTGAACTACTCAAGATAGGAAATTATGTACAGAAGCCTGGCACTTAAGCTCTCTTCCAGAGCAGGTGATAGTGGTCCGAGCTTTGCCAAGGGAGCTCGTATTTTCTCTAAGGGCCACACTGCACCTAGGAGGCTGGCTGGCATGGCACTTGTCCAGTACCCTTACCAAAAATAACTTGATCCCCTGCCCGCTGCCTAAGCTCCCAGCGAGTGTCCCAGAAATACACACAGGCTTCCTCTGGCGAGGTGAGACAGCGCTCATGACACGACTTGGCTGCCACCACGCAGGGGGACGCTTGCCCTGCACCTGGTCCCCTCTCCACCATTCCTGACCAGAAACAGAAAGCTGACTTGGAAGATGACCCCAGAGTGGGTAGGTAGCAACCTGGAGCGGCTCTGCTTCCTCCATTGTTCATTGCCTCATGCTGTCCTTCCGGCCGCATCTTTGTTGAGTGCAGAATACGGGCCGGGATTGCGCACCACCAGCATTTGTGTGCACACGCAGATGCACAACGAAACCTGAAAGAAACTGAACTCGAGGATTAAACGGCAAAGATAAGAGAAAGGAGAAAAGATAGGAAAAAAGGAAGGGGGGAGAACATGGAAGCATATATAGAGGATGGTTGAGATGCTTGTGCTAATAATGTCCATCAGGTTTTTTTAAAATATCAATTTATGTTTAGAGATTTCACCTTGACTAACTCTGTATGCTGATATCTTTGATCTGAGCAACTACATCGAGGACAGCAATGTGCAATACAGAAGCCCATGGCTGAATACCTCTCATCTTGGTCTTTAAATGTGTACTGTCTCTAATGTTTTATCCATTATTATACTCTCTTTAAAATAATTATTTTATTGTTGTTGTTGTTGTTGGCTGAACCAGGGATTGAATTCAGGCCCTTGTGCTTGCCAGGGAAGCGTTTATTCCACTGAGCCATCTCCCCAGCCCCCCTAAAATAATTTTTTTTTAAAGGCAAGGAAAGCAATTAAGATTTCTTGAAAGCAAGCATGAATATTCAATTATTTGTCCAATCTTGCACAATTATATCTGTTAATCTGAGCAACAGAATTGTTGATAAAAATAGATGATATATAACAACCATTGTTAATTAGCTATTCCTGTTCTGAAAATCTGTAACATATGTATTGTGGTATGCTACCCTGTTTCTGACTTTCTTTTCTATTTGTTTTTGCTTCTAATTTTTGCTCTTCAAAATAAAATGAAATAAAGTTAGAAAAAGAAAACAAAGAGAAAATAAGAAACCAAAAAAAAAACCCAAACAAATAAACAATTTAAACAACTGCCCTAACCACAGTTTCCGTAGCACAGGCTAGCGCTGTACTGTGGTGAACACCATAAGGAGCCCTACTTAGGTAAGAGAGGAGACAGGGAAGTCTGTTCTGAAGAGGCGACCTTTCCACTAAAATAGGAAAGATGAGAAGCTATGGGAAGCACATTCCAGCGAGAGGGGAGAGCTTCAGAGGACGGGGAAGAGCTGGCAGGTTCAGAGAGCTGCAGGCAGGCAGGCTGTGTGACTCAGGCCAGGGTGGGAGGGAGAGGGGCAAAATGGCTCCTGGAGGTGGAGGGCAGCAACACAGCCCCCACGCTCAGGGGCCACAGCAAGACACTAAACTTTATCCAGAAGGACAAAAATCATAAATGGACAGCTGATGTATATTTTTGAAACCAAATACAAAGACTGAATTAAAAGGGACTGGAATAACAGTGGTGTGAGATCATACAAATACCCACTTTTTAAAAAGTCCATACCCAAAAGGTTTTAGAAAAAGGGACAACTGTTGAGGAGGAGGATGAGAGTTTACATCAAACAACAAAACCACAGTGACAGCAGTTATTGAAAGAGTAAATTGTTTGCCCTTGGTCATCACTAATCCCAATTATGAAAGTCTATCCCAAGGCCAAATATTTAGTTCTAAGAGTGTGTATTGTGCAGTGCTGCCTGTGGTAAACACACAGGAAGTCTTGTTGGCTTATGTTTTCACTTAAAGCCAATGCCACACAGGGGGCAGGTGTGGGAACATTGGCTCCTTCTCCCTCAGCTTTGGGGATCTCATTAGAGGGGTACCTGCCGAAACAGCCTGCCTGAAGTTCTGTTCTGAGCCCGGCGACCTTTACCCCCAACAACCCCCACTACTCCAGAGCCAAGGAAGATGTTGAGCTCCTTTTGCTCTTTCAGGTGGCTCTCTCCAATAAATAGTCTCGCTTGAATCTCTTTAACCTTACATCTTGCTTAGGCTGGAGGTACATGATTAACACACAGAATGGTTTAAAATTTTTAGGAGGCAATTCTGCCCAGATGGTCTAGCAACTGGTTTTAGAATGTTTTCTAAATAGTTTCCCACCCCTAGGCCTTTAACACTGCTGATGAAATGAAGACCAGAGGAAATGTCCCACTTGCACAGCCAGTCCAATGGGTGGGAAAGCTATCACCTGTTTCCTTGTTTGGCAAGCATGAGTCAAGCTACCCTTTGAACTAGGCATGCTAGACAGTGGGGAACCGAGAGAGTGACTGGAAAGAGACCAGACACTCAGTCCTGGCAAAGCAGGCCATCACTGGACAGGAGAGGAATTAGGAAACACACAAGCGAGTGGCAGTTGTGGGCAAAGAAACATTACATAAGGCTGTGCAAGGGTAGAACAAGAAAATAGGTCTGGGCCCCTGTGAAGCAGGAGATGTGGAGATTGAGGAGCTGAATAGCAGGAAGGAGAGGCTGTTATCTAGGCCAGAACAGGGAGAGGGTGGCAGGAGGAAGGCTAGCATTAGCCAGGTGTCCTACAGGAGGGTGAGGTGAGGTAACAGTGGAAGGAAGGCCAGGGGGTTGAACACGGGGGAACAGGAAGGAAGAGAGTTTGGCCAGTGAGGTCAGCTGGGATTAAAGAGCTTCTTCTCTGTTGGCCAGCAAGTGATATCTGGTCATCTGATAGGAAGGGCCATTTTCACTCTTTCTTTTCTTTTTCCGAGTGAGCATTGAATTCAGGGCCTCACACATACTAGGCAGGTGTTCCCCCCACCCCTGAGCCACATCCCCAGCCCTTTTTATTTTATTTTGAGACTGGGTCTCACAGAGCTGCTCAAACTTGCAATCTTCCTGCCTCAGCCACCTAAGTCGCTGGGATTACAGGAGCATGCTAGGATTCCTGGATTCTTGTTTGGTAATAACGTGCTTCTTCTACAGAACAACAATAGGTTCTACATAGCTACTCCAAAATACTAGCAGTGGTATTTGTAGGCAGTAGTAGAAATTTTAATTTTCTCCTATGAGTTTTTTTTTTTAAGAACAGTTCTAAATGCAGGTTTTAATGAATGGAATGGCTGTTCCTTTCTGCCTGGGTGGATCCCCACCTTAAGTGTTATTTTTTATTTTGTTTCATTTTTTTTGTTGACCAGCTCAGCCCCTCCCAAGGGGAGGGCCTGGCACAGTACCCCATGCCTAGCGTTGAACCGCAGTCCCTACACTTTGCCTAAGCTTGCCTAAGCAGGTGCTTTAGACCACTGAGCTATCTTGCCGGACCATCCCCACCCCCTACACATACACCTTAAGTTTTATACCTAAGTACACAAAGCGAGCTCCCGCCCCGGGTGAAATTAACAGAACAGAGGAAAGAGTCATGCAATCAAGGAGCTCTTAGGTTTCTGAATTTCCTTCTGTTGGAAGAGACCTCTCCTCAGGAGTCACAGTAGATAGGACTCCCAAATCCCCGGGGTTCCCACGACAGAAACGAGGGAGACCCAGCCAGAAAAGAAAGACACATGACCTTTCACAAGGTGAAGCCTGCACCCAGTGGTGGCAGCGAGATTAGAAGCCGATACTCCTCGGGGAAGGTCCCGGAGCACCAAGTGACTTCAGGCGAGTCATTAATTTCTTCCTGCTTCATAACCTGACCTGGAAAGCAGAGATAAATGGGATGAACCCTTCTCGTGCAGGCAGCTGAAGTCCCTGGATAAAATGTGCCAGCGGAGCAAGGTGTTAGGTTGAAAGTTCTCTGCCAGGGTTAATTAATCCTCAGGGAACCCCAAGTCCCGGAGTATCATCCCCATTTCACAGGGGAGGGGCCTGAAACAGACTAAATGACCTGTCCACAGGCTAAAAAAGGACTTGCTTCAGTGTGAGGACTAGCCACCATCACAATGTCACTTCCAAGATACCACGGCACTCTGTCTGAAATGTCTTTATTTTCCAAACATACTTTCTGAGTTCGTGAACTATAAGTAGGAAAAATAGCAGCCAT
>NW_004524653.1:3685433-3686949 GCF_000260255.1 Octodon degus
AGGCTATTTTCCAGTTGCACACAGAATACAATCCACTCCTTCCTGTGGCCTGGGAGGTGTGATATGCTTGGTTTTCCTCCCTCTACCTTCTTATCCTCTGCTATGGCTGCAATTTTCTCACTCCATTCCTACCCAAAAGCCTTCTTCGCATTCCTGAAGTGTGCAGACCTCACCCTCACCTAAGCTTCAGAGCATTTGGTTGTCCTCTTCCTTCACATACGCTTGCTTTAAGTTTTCACACATTGACACCTTCTGATTGAGGTCTCCCCTGTGTCACCTCATTCGAGAAGCCTTCCTTGGCCTTTGAATCTGAATCAGCACCCTCCTACTATCAACTCATTCCTCGAAAGGGAAAAGCTGAAATGACTGTAGTTGGGTTCCTAGGAATTACAACCGTGGAGGCGCACACGTGGCTCAGAGTCGCTGTTCCAGAGAAGGCAGGGAGCGTGGGAGCTTGGATGAGGAAAGAGCTCTGAAATCATCCCAAAGTCGTTAAAATTCTTTAAAGACAAATCAGATGGAAGCTGGAGAGGAATGCAAGGGCTCTGAGGACTGCAGGACCTGATAGAAGATAAAGAATGTGTATGTGCATTCAGAACCAGTTGTCCATAATCAAGAGTCCGTGGAACCTGCCTGGCACCTTGAGTCCCAGGGCACAGCGCTGTGCTCTTACGCTCGCCTGGATAAACGCAGTTCCAGCGCTCGGGTGACTCCGCTCACAGTTCTCAGCAGTAACTGGAGGCGTGCATGCCTCCTGCTTCCCGAGCAGCCTCCCTACGCCATCTTCAAGGGCTCCCCCTACGATGCTGGTGGCATCATAATTTTCCCCTTACTTTCACATCTCTAACCAAGTCACTTGCCCTCATGGAGCTCTACTTTGTTCAAACCATTTACCCCAAATTGAAACGCTCTTGCCTAGCAGTGCTACGTCAGCACGAGCGCTGGCCTTCTCCACCCACCTCGTCACGCCAAGAGTGAGCAGACACCCTGGACCTCCCCACCCATGCCCAAGACGACGTCCAGAGCTACAGAATCAGCGCACGGATGAACGAACCCAAGCCATGCACACAGACAGGGCCTGGAGGCCATGACTTGGAATTACACCCGAGCTTCTGTGTCTCCTGGATTCTAGGAGACCACAGCAGGCCTCCCAGAATGCACTTCCTTGGCATATTTTGAGTTGGGTACCTGGAGACAGCTGCAGACACCTGGAGCTCTGGAAAGCCAGGCTTGATAGAAGTGATGTGCGTCTCTAGAGGAAATTGTCAGCAGGAGAGCCCCACTCTCTGGGACAGGCTGCTGTGGGCCAAGCTCTGCTGCCAGGCAGTGTCCGTGGCCACCACCTGGGCTATGGTCAGCCTCGCTCCCAGGCGCTCACTCTCCTACCTTCCTGTGACCTCTCACACCCTTGCCACCAGCCCTCGGGAGTTCTAGGCCCTATTTCTTTCTGTATTTTAGGATGCTACATAAACTTCAACCCACTGAGTTTTCAGCCTCATATTTGTGAAATTAATAT
>NW_004524653.1:3687194-3689604 GCF_000260255.1 Octodon degus
TCCATAGAATAAATTACTGAAACCTCAGAGAGTGAAGGGAAATCTTCCTTACTTCTATGATGCACAGAGAGCCCAAGGAGACCTTAAAGGAACAGGCCTTGCTGCGTCCCCCAGTTTATCCCCCCGCGCATCACACCCTTTTGGTCAAACCCTACCTCTACAACCGTCCACTCACAGTCAGATCTGACAGGAAAACATACCTTTCTTCCACTGCCTTTGCATCTTCAACTCTGAAGGTTCCCATGTTGCATACAACTTGGATTAAATAACCTCGTTAGGCTTTTCTCTTGTTCACCTGTCTTGTCACTGGGGTCTCATCAGGGAAACTTGCAATGAATGAGGAAGGGTGCTCCTTTTTTCTCTACATGTGAGATCTATGGATGTTATCCACCTAAGTCTAAATACTGCACCAGGGATGTGCCAGAAGTCGTTTTCTTTCTTTTTGGTACCCGGGATTGAGCTCAGGACTTTGTGCTTACCGGGCAGACACTTACACCACTGAGCTATCTCCCTTGAATTCTTGTGTCTGCTTTCCTCTCCTTGGACCACACCACTCTTACAAAGTCAAAATAAATAACATTTCTTTTGGTTTGTTTTCTTGCATTTGACCTGGAAAGTCATCTCCTGACATCTGCTCAGGCCACTGGCATGCATTCCTTTATTTCTTATACTTCTGGTATCTTTCTTTAAAAACAAAGCAGAAAAGTACAATATCTTTTTTTGTTAAGTTTACTGAGAAACAAATAGCAATGAGACAGTTTCAAACCAATTAATAGGACAATTTCAATAAGTAATACATTTCATATTGTGGTCTTCATAGTGGTTACTCATAGTACAAGATGCAGACATGATATCCTGTCCAAACACTATTAGTGCAAATCTTTCTTCTCTTTGAATTAAGAGAAAGTAGCCATATATCTATCCTTACTAATTTGTATATACAGATGCAAAATGGTCCTTCATTTATATCTCCCTTTTTTTGTTTCGTTTTGTCAGAGATGGGTATTCCATTGCCATTTAAATATTGTAGGTGTGTGAATTCAGCAAAATAATCTTTCCTCATCTACAATGAATGTCATGGCTCATGTTCCCATAACAAAAGGCAGATTAATAAGAGAAGAGCATGGCAAGCTTCTTTAACCAATGTGCACCTAATGTGGAGACTTCACAAGCGAAGTCGATTTTCACTCTTGGGTTGGATGAGAACTATCCACGCTGAGACCTGATGGGACAAAGGGGCTGATGGGATGGTGGTAGACTGCAAGGGGAAGAGGGGCACCCAGCAAAGCCTGGTGGTTTAGGTTCTTTCAAGTCCCTTGGTCTGGGGATGAGGAAAGACCCTTTGGAATGAGGGTTTTCACTGGAGAAAAGAGAGGGTTGCCACTCTAGGTTTTGTGGCTGACTTTGGGGTGAAGGGTTTCTTGGTTTCACAGCTTGTTTTAAGGTAAAATCCTGGGCCTAGGAAGGTCAGAGAAACCTTGCTCTTGAGGTCCTTCCAATTCCTGCCATATGTCAAAGCACAGGGCTTTAAGATGCTGGGATCAGAGCCTGCAGACCTGCACGGCCTTGTCCACACTCCACCCCAGCTCCTTTATTCAGTAGCTGGCATCTCTGAGCATGCAAGAACAAGCCACTTACTCATCTTGAATTTCTCTTCTCAGAGCCATTCTCAACTCATTTGCTTTTACATCCTTCAATGCCCTTTTATCTGCCTATATTTTGTTGTTGCTGTTTGTTGTTGCTGTTGTTTGTTACTGCTGTTGTTGTTTTAGCGAAACCAGGAATCAAACTCTGGACTTTGCACTTGCCAGGCAGGTACTTATTTCCCTGAGCTAACCCCTGCCACTATATACCTGCATTTTTAACTGGTTGGTTTTCATCAAAATATCAACAATTTCCTTTATGTTAAGATCATTTATCCCGGGTTCTGAAAAAAAAAATCATTTACTATGAATTCTAATTTTTTTAATTAATATAATTTTTCCTCTTAATATTTTGGTGATAGCCTTCCCATTCTTTAAATGTTTAGGTATTGTTCTAAACTATTTGCCTTATTTATATAATTTCCTTATATAATTTGATTCATTTTCAATTTTAACTTTTATTGATATTTCTAGTCCTAATTTTGCTTCCCAATTCTATGCTTAATTTGTGCTTTATCTTTACTTTTTCCCTCATATTTCTAGGAAAGAAATTCTTGCTTAGAAAACTGAGGCTGCAGAGGGCTGGCCAAATAGTTTAGTGGAGGCACAGGGACTGGGGGTTCAATCCCCAGGTCTGCCATGCCAGCCCCATCCCCCAGGGTGTGCTGAGATGGTGAATGAGACTGGGCATGGTGGCGCGTGCCTGTAATCCCAGTTCTTGGGAGGCTGTAAACAGGTATATCACTACAAGTCCGATCTAGTAGTGA
>NW_004524653.1:3689704-3690973 GCF_000260255.1 Octodon degus
CTTCCAAGATACCACGGCACTCTGTCTGAAATGTCTTTATTTTCCAAACATACTTTCTGAGTTCGTGAACTATAAGTAGGAAAAATAGCAGCCATATTCTCAAGGCAACGTGATAGGCCTGCTTACATTTCAGGGTTTCCTCGCTCCCAACGATGACCGTCATTTGCATGTGTGTCAATTCCACCTAGTCACCTGGTCTGGGCTTGACAAAGAGACGAGGAACATAGGCTTTCTTCATGGGGGAGTGGATGGAGGTTATTGCAAAGAAGAAAAACTTCTGTGGGAAGGATGGGTCAGAAAAGCAGAAACGATGCAGTGACCCTTTAGGAAGCTGCTAGGGGACAACCAGTAACCCCTACCAGAATGCCCTACTCATAGCATGTCTAAAGACAAGTCTACTCCTTCCATTGTCTCCTGCTGCTATAGTTTCTATAGCACTAGTATATGTTTAATTACAAAATACCATAAATCTCACACAAGAGGATCACAGATCAAAGTCATTCACTGCTGCATTTTTTAAGTCTAAGATGCCATGAATTTTAACATTTAACACATTGAAGAAAAAGTCCTATCAACAGAACTTTGCATATCAATCATTAATTACCCTTTAAAAAAGTTTACTGAGGTGTACCTGATATACACCCATCTGCATATACAAGCATTGTAGAGTTTTATTGTAAATAGACCTGTAAGATTGCTATAGTCAAGGTAACGCACACACCCATCTGCAGTGTTCTCAGTCTCCTTTAATCCATCTTTTTGTCCCCAACTAGAAATAATGCCGTCACTACAAATTACTTATGTATTTTCTAAGTTCTTAGAGAAATTCAATCCAATAAATATCTTCTATTTATTGCCCTGTATCAATCAACACAATTAGTTCTAGATGTATCAATGTTGTTGAATATATCAACAGTGCATCTTTTCCTAGGGTGGAAAAGTATATCCAGTGCATCATGTGAATATACCATAAATTACTCATCTTTTTACATCCTGATGGAGGTGTTTCCAGCTTGGAATACTACAAAGCAAACTGCTATGAGCCTTCATAGTCCAATGTTTGGTCCGATCTACTCTACTCTTCCCGGGGTAATCGCCTGCTGGTGCAAGGATGAGCTCACAGCATAGGTTGTGTTTTACAGGGTGTGTACTCATTTTCTCTACACTATCCAATCCCTTGGTCATCACTAATCCCAATTATGAAAGTCTATCCCAAGGCCAAATATTTAGTTCTAAGAGTGTGTATTGTGCAGTGCTGCCTGTGGTAAA
>NW_004524653.1:3691073-3693274 GCF_000260255.1 Octodon degus
TGCATCATGTGAATATACCATAAATTACTCATCTTTTTACATCCTGATGGAGGTGTTTCCAGCTTGGAATACTACAAAGCAAACTGCTATGAGCCTTCATAGTCCAATGTTTGGTCCGATCTACTCTACTCTTCCCGGGGTAATCGCCTGCTGGTGCAAGGATGAGCTCACAGCATAGGTTGTGTTTTACAGGGTGTGTACTCATTTTCTCTACACTATCCAATCCATCAGTTCAATAAAAACTGGCTCCTGATGTTTTCTTATCTTTTAGTATCTGTAGCATCTGTAATGATGTCAGCTCTATCATTCCTGTTATTGGCCATTTGGTTCTTCTCTCCTTTCTTCCTAACAACCTGGCAAGAGTTTTATCAATTTTATTTGTCTCAGAGAACTCACTTCCAATTTGATTGATTTAGCTAATTATTTTCTTTCCTATTTTCTTCTTTCTTTCTTTTCTTTGTCCCTCCCCTCTTCTCCTCTTCTTCCCCCTCTTCTTCTCTCTCCTTCTCCCCTCCTCTCTCTCTTTCTCTCTCTCTCACTCACTCTTCCCTCTTCCTCTCCCTTTCTTTCCTCCTCACCTCTCTGTTCTTTTGTGGCTTCTTACTGTGGGCACTGAGCTTGCAGTAAACATTTTTTTTTTTCTTTGATATTAGCATTGGCTGCTGTAAACGTCCTTCTGTTTGTTGTATTAGTTGTACCAAACAAATTTTAATATGCTGGACTTTCACATTTTGATTTTTTCCTATGCACCAGTATGTGCTGTTTAGCTTTAGTATCTTCTTGGCGTCTTTCTATTACTAATTTCTCATTGACTACCATTGTTCTTAAAGAAAATACGTTGCATACTTGAGTCCCTTTTATAGATGTGAAGTCTTATTCTGTAGTCTAGAATATGATCTGTGTTGGAAAATGTTCTCTATGGGCTTGAGCAGAATGTCTATTCTGCTGTTACTGGGAGCAGATTTCTATAAATATCAGGTCAGATTGCTGATTTTTCCGATCACCGCTCTATTATTGAGAGAAGGTATTTCAGTTGGCGACTGCAGCTGTCTGCTTCTTCTCGGTTATCTTTGTTTCACGTACTTGGAAATGCTTTTCCCGGGTGAGTAAACACTTAGGAGTTTAGGTCTTCTTGATGAATTGGCCCCTTTCTTCCGACCCTTGCTAAGATTTGCTCTGAAATGTACTCTGTTGAATATAAGTAGAGTCATCTTGATTTTGTTGAGAATAGAATTTTGTTTTGAATCGCCCAGTATATCTTTGTCCAACATTATTTTTATCTATTAGTGTCTTTTTAATGAATATGATTTGAGTTTTTCGTAGGCAGCCTACACTTGAGTTATGCTATCTGACAATCTCCACCTTTTATTTTATTCTTTTTAATCTGTTAACTTTGGTATGCTTAGGCTATGATGCTACAGTATGATTCTTGATGAGCTCAACTTTATCACCATACTATTAATTTTTCTGCTGATCCCATTGTTCTTTTTCTCCTATTCTTTTTTCTCCATTTCTTTCTTTCTTTCTTTCTTTCTTTCTTTCTTTCTTTCTTTCTCTTTTCTTTCTTTTTCTTTTTCTTTTTTTTTTTTTTTAAACCGGGTATTGAACTCAGGCCTTTGTGCTTGCCAGGCAAGCGCTTATTCTACTGAGCCATCTCCTCAGCCCTGCATTTTCATTTCTTCAATATTTTTATGATTTCTCTTTGTCTCCCTTGATGGTTTATCAGCACTAGGTATTCATCTTGCTATGTTGGTGTTTGCCTTTCTCCCTTCAGCTGGAAAAGCATGTGTCTCTAAAAATCCTTCAATATATACCCTTTACATACTTCATAACTCTTTGGTTACAAAGGAAGACGGGAAATGCTCTGTGGCTGTATTTGCCAAGTAAAATGAAAAAATAAAGGATACCAAGGATGGTGTCTGCAGAGGCAGCCAGCAGTGCCAGCATCCTCTAAATCAGCGATCACGACCATCATCAACCCATTTGTAGATTCAGAAAGCTTAGGAGGAATTTCACATCCTTCCTTTCAGCCACCATGATTAAATCGGCCAGAAATCATAGTTTACTTTTATTCCTCAAATAGTCCTTAGACATTTCCATTTCCCTTTTTGCCCATAGGCCATTTTTTTCTTTTTTTCCATAATTTTATTGAGAAACAAATAGCAATGAGACAGTTTCAAACCACATTGGTAGGACAATTT
>NW_004524653.1:3702390-3705724 GCF_000260255.1 Octodon degus
ACAATAGATTTCTCAAGTGGATTCATGACACTATGGTTTATTTTTGGAAACTAACCTCAAAATCTTGATCTCTTCACCTCCATTGACATTCAGCCATCATATCGCAAATGCTTGTGAATCCCAGTGAGGCATCTACGTGGAAAGATCCACCCAAATCAGACCACAGGCATCCGGAATCCCTGCTCTAACGATGTCACTGTCCGTAGAGCCCACTTGTCCTTTCCCCTCTGGAGATGCTGAGACTCTGCCTTCTGTACAGCAGAAAGGAGCAAACTTGACTCTGCTTTAGCTTCAGCCTCTTCGGATGGTATTCTTCAGCCTCTTCGGGGGCGTCGGCAGGTGACAGCATTACGGGGTCCCACTCCGAATTCCAGAGTTAAGACAAAGATGATATTCAATCTCGGACATTTGAGACTGAACAAATCCTAGGAGCTTCTGAATAAGAACAGCAATTTCTAGGAAACAAGAGTACCTGAGAAACCCTCCTTATAGAAGACCTGGACCCATAAGGAAGAGCCTGAATTAAAATCTACCCCAAATCCCTTCTCTGGGGGAGTTTTATAGCCCAACAAAGATAGAGTCCCACTCATACTTGTAAAAACAAACATTACCACAAACCTGCTTATCTTCTGTTCGTCCTCCTAAAAAACTCTTTGTTTCTCCAGTTATTTGCTTTCCCCAAACAGTCTTTTCCTCCCATCTGCTTACCTATAAAGGTGGTCCATAAGTCTGAAATTCTAATCAAACCTTTGAGGTATTTATCACTGAGTTGCCTATGTGTAGGGTCCTGCATACACAAATACATTGGGCTTTTTCTTCCTCCTGTTAATCTGTCTTTTGTGAATTTAACTTACACGCCCTGCTGACTGAACATAAAAGTGTAGAGGGAAAAAAATGTGCTTTTCCTCCCCCATACTATCCTATTTTTACTCCCCAAATGATTGATATTATAATTTAATGAATAAATTTATTTTTCATGTTGATATCAAAAAGTTGTAAGCCTAACTTTTGTAGAAGATGAAATGTTAAGCAAGTTTTCTTTCTCTTTCCCGCTGCCCCCTTTCTGGGTTTTGATTATATAATATGACACGGCACCCTAATGACAAAGACATTACATTTGCTTATTCAATAATTATCTCTGACTTTCGCATTAAACTGTATAAGTGTATAAACATCTAGAGTATAAACCTGACACACTTTGTTTTATTTCAAAAAACATCAAGCCATGCCGGCCCCACCCCCGGGGCACGCTGAGATGACAACTGAAACTGGGCAGTGGCGGTGTGCACCTGTGCGCCTGTAATCTCAGCGCTTGGGAGGCTGAAAAGAAGAGGATTACTATGCATCTGGTCTGCGTAGTGAGACCCTGTGCTAAATACATAAAATAATAATAGTAATAACAATCTTAGGTCTTCTGTCATCAGTGGGTACACTCTAGTATCATAGATACTGGTATTTGTGAACCTCGTCTATTATTTTTTTTCCTGTACTTTCTCATTCAAAGACTATTTTTGCCTTTTGTGTTCGCAGCTCATACCGTATAAGCCCTGTCACTCACTGTGTTTCTCTTGGTCACCACCAGATTGTCATGCTATCACTTGCCTTTCCTAATGTCTTTACTTCGATACATTCTTACGAGTAGCAGGAGATTGTCTTTGATTTTATCTTCAGGAAATGCACCTACACTTCCCTGCCAGGAAAATGACTTCATAAGTTTAAATGCAAATCAGACAAAGGCCAAGTGAGAGATACATAATTCAACTGGATACCATTATAAACATCTCTGTTTGTATCAATTTGAGAATATGTTTTAAATGATCTCATCAAACAGACAAGCCTTTGTTCTTAGTCTGAAATTATATTCCTCTTCAAAATTCCATCAAAGTCATAAATCTGAGTTGGTTGGAGCTAAGCACACAGAGCCCAACGTAATACTCTGACACGCCAAAGTAAAGAAGCAGCTGCAAGGACTCTCTGACCTTCTTCCTCCTGGTGCCTCTGGGCCTTTTCTGAGGCACAGAAAGAGCTCCTTGAAGATCCCTCTTCTACCTAAACACAGGGGTCTTTGGTCTTGCTTCTGAAATTTCATTAATCAAAGAAGATAAAACACACGTCACAGAGGAAGACATTGAAAATCAGACAGCTTCCATGGAGCACTGAGATATCTGCTCTTCAGGTCCTTGGCTCTGAAAATTGTGTAGTCCTCTGAAATTGTTCCACAGCCTCCACCTGCCCTCTCCTGAGAGGCATATTCGAGTCTCCACCATCTGGCCCTGACATTAGGTTCACATTTTACGTGGCTCTGCTGTCGATGCACCTTCATAATTTTGTTGTGGCTTTTCTCCTGTCAGTCTGGCTGTCCTCAGTCTGTTGCAGCAGGTTCAATTCCTGAACCTTAAGTGGAAAACATGCGTTGCAAGCATTGATGTTGAGCTTCAAGGGTTGAGAGAAAGCAAAATTAAATTGAATAACCAACTGGGGTAAGGATAACAGAGTCTGTGAACACAGTTAAGAGTTGGTAAAGGTGCACAACGTGAATTTAGGAAAATAGCCTTATTGACCACAGCCTGGAATTATGGAGACAGGACGAGGATGCTGTCCCAGCCAGGTAGCCACCAGAATACAGGCAGCCTCTGGACGAGACCTCCGACCATGAATAAATCCAGTTCATCAGAATGATGGCTGTTTCCTTTGGTAGAGACACATTTCATATACTTGACGAAATATAAAATTTTTAAGCATGATGAAAAATTAATATTTTTTTCTCCAAGTAAAGCATTTATACCTATTTCACGCACTTGAAATGTAAGGAAAGGAAAATTTGTCATGTTTTTATAAGTCTAAACATTAGTAATGAGAAAGACTTGGCATATACACAGGAAGGCTGTTTTTATTAATTCATGCCCTTGGGATACATAGATAAAATAAATGCATTAAGTTTATAAAAGCTGTTGAAAAGAGTTGAAGTGGTTAGGCTTATACAAGGAGTCCAATATTTGTCAAAGGTCTCTTAAATGCAACTGTTAATATCTGCTGGATTTACAAATAGAATAACAAATCTGTGAACCCCACTTAAAGATTAAGAAAAAGTTAGCTTTGTTTTTACATTTGTAATGTTCATAAATTGAATGCTAATTTTGAAAAGCAGTCTGAGTAGTATTTTCCACGTTTTCTTCCTTTCTTTCACATTAATTTCTCCTGTCCCTTCTTTCTTTTTTTTACTATGACTACTTAGGAAATATATGTTTGTTAGTTTTTCAGGTACTGGGAATTGAACTCAGGACCTCTTACTTTGCCAGGCAGGCACTTTGCCACTGAGCTATATCCCTGGCTC
>NW_004524653.1:3705864-3714749 GCF_000260255.1 Octodon degus
TTCCTTTCTTCCCTCCTTCCTTCCTTTCTTCCCTCCTTCCTTCCTTTCTTCCCTCCTTCCTTCCTTTCTTTCTTTCTTCCTTCCTTCCTTTCTTTTTCCTTCCTTCCTTCCTTCCTGCCTGCCTTCCTTCTACATTTTGAGACAGAGTCTCACTAAAACTTGTGATCCTCCTTCCTCAACCACTCAGGGTGCTGATGTTACAGGCAGGTGCCACCATACCCTGCAGCATTCTGGGAGCCTCAGATGAATGGAGACCCCTCTCAGGCTTCTGCACTAAGCACTTACGCAGTCATCACATCCACATCTGTAAATGCCTACCACAGTCTACACAGAGGGAAAGCCACGGGACAAGGTGAGGAATCCAGTGGGTTTGCTAGCATTATGTTCACACAGACGTAAGTCTTAGCATTGTTCTTAAACTATAGCTGCAGAGGAGATGAGTGCTTACCCAAACAACTGCTGCTTGGTCGCCATGTGCCTCCCTCTCACCCCGGGAGGAAGGGATCAGGGACTTTGGGGCTCGCTCGCTCTGCGAAAACAAGAACTAATGACAGACGTTGGAACTTGCCAAGGAAATGACAACTTGATGAATTTGGGATGTGCTGATTTGGGGTTTAGCGAAATGTATTTTTGTCATCCTAATTACTGCTCTGGTGTAGAAAACGAGCACCAGCTTCTCTAATAACATCTCAGTCTATCAGCTATTTCATCCTGATGAGAATTCATAAATCCAGGCAAAATGGCCCCATAGTAGGAATAATTAACTGCGGTAAAATGAACACTAAGCTGTCTTTGAATTCTCCCTCTAGAAAATAATACTATAAAATTATTGTCATGTGAAGGAAGGGCTAAAAGAACTGCACACATAAATGTAGAGGATCAGCTACTACAAAGCTGGGAGTGCTAATTTACCACCAAAACAAAAAAAAACTCATATATTTTTTTCTAGCCTTCATAAATATCTGGTTTCTAGGTTTTGTCACATATGTGGTTTTATTATCTTTGAAATAATTTTTAATTTGTGACTTATGATTTTCATGCTGTGGAATTTTTTGTGATGTCTCATTCTTATTCCACATAGAATTCCATCCTCTGTGATAGGCATAATACCCAGCTCCACATTCATAATGTTTTACTTGCCTTGCAGGAAGGGCCTGACAATGGCAAAACCTACAGAACACAGAACCCGAGATCTGTGTCCAGCAGTGGCCGGAGCAGCTGGGTCCTGTGCTCCTGGAATCTGCATAGCAGTGGCAAAGCCTCTGCCCTTCGCCTTTGGAGAGGAGTAGTGATGTATTTCTTGCCTCGCGTCTTTTTCCTCTGAAATCTATAGTCACTGCTTCCCTTTCATGCTTGAGTCACCAGAACCAGGGTACTAGACAGGCTGTCTCGGTATAAAGACTGTGTTTCCTGGCAGCTGACCAGATAGCTCAGCAAACTAAAGCGCCTGCTTCGGCAGGGCGCAGTGCCTGGGTTTTGATCCCCGGTGTGAGACTGGGCATGGTGGCGCACGCCTGTAATCCCAGCGCTTGGGAGGCTGAAAATAGGAAGGATCACTATGAGTCTGATCTGTGTAGTGAGACCCTGTAGACCCTATAGGCCCTGTACTAAAATGAGAGAGAGAGAGAGAGAGAGAGAGAGAGAGAGAGAGAGAGAGACTGTGCTTCCCTAGAAAGCTATGCACTGACCATCCCACAGCTTTCATGTCCTTGGCTGGGAGCTGTGGCCACTCTATAAGTTATGTGCATATGTAAATTAGGTTCTGTGTCATAGGTGCTCAAATTGTCCTCCCTCCTATCCTATGAGAACCATTGCTCGGTCTTCCTCACAACTCATCCAATGTCCCTTGCTCTCGGGGACATTACTTTCCCTTTGGACTTGCTATATCTTTCTGTATTCTTCATAGGAGTAAGACAAAACCTTTAATACATCTTCATTTTAGCATCTACCTCTACAGGAATCACGATTTGATCTCTCCCTACAAATTATCTTTGAACAATGGCCAGAGCTAAGTCCCCCTTTTCCAGAGAGACATCTCAGAGCT
The DNA here is from genome assembly GCF_000260255.1 of Octodon degus. NCBI lineage: Eukaryota > Metazoa > Chordata > Mammalia > Rodentia > Octodontidae > Octodon > Octodon degus. The sequence goes on from NW_004524653.1 coordinate 3,707,909, forward strand.
AGCTTGATTTTTGTTTCCTACTAGATAAATTCATTTTTCTCCCCAGACACTGAAGTTATTGTTCTTTATCCTCGGGGATAAGAAATGTTATCATAAATAAATGCTATTAGTTTTTTGTCACGGGGTGAATTGAAAACCGGAGTTCGCATCCCCTAATTTAAGACAAAATAAAAACAATGATTCTGATGATCTGCCTGTTTTTCAACTCTCTGACTTAGTAGAAATTATAAAAAGTTATTAAATTTTCAAAATTGCAACCAAGTACAGTTTTGTATATTAAAAAATTAAAGAGCTTTAGACGATGACTGAAAACCACTACGATATCCACGTTCCTATACATAACTATTTTAGTTCACACCCCCTGGATCTACTTTAGTAGTAGGATTGTCTTAAGTTTCAAGGATAAATTTAAAAAAATGTAATGTGTAATAGTATGTGATTTTCATCTGAGATTTGTTCTTTAGACAGACTGCATGAGACTCTTGAAATATTATCCGCAAATGTGTCCTGTGGTGATTCAGTTTATAGCATTCTGGGGCCCGAAGTCATGCACGTCCAGCATGTCTAGACTGTAAGTTGAAATGCAGAGAACTGCTTTGGAAAATAGATATGAGGCAACAAGCCTGCTATTTCTCCATAGCCATGGAAGACATTTTCTTCTTATCTGTTGCTAAAAACTCCTCTTCATGTGAAAGGAACTATATATTTTGTTTTCTGTGATTCACATGATAGGCTGAAACACATTAAGACAAAATCAGTTCTACAGGGCCAGGGATATCACGCAGCAGCCTAAGTGCCTGCTTGGCAAGTGCAAGGTCCTAGATTTGATCCCCAGTACTTAAAAAAAAAAGTTCTACAAACTACAATTAGGACAAGTTCAATGGTGTTTGGGGAATGTGACCTTAATGGTTATTCAAGAGCCTGGATCCTTGGCACTAGCTAATTTTCTTTATTAAAATATAGTTATGTCAATTTTTTCTAAAACAATTCATATAGAACAAACTTCACAATTTAATAATCAATCTTTATAATCTATCTGTAGACAATAATCTATCAGTATCTTTACAATCTATCAAATTTAAAAATGAAATAAATATATATAGTGTTTAATTATCAAAGCTGAAAGTTATACATAAGATTAAAAAAAAAATCCACGCATAATGGCACACACCTATATCCCCAGCACTAGGAAGCTGAGGCAGGTGGATTACAAATTCAAGATCAGCTGGAGAAACTTAGTCATTTAGCAAGGCCCTGTCCCAAAATAAAAAATATGACGGCCTGGCCAGATAGCTCAGCGGATTATAGCACCATCCAAGCAGGCCCAGGGACTGGGGTTCAATCCCCAGTGTGTTGTGCTGGCCCCAACCCGGGGCACACTGAAACGGTGATTGAGACTGGGAGTGGTGGTGCCTGCCTATAATCCCAGTGCTTGGGAGGCTGAAAACAGGAGGAACAGTTACAAGTCTGATCTACATAGCCAGACCCTATAGACCCTGTACTAAATACAGAAAATAATTGATTAATTAATTAATTTAAAAAATGAAAAAGACTGGGGATGAAATTCAGTGCTACAGCCATGGGTTCCATTTCTAGTGTTGCCAAATAGATAGATAGGTAGATGATCTGTGGGTTATTTGAAGGTAACTTTAAGTTGATACTTTTCTACCCTTAAAATCTGATATAACAAGCTCAGATTTATTGAAAATAAAGAAATAGGGCTGAGAGATAGCTCAGTGGTCTAAAGCACCCACTTAGGCAAACGTGCAGGGACCATGCACAAGGGGATCTCCCATGCCACATCCCGCACCAGCCCCGCCCTCAAGGCAGGCTGAGCTGGCCAAAAATAAATAGACAAATAAAATAAAATAATAGATTACGTAAATAATAAATTATTGTACAACAACAGAATCCAAATTCTTTAGCATAAGGTAGAGAATGCATTTACAGAATGGCTCTGCCTCCCTCCTGGGTGTGTCCCTCACTATCCTTGCACACCAGCCACACCAGTCACACATGAGACTTACACACATGGGTCTTTGCACCCTCACAGTTGCTCCATTTGTTCCTGAGCCAGGAGAACCCTCCCCGAGGTCTTTCGTGGGGACAAGATGTACAGAGTTCTGGAGACTCCTCTCCAGTAGAATTTAGTGTGTCGTGGCTATTTCTTTACATGTCCTCTCCATCTCTGTAGGTCCAACAAGCACACCACCCACCTCTTACACATCTTTCAACCTTCATTTCCTATATTGGCATTTCATGTGCTCTCTACTTTATGAATGAAGAAAGTAAATGAATGAGCACCAACACTCAAGATTACACGAACTTACTCTCAGTTGCAAGCTGTCTCAGTCACTTTTCTCTTGTTGCTGGGACAAACTACCTGACACCCAAAATGAAGGAAGGAAAGGTTTTATTTAGCTCACAGTGAGTGAGGGTTTCGGTTCATACTTGGCTGGCCCCAAAGCAGAGTGGCACATGGCAGAGAGCAGCCATTCATGGTGGAGAAAAACAGCAAAGAGCAAAGGGAGGAACAGCTGCAACAGCTAGCTAGTCTCGCTCCCCTCCTCACATTTGTGTGCAGATTATCTGTCATAGAGGGGTCTAGCACTCACACCCATAATCCCAGCATTGGCTCAGTAATTAATCACAAGCTCTAAAAGCCACCCCACAACTGCATGAGGCTTTGGGGGACACCTAGACACAATCCATAACACAAGCACAGTATATCTGGGGAACCCTGAAAGTATTTCCTACCTTCTCTGTAAATTACTGCCCAAGTGACATTCTTTTTCTATAAATTCAGTGAACAAAAGCCAAGTATGAATTGTCTGTGTTGATGAAACTTTGCTTTTGATCCAGGACGAACAGAAGAATCATCCTTTTTCCCCTCTAGGGACAAACTGGGTTTCTCATGTGAAGTGTTTAGTGCATAAATAAAGGAAGCAACATCTGAAACTTTCTGCAGAAACACATCTAGGTCAGAAATTGTCATCCCTTTGTGTATATCTCACTTATTTTGAAGTCACTTATTTTCCTGATAAAAAGCACACCTTGGGGAGCTTAGCGCCTGTTGAAAGGAAGATGGCTGAGCTTGTAAGGGAACAATGCAAGGGCTTGTTTGAACCTCATTTTCAGAGTCCTTGGCTAACACAGGTGGGGCTCAGGGGTTAAAGCTCTAGAACCACACAGAGAAAACACCTGACACCCAAAGTGAAGGAAGGAAAGGTTTATCTAGCTCGCAGTTAGTGGAAGTTTCAGTCCATACTTGACTGGATCAAGAGTACAAATGGGACAGAGGAGAGGAAACACTAGACTTCATAAAGTCTATCTCACTAATGTGTCCTCATCTTTAAGTTTAATCTGGCAGTAAAAGGTTTAACAATCACACAGGAAGTTTTTCCTGGAGGACATGTATCTCCTTGCCCTTCTTTGCAGTTCTATGAAAGAGGCAACATTATCTTCCACAGTAAATGAGAACATGGAATCCTTGAGTCATGGTATCTGGTGGTGCCTGCCCCCAACAAGATATGGCAAAATCCTAATCCCCAATACCTTTTAGTAAGAACTTAATTAGAATTAATGTCATTATAAATGTCATAAATTAAGATACGCTAAAAGTAGCTGGTATATGTCTTCAGTCCAGTACGAATGATGGTTTTATAGAAGAAGAAGAGGGAAGAGAGGGAGATGGAGGAAGAGGAGGAGGAAGCTGACAAAGAGGAGGAGGAAGAGGAGAGAAGGAGGAAGAGAAATGAAAGACCAGAAAGATGCCAGGGAGGCAGAGCCTAGACCAACACATCAACCGGCCAAGGAGCACAGGTGCCCACAAGCAGACACCAGAGGCTGAAAGAAGCTGGGAGCAGCCCTCTTCTGAAGTCTAGAGTAGAACACAGCTCTGTTGACACTTTGAGTTTAGATTTCAGGCCCTCAGAACTTGGAGACAATGAATTTCTGGGATTTTTAAAGCCCATTGCTAGTATGGTTGTGTTTTACTTACTGACGAGGAGATAATCTGAGAGGTGTGCTCTTAGGTAAAGTCATCCTGTGTGACTGTCACAGAGTCACACAAAATCTCTACAGTAGAGCCAATGAGCCTCTAAGACATGGGGAACAGCTGCCATCCTGTATGGGGTCCATCGCCGACCGAACCTCTGCCTCACACTTCATGATTGTACCGTGTAGCAGCAGCTTTAGCAAACTAACACATCCTGAGAGGTGCAGTCCATCGGCCAGGATTTTATATCTACTTATGGATAAAAAAAAAAAAAAGTCCAAGTGCAAGTTTCCTGTCCTCTGAATCATTTTCCCTTAATTTTTAAAATTTATTTATTTATTTATTTATTTATTTATTTGGTACAGGGTCTCACTATGCATCTCAGATTCATAGTGATCCCCATGTCTCAGTATCCCCAGTTCCGGGATTACAGGTCTGCACCACCACGCTTGGTTTCAGTGGCCAGCCTGGCATGACATGCAGTACCAGGGATTGAACTCAGGTCGTTGCACTTAGACCACCAAGCTATCTTCCCAGTCCCTCCCTTAATTTTCCATTTAATCTTTGTAAGGTTGGTCTTAGAACTATGAAAAAAAAAAAAAAGCCAGTAGGGTTAAACTATTACGCTAGGTTATAATTTTTCATTATCTTTACTGTAGCCATTTATCTGTCTCGATATGCTGTGAAGTCAGGATTTCTGCTTATTAACCTTTCAGCAAAAGCAGGTCTGACTTTTTGGTTAGAAGCTAAAATATTAGAAACAATTACCATAAATGGCACTGCTTTCTACATCAAGGAATTCAGCCTCACGGATGTTCTTTTGAAAGTGGTCATTTGTCACCTCAAAAAGCGAGAGGCGATGAAACCAAATGATGAGCCACAGCGAGTCACAGGTTCAGGGTCAAGCTAGAAATTAACTGAGATGCTTCTGGGCAGTCAGCTCGTAATGTTCCAGGCTTCAGCGATGGGACAGGGAGGCAGAAGTAGGTCCTCACAAGAGGGTGGAGTCTGAAGCCAGATTTCAGTTCCTTAATCCTAGTCCCAACCCTCATCCTCCTGAGAGCCCGGTCTACTCTTGCAATCTTAGGGTGCACTTCTCACACATCAACTGGGGATCAGAGGTAATAACCCATGACTTAGAGGACTGCTGTAAGCATAAAATGTTACTAGAATCCAAATTAAAATGCCCCCCAAAACCCACTAGTAATGCTTTGACCCTTGTCCATACCAGTAACAGGGAATCACCTGACAGGCTTTTAAATCCACCCCCAAACTATTCATGACAACTCACCCAAACCCAGTCTTCCAACAGAATTCACACCAGCCTCATGCGAAGAACCAGGCCCCACAACTAGCAGCCAGCACCCTTCAACTCTGATGTGACAGCCCACCAAGCCTTTAATACTACACATTCTCAGATCTTAAGAAGATCAGTCCTCCAGCGCACCTGTAATCCCGGCACTCTGGGAGCCTGAAGCAGAGGGATTGGAAATTAGCCAGCCTGGGCAATTTAGCCAGACACTGTCTCGAAATAATAATTTTTAAAAAGCAGCTGAGGATGCAGTTGAGTGTGCAGGCCTTAGGCTCACTCTCTAGTACAGGACAGAAAATACTCAGTGGAGCAGGTTCTCCTCTACGCTTAGATTTTGTTTCGGATCTTGAGTACTAGAATCTTCCTTCAACACTAGAAAGATTAATTATTGAGAAAGCGGATTGAAGACAGAGGATGATGACAGATGCCTGACAGTTATACAGGTAGTTGATAAGCAGATGGTTGACAGATACGTGGATAGATGGTGCTAGACGCCCTCGTGCCTATGTGTAGTAAGTGCTCCGTAGCAAATTATTATAATTGTTAAGGACTATACTGGCCTTAATCTCCTGGATGGCCATCAGCAGGAGAGCCATTCCAGAGTGCAGTATTCAAATCTAGAGGTCAGGGATCAAGACTTCTTGAGTTGAAACATTAGTTGCTACTTAGCTATTTAAATGCAGCCACATACCTGCCTTCCAATACAGTGTCTGGCTGACTATATTGGGTGAAATCGAGCCTGCTGTCTGCTTTTTAAAGTGAATTTTTATTGAAACAGCATAATGCTTGCTTGTGTATGTCATGTCTGTGGCTGTTTTGAGCTCCAAGGGCAGTGTTGAGGAGTTGAGACATTAGTCTTTAATTTTTTTTTAATCAATTAATTTATTTGGTGCAGTGTCTTGCTACACAGCTCAGACTGGTAGTGATCCTCCTGTCTCAGCCTCCCCAGTGCTGGGATTCCAAGCGTGCTCCACCACACCTGGTTTCAGTGAGTGGCTCAGGCTGGCACGATATTCGGTACCGGGGATTGAACCCTGCTCCGTGAGCTTCCTGGGCAGGCACTTAGACCGATGAGCTATCTCCCAGTCTTGAGAGGTTAGTCTTAAGTGTCAGGAACAAACACAGGAGGGTCAGCTAGCTCCAACTTGGCACTACCTGTCAGGTAGTCGTTGATATGTCCTGATTTTCTGCAAAGTCAAGCTGCTATAATTCACAGAAGGTAACATAATTTTTATTATCTGCCACGTTATAATGTTATGGTTTGGAGCTAAAATATTCCCCCTGAAGGCTTGCGTGTTCACAGTCAGGACTTTGGGGAGGAAATTTGTTCCTGAGGGCTCTGACTTTACCAGTACATTAGTCCATTAAGGGAGTCATAAAGTGAGAACATTTGGGGGGCGGAGCTTCAGAAGGCAGGACTAGTTGAAGAGAATGGTCCCCGAGAGTACGTCTTGGGGAGCTGTATCTTGTTCCTTGCCTTCCGCCGCCGCCTCCTCCCCCTATAATTGTTAATAGTAAAAATGCTAAATGAA
>NW_004524653.1:3716664-3718043 GCF_000260255.1 Octodon degus
AGCATGGTCTCAGGGCAACAAAAAAGAAAAGAGATTGTTTCAGAAAGAGCATGTGCAGAATTTAGAAACCTGCAAACCACTGCCAACACGGTGAATGCCGTGAAAAGGAGGGACTATTGCTAAGGAACACGTGCCGAGGGCTGGCGAGGGCTGGCTGGGGGCCCCACTGGGAAGCGGCGCCTTCCGCTCACTTGCGCGGGGTTCTTGGGGTAGGTTCCAGGCAGACGAACAGTTTTCTCTCTTCTGCCTTCTGCTCTCTGCTCTGTTGACTGCAGAGACCAAGAACATGTTGGCCCCGCTCCACTCAGTGCCTGGGAACCAGGCAAGACTGGCTAACACTACCTTTCTCTGTGGGGCCCTTTATGGAAAGCTCCTGAAGGGTCAGCTCTTTGCCAAATTCATTGGTAGGCTCTGTATCCGTGGGCGAACCAGGATGGCCTGACGGGCTGGTTCTGACGCAGGGAGAAAATGAAACTCCTGACCTGAAAAGTATCTGGGATGAGTTCGGGTTCTCTAAAACTGAAAAAAATGAATTTTAGGAATAAATGGGGGTTATGAGCAGAATACTTATTGGGGGGAAGAAAGCGTCTGACTCAGGGAGGGACAGAAGGGGAACTCAAGCGGGTTGTCTTCAGGAAGCTGTCTCTTCCAGGGACTTTTATAGTGTAAAACCATGCGGTGAGGCAGGTCTAAGGTGATGGAGAACGTGGGAACTCGCTTAGGTGGGCATGAGGTGGGACAAAGCTATGGTCAGCCAATGAGATTACAAGCACCTTTGCTCAGGTAAAATTGATTAAATCCAGGACCAAATGGGGAAACAAGTCACCCAGGCAGCAGGTATGAATACGGACAGGGTCTCTTCCTGTTACGGGCTGGGTTAGTGCTCTTTAGGACTCTTTCAAGGTGACTGATACCTATTTAGAGTATCCCTCATGCCCATCCCTAGGGAGGTATGTGGCTGCATGTGTTTACTCTTTTATCTTGAGGTCTAGCCCATGGGAGTGTCTGTCTCTTCCAAAGTTACAAAGTCACCTTGTCTTCCATATTGTCCTCAAGGGCCTGGCCCTGTCTGACCGCCTATAATATTTCTATCTAATTTAGCTGCCTACAACAATTCCTTCTTCACAGCCACTCCTGGGCACCAATCTCCAAAGTCCCCACTGTCTTACCAGTCATGGCAACTCAGTTAATCCTACTTGTACAGGGCCCCTGTCTAAAAACCAGTGTCACTGGGCAGAAGTCTTCCAACTCGAAGGCCACCATCTTCTTTGATTTCCAGTCACAGAACACTGTGGCCCAAATGCTGGACTGCATATGCATATTCAACATTCCTATGTTGAAGCCTGATCACCAGTGTAATGGGGGAATTAAGAGGTACT
>NW_004524653.1:3718438-3732521 GCF_000260255.1 Octodon degus
TACTCTGTCCCCAGCCTTTTCATAATTTTTTTTGAGAGGCTGGATTCAAACTTACTATCCCCCTGCCTCAGCTTCCCAAGTAGCTGGCATTACAGACATATGCCACCATGCATAACTTTGGCCGATGTAGTGATATTGAACTTCCTGGACTCCTGAACTGAAAAATAAATGTTTGTTCATAAGCCCCCCAGGTGACAGAAAGGACTGAGATGAAGAACATCAATTCTAGTCACAGATCTGACAGAGGCTGCTGCTAGGAGAGAAGAGACCCGATCTCTCTCTCAGGAAGCTATGTAACCCAAGTACAGGCGAGGAGTCGAAGTTCCCCAGGGCCCTCTGGAAAAGTGAGACTTCGATTCTGATAAGGAGTCAATACTGGAAAGGAAACGTCTGCACTGCTCCTCCCTGCTGTCAGCACTGTGTGGCGAGGACCCCTGTGCCGCTCATAGGGGTCAGGATCACCTGAGGTCATTGGAAGGGCTGAGAGGATGGGGGGCAGCTGGCTTGCCTGGAGCCTTGATGTTACCACCTCAGGAACCTTTGGCCTTCAAACTGCCTTTTGCCCAGGGCAGTGTTTTCTGTGAGAAAACGAGTCCCTTCTTTCAGGTGAATGCGTGCAGGACAGTCTTACTTGCTTCCCAAAGCATGCATAATTCTTGCTCCCTACCCAGCTCATCAGGCAGTCCCCACCCCCTTTCTAAAGCAGTGGAGAATTCCATGGGGGGAGGGATCCAGATCAGCCCTAGGATTCAGCTAGTACAGGGATGACTCATCTGTCAGAGAGGGGCTATGGCCCTGGGACTGCCCTCGCCTGCTGTGGATGTCAAGGAGGCAAAGCCCGCTCTGCTCTGTGCCCAGGCCGCTTTGTGCAGTAAGAAGTCTCCAGAGAAAGGTGTCATGGTTTCCCACACAGTGAGCACACTGGCTGCCTCCTCACTCTGCCAGCAGCAGTGACTTCCTGGAGCCCTCTGCGATGCCAGTGTGCTGCTCCCTGTTTCCCAGCTGCAGTCTCCATGCGGAGCCTGGTGGGCAAGCAGAGTCCACAGGCAGGCAGCTCAGCTGGGCACGGGGAAGACCTTCTCACTCTGCAGCCTCCTGTCTCCTGCCAGTCACATGAATCCTCACAGGGAGGAGAGAGCCCCAGAACCTCCTCATCTCAAGAGGCTGCTGGAGTCAAGGGCTTCCGTGTGTCTGCTGGGGAGCTTTAGACAGTCTCCATCCTAAGCCTGGGAAGCCACAGCAGCTGCATCCCAGAAGGAATGATGCCAGTCTTCAAGGTGTGAGTGATTCCGCAGAGTCTGCCATTCACCAATTCAACTCTACAAGAACTAGTGTGTGTGTGTGTGTGTGTGTGTGTGTGTGTGTGTGTGTGTGTGTGTGTGTTGCTGGGCATAGAACTCAGAGTCTTGCACAAGACAAGGACCCTACCACTGAGCTACATCCTCCCTGCTGTGCATCTGCATGTGACACTTTTTTTAGCCTCTCTGAGCTACACCTTTCCTGTTGGAATGCAGGAAGAACAGTTCCCTTTTTAACTGGAGAGGGAGTAGGGGAAACAGATTTATCTATGTAGGTAAGCAGGATGGTTTGGACACTGTACTGTGCATTTCTGCTGGTCCACGGAAAGGAGCAGTTAATGCTTAATTTGTTTCATCTCCTTTTTTCAATTGTTTGTACTTTTTCTCTTCTTGATTTCCTTCACATTTCTTTCTTCTTTTCTTCTTCCAATTTTACATGCATATATCTGGTAATATGAATACTGGTTGGAGGACAACACCGTATTACAAGAAATACTGTGAAATTCATATTACTCTGTTAAGTGAAATTCTGTATCACTTGTATTTTTTCTGTTCACATTGCTGTGAGTTTTTCTGTTCCTGAAACATGAGCACAATGCCTAACACATCATAAGCAAATCCCACGGCTTCCTCCCAGCCCAAGTACCACAAAGCCTCTCCTAGCTGCCAGCAACCGTCTCCTAACCAGTCTCCTCCTGGATGTGCTCTCCCTCTCACTTCGATTCATTTTCTAGACAGCAGCCAGCATAACATGTTAGAAATCATACCATGTCTTCCTGCCCCTAATCCCTCCCGTAGGACAGCGTCCCATAATAACACTTGACGGTGGCTTGTAGCATCCTCTATGTCTGCATTCCCACATGCAGCCCAACCCATCTTCTCTTCATGCGTCGTCATATTTCTTGGAGAGTTCAAGTTCATCCCTGTGTCTGGGCACTTACAGCAGCTATGATTTCTGTGTTGATGCTTTCTGTGGATCTCTATGTATCCCGTTACTGCTCATAATTCAGGTCTGTTGTCAAATGCACCTCAGTGGGAACACTTTCTCTCCCACTCAGTTGTGATTTGTCTCTCCCATTTATTCTTCTTTCATTCCTGTTTCCCTATGGAATTACCCTAAATTATTCTTTTCTGTTTACTTAGCAAGCTTTTGTTTTGATTTTCTCCATTCATTATGATATGAGTTTTGTCTTTAAAATTGCTGATTTTTTTACTAATAAGAGTGCTTATGGGGGCGCACTGAGATGGCAATTGAGACTGGGCGTGGCGGCGCACACCTGTAATCCCAGCTCTCAGGAGGGTGCAAACAGGCGGATCACTATGAGTCCAATCTAGTAGTGAGACCCTGAACACCGTGTAGACTCTTCCCTAAAATACAAAAAGAAAAAGGAAAAAGATTGATTAGACTCTACCTGTATTATTAAATGAATGAATAAATGAGAGTTCTATGTTTATATTAACTGGTTACTAAAAGGAAGGTGGATAGCCATTAAATTTCTCCAAGTAGTATTGTGCTACAAAAAATTAACAATTCATAGGTGTTTCCCAACTCTATGTTCATTTTTTTTGAAATTCAATAGTTTATGAATAATATTATACCTTAACTTTCTTTCAGTGTTCAAACTAAACGCAGCCTGGGCAGAGTTCTTTTAGTTTTCAAAATAACATCCAGGACTTTAGCAGAAAATCCCCTGAAGGTAGAGGTGGTTTTGGTCAGGTAGTATTCTTCGACACCTACGCTCAGAGCACCCAGCCTCCTTATAGGAAGCTACCAACAACACATTAATTGGAGCTCTTAAGAGGTTCAGAAAAGCACACAGAACACAAATGAAAACAAATTTATGATGCTGAGTTGTGGAAAAATGTGTTTTTAAGAATATAAGCTGTTCACAGACATGGCTCGAAATGAAATTTCTTATGCATTAGTAATATATTTCATAGAAAATGAGTAGTTTCTAGACAGCCATATGAAATGCACTTTCCTTATGATATGAAAATGTCTGTGTTTTGGAGAAAAAAGATCTTTCAAAAATCCTTATGCCCTAGAAAAGGCATATTTCAGGCTAGAATCTTCCCAAAAATAAAGTGCAGATAATATGCCTATTCAAAACCCTAGAGAAAAAGCTAGTTGGTCTTTTCTAACTTTCCTACAGTAGTCACACTTTGGACACTAACTTATAACATAATGAAACTACACACTGGATTATAAAGGTCTCACGGCTTATAGGCAGGCTGAATCATTGCATCCCTACAATGTTTCTCACAGTGCTTGAAAGACTGTGCTTATTCACATAAATTTATTGATGTGTTGCTTATAAAACAGGAAAATAATTTTATTACATAAAACCAATATTAGAATTAACCAATTACATAGGGGAGAAAAGACAGATTCTTAGAGTTCCTTTATTATGATATCATATTGTGAATATGATACCAGAGTAAAAGGTGAAGAGAAATATGCAGGGTAGAAATATGGGTTCATTTTTTTTTTTTTTTAACTTCACTTGTAGTCAGAAGGTGGGCAGTTGAGGCAGCTCTGACTTCTCAGTGTGCTGCTTCGCGCTTTTGCTGTTGCCAGGGTGTGGCTTTATTCTCAAGACAGTCTGATAATAGTTAGATGGCTGCTACATTCCAGCCAGAAAAAAAGAGAAGGAACAAAGAAGACCTGCATGTTAAGCTCTTCCGGTGCATCACAGGAAAGGCCAGTGTGTAACTTCCATTTATGTCCCTCTCACTGACCTGAATTTACCATGTAATAAGCCTTCAGGAACTGATAGGAAAGAGACTTCTTGGTTTTCCACAGCAAAATCATGAGTTGCCTAAGTAAGAAAGAACACCTGAAGAATAATTAGGCCTGCAATTTCTGCTTAATAATAAGCATCAATTTTCTTTAATATTTCAGGACAGACTTATAAGATTGCATAGGGTCAGGAATAAAAGACAGAAACTTATGCAGTCTTATTTGTGATTTTAAATCCTTGCAATCTAATTAGTTGATTTTCAATACTCTGAAAAAATTAAACACCTAAATTCTGAGCTGTGTGTGCAGGTGTGTGTAAGTTGGAATAAAATAAGACAGGAGGGCAAATGTCATAATTATCATGTTAGCTATTGAGTAATGATGGTCATTGAATATTAAAGATCTAAGAGTGAAGGGGTTAAAATACAGAGGATGCTCCTGGGCTTGAAGAAATGGTGACTCATCTGATGAGCTTAGATATGCTCTTGTAAACAAACCAAACACTGAAAATGATTTAGAAGAGTAAAATATGAAAAAGAGGACCATTATCTCTGACCGTCGCTGATTGGTTGGCGATATGCGTGGTTGTCATGACAACCACGAAAATGGCACTGTTTGGGGCGGTGCTGAAGATGATGCCCAGGATAACACTGGAGCCTACTATGCACTCAGCACCATGATAAGACTTCACATACTGTGCCTTGCCAAAGACTCCAGCAGAAATTTGATTTTTAGATTTTTATTTGTTGTTCCTATAATGGGGATGGATCTGCAAATTTCCCACACATCAGGAAACCCTTTACCACTAATCTACATCTCCAGTCCTTTTTAAACATTCTACTTTGAAACAGTCTCACCAACTTGCCCAAGCTGGCTTTGGATTTGTGATCCTCCTACCTCAGCTTGCTGAGTAGCCAAGAGCTCAGGTCAGCATTATCTTGCCCATCAAATGATACCTTTGAAGACTCCATTTTATAGATAAGTAGAGAGAGTAAAGCAAGAGTATTTTGTTGCTTAGAATTTGAAATCCAACTCCATAGTGTGATTCGTGACTCCCACATTTCACCACCTCTCTGCAGGGAGGAGAGAGGACGCCGGGAGAATAGAGAGAAAGCGAGCCCCTCGTCACTGCCCTCAGGCCACGGCCCACTGGTTTCCTGTCCACCTCCCTGCCCCTCAACCAAAGCCCCGTCCCCTTCTGCCTGTCTCTGGGACGGCAGATGACAGGAATCTGGCAGATGAGCCGGGTTAGAAAAGAACCTCCATGGGCGCAGGAGTCCAGAAAACACGCACAGCAGGAAAGACACAGCATAAGGAGAATCGACCCTGTTTGGACGCTGGAACTGGTCAACTCAGGGCCCTCTTTTTATTACTTATAATAACTGACAAATACGTTTGGCTTCTCTTTTCTTCATCTTTCGATATTTCTAGTGTTCAAAAACAGACTTGGCACCAATTAGAAGGCCACTGTGACAGTTGCTGGTGTGGCACAAAGAGGAATATTTAAGCAAGAACCACTGGGTTAGGTAGTCAATTAATAGATAAGATTTACGTCAGAATGACTTGCTTCTCTCTGTATGTGAGCGCAGAGTTCACAGAAAGAAATCTCGGGTATAAGGTGACCTTATGAAGGAAGCAGGGTAACATGAAGCTGTTGTTTCTCACCTGCTTTGTTCACTTACTGCTGCATGGTGAATGGGGCCCATATTGCTGTCACTCTGCAATGTGGGTTAACGTACGTATAGTGTTCTCTCGCGAGACCACGCTACGCTGGATCTACAGTGCATACTGCTAAACTTGTGCATCAACGACTGTTATGAACAGCGCCGCCTTACAGACAGCTAAATCTTAGTAGGCCTCCTGAATCATTTCCAGAAGTAGAACCAAAATGGTGAAAGACTCATGCACAGCAGGACAAACTGAAAATAAATAGTTTATAATGAGTATTCTCCATGAGGCTGCCTTCACAGACCCTCTTCTTTAGGGCTGTAGGAAGACCTTCTGGGACTGGCTGTGATGTGGTTTTCAACTTTTGTCTACAGCAGGCCCATCCCAGCCTGTGCTATTGCTACAAATATGGAAGCTCCTCAGGGCCTTCCTGGCTGTAAACATTTATGGTCCACGAATGAACAGTTCTGCATTCCTCTACCTTCTCTCAGTGCCCTCTCCAAAACCTTGTGCTCCTTGGAAAACCACATGGGGCTCCCACCCGCTTCACATCTCCTCACCCTGCCTCTGCTGCTGTCTCTTGGTATCAAGGGGAAGTTTTGCTTTGGTGTACGACAGGGCTGGACAGGCTCTCTCTCCTTCACACCTCAGTTTCCACGCTAGCCTGGGTCCTCTGTCCAGTTATCTCACCTGTCATCACTGCCACAACCTTGCCTCCTGCAGATGAAGCTGGAATGGCTTTCTAGAACTCCTAAGTCAGCGCATGTCACTCTGTCTGAACCTACCCAGTGTCCCTGCTGCACACAGAGTATAATCTGAATGCCTTCTCTTGGTCCGTAAACTCCTCCAGGGCCCTGATGTGTTTATGCTCTGCTCTCCTTCCCTGCTCTTCTCCAAGTGCTTGGAGCTGCCCATCACCTGGTCCACACGGCCCTGGAACAGCTTGTGCTCCCACCTGCAGCAAACTGTTCTGTGCTGATCCCCACAAGTGCTGTGTTTGGGATATTGGGATCTGCAATGTGTCAGACTTTTTCTCTTTTTTGTATCTCTAATATTCCTCATTGTACTCATGCCCTCTTCATGGTTGGTGTGCACCAAAAGCATGCATCCAGGAGAGCAGAGGCACCGTTTGCTTTCCTCAGTGGGGACCTTCTGGTCTCTTTGATTTCTTGTACATAGCAGTACAGATCAGCATCTGCTGGGTGAACGGGTGGACAGAAAGTTGTTCACTTCCCATGTGGTCTCTCTCTCGGCTTTTTCGACACGTGTATTCTACACATGGACACTCTCTCCCTCTGAATAGCCATACAACCATTCCTGTTTTCTTGCCTTGCAGAATAGACTAGGAACTCCCCAAAGGCAAGGAGTCATCTGCACTTTTCTGTCTCAGGGAAAAGGGAAGATATGACACATGAAAGATACTCCACAATATTTCTATCGAATGCCACGTGCCCCTCCTGGACCTGTTTTTTAGCCTTCCCTGTTCTATTATTCCCACTTTCTTACACAAGAGGCAGAGGCCCAGTGATGTTCAGAGAGTTGCTCAAGTGACTTCCGCTTTCCTGTTACTCCAAGCCTAGTTTCTTGTTTTTCTCTTTTAATCTCCTGCTTCTCTACTAAGGGCCCATCCGTGTCTTGAACTGTGTATGGGTGCTTGTAACACCGTGGTGCATCCTGGGAAAAGTGACATTTAAGATGTTGGAATCCTGACTTTGTCAAATGTTTGGAAGGAAAATATACTGGTCTTATTATGGAATGCAGATGGCACTTTGAAAACTTACAAACTATGTCATTTAGCAAAGAGAAACACATGAGAATCACGCTATCAAGTGACCTTATTCTTTTAAAGGGACTTGGAAAGGCATCAACAAGCTGCCTACATACACTTGATTAGAAAAATACCAAGTGAGTCCGTGAAGCACCAGTTATAATAATTTTGACTATCAATTATGAAAGTGGGCTCTTCTAATCTAGACAATGTTTAACATCAAGGACTAAGGTGTTGTTAGTTGTAGCAATTGTAGAACTAACCAAAGGCAAATCTGCTTTGGCTAGATTGAACCTCACATTTCTAAACTTCTAATTATACTGTTGGCATCAGCACTACACTCTGCAGGCACTGAAAAATGTGTGACTCAAGTTAATCTATATGGAAAGTTCCAGAAATGCAAGGAACATCTGAAGACCGACATGGCCCCAAATTAAAAGCAAATGTCCTGAGGAACAAGCTCTTAAAACGAAAGTAATTGTAATCAATGGCCTCTATTTTTGTTAGCAAATTTTCTAGAAGGGACCTGAAGTTGTTCCAACTCTGCCCTTATTTCCTGTAATCACAGAACACTCACTAATCCTAAACAACAGTCATGGGACAGATTGTGACAAGTACTCTGTCACCCACAGAGTAGAACAGGAAGGAAGTGGAAAGGACAAATAGTAGAATCAATTAATTAATTCCACAAATATTTATAAAGCAGTGAGTAAGACCAAGGATTCCACCTCTATAGTTTATGTTCTACTTGCAATTAAGAGTGATTACAAAACCCACACAAGACATTTTTTTGTAAATTAAGCTTGCCAACTTTCTGACAGCGAAAGCAGGACTCTGCCTGAAGTATAAATTCATTAATCTTTCCCCAAATGATGTATACAAAGCACTCAGGGAAAGGACTTTCATGTTAAAGTTATTTTTACAATTAATAATATCTCTGTTTTACAATGGATCTGAAAAATGTTTCTCTATTTAAGTTACTGGATGGAAATAGAAAGATGGTGATAGATAGATAAATAGATAGATAGATAGATAGATAGATATTTAAAAGGAAAAAAGAGAAAGTTTTTGCACTTAAAGAAAAGTACTAAATAAATAACAATAGAATAGTGTGATGCCCAGCTATAGTAAAAATTATGAATATGACACCTACATCATTAGTTTCATAAATACCTTCAAAAACACCTTCAGAAAGTGATTTTAGAATGCACGCAATTCCAAATTGAAGTTGTACAAATGCTTACTATGAGAAAGAATTTTTTAAATCTAGAACACTTATATTTTCAGACACATAAGCATACATATGTACATATATCATATATGTATATTCAAATAACTATGCAATATTGAATAGGAGATTATTGCACTTCAGGCTTTGCTTTAGCATTTACTTATTTATATCATTTATGTAATACACTCACCAGACCTATAAAATAAATAAAATTATTATATTCACCTTGCAGTTAAAGAAACTGGCATAATTTAAAAAGCAATAAGAAGCTTTAGAATTTTTAAGAGAGGTAAAATTATGCCTATTTTTAAATTATACACTTCTATATTTGGAAAAGCTAAACAAATCAGTAGAAAATTTCTACAAATGTTAACATAATCTAATAAAATGGCAAGTATAAAATCAATATTTGAAAACCAATGGCCTTTTTACACACAGCATAAAAATGATAAACTACAGAATATAGAGCAAAAGAGAAGGAAATAAAAATGAGTGAGTGAATGAGTAAAAGACTTAGGTATCAATTTAACAAGAAATTTCCAGGAATTACAGGAAAAAAACTATAAAATAGTCCTAAGGAACACAAAATTAATTTAAACAAATAGAAAGACACAACATTCTATAAAGATACGTATCATTCTCTGAAATTTAATTTATAAATGTATCATCATTCCTGTAAAGATACCAAAATATTTTTTTTCTAGAACTACATGAGCTTATTATAGAATTCATTTGGCAGAGCTTAAAACAAAAGTACCCAAGAAAACCCTCAAAAGGAAGAATAACAGTAGAATGGAAAATAGCTAGTCCCACCAGATATGAAAATATATATAAAGCTTCCACAATAAAATAGTGTTATATTACTGCATGGATGGATATATAAAAAATGCATTAAATGAGAAATCGAAAAATACAATCATACAAGCACAATTAATGTACAAAATATTCAGAATTGTAACTCAATTGGGTAAAGATAGACATTTTAATAAATGCTGTTGAAATATCTGGATTGCTACATACACCAAAATAATTTCCAAATGGTCAAAGACTCACATGTCATGAAAAAAAATAAGCAACACAAATGTTTAAAAAAAAAAAAAACATTCAAGGGAGCCAGCGAGATAGCTCAGCAGTCTAAAGTGCCTGCTCAAGCAAGCTTAGGCAAGCACGCAGGGACCACGGTTCAACCCCCAGCACTGCATGCCACGCCAGCCCTGCCTCCAGGGTGGGCTGAGCCAGCCACCAAATAAACCAAATCATTCTATGACTTAAGTGGGCAGGATGTTTTCTAATTATGATTGAAAATTCAGTTGCAAAACAAGAGGCAACAATTAGTAATTTCTACTTACAATAAATGCTTGCGCTATCACCAAAGTAAAATATAAATTACAGAACAAAAAATACATGCAAATTAGACTAATAGATTAATACCTTTTAGACATAATAGGAGTCTCTAAAAAAATGTTAACAATCCTATTAGAAAAAATAAGCAGTGGAGATGAACAGATGGTTCACAGAATAAAATGCAAATAGACCTTAAGCATCAGCTAAAATGCTCAACCTTACTTCATTGTAAAAAAAAAAAATTGGACTTAATTATGATATAATTAAGGTCTACAATTTGCTGGAGTTACTCTGTCACCCTGACAGTCAATGGCCACGCGGATCCTATGGCTTACCTACTAGGTTAGCAGAAGCAATCCCGTGTGCTGCTGTGGGACAAGTAACATGTTCATTTATTGCTAGTTGGAAAAGATGATATTTAAGATTGAACAACATGAAACACAATTAGCTACACATGTGCACTGTGGCCTAGTTCACTGCCATCTTCTAGGACTCTGTCCCAAAAAACACACACATTCGTGTCCCCACAAGTGACACACAAGACAATTGCTGCATTGTGGAAAAGACCAGCTGATCAGTAGACAACTACCTTAATGACAAATGCAAAGGTCACTCTACGGAGTGCTATGCTGTTGTGAAGAAATGGGGAGAGACTTAGCGTGCTTCTGTGGCGTGACTTCTGGAATATGTTCTTAGGTGAAAAAACAAGGTAGAAAGTGCATATATTACCTACATTTTGGGGCCAAGAAGATAGCTCAGTAGAATAAGCGCTTGCCTGGCAAGCACAAGGCCCGGAGTTTAATTCACAGTACCATTTTAAAAAAAAAAGTAAAACTTACATTTTATCTCAGAAATAGTCATTACACAAATGCATGTAAATATCTGATTTTTTTTCAACAATTAGTAGAAGGGCTGGGGAAATAGTTCAGCGACATAAGCTCCTGCCTGGCAAGCACAAGGTCCTGAGTTCGACCCTTGGTGCCAATGCAACCCCACCAAAAACCTAGTAACTCAATAATCAGTGAGAAGACAAACATAGTAAGATTAAAAGCCTGTCTAGAGGGGGAGGAAGAAACAGGTCAAGAGAAAGGAGCATAAGCTGAGCTTCCCTGAACAGCTGATTAACTTTCACAGTTGTAAAACAAAAACAAACACTCTTAAAAACCCAATCAATCCATGAAATGAAACTGAATAAAACAAATCAACCAAATGGATATTGATCAGTGGCTTCACTTCATGGAAAGAAAACAGTTTAAGTGACTGTAAAGCACAATAATTTGACTATATATCCTCAGCAGAATCCACCATAAGGGCCAGAATCTTTCAACCACCATAGTGGTGATACTCTCTTCATTCACATGCATGTTTATGCATATGATTAATTATTATATGCAAATGATGATAGTGATAGTATTATCCTGATATATATGCTTACACACATTGATATAATTAATCCCATACGCATATGCATGAGGATGATTAAAATTGAAGCACAAACCCTGGGGACCTGATGTGCAGCACGGTGACGAGATTTGATAACGAAGTATTTATATACTGAAATTTGCAAAGAGTAGCTCCGCACACACACGGAAACACACACATGCGCACACACACACAAAGGTAACCGTGTGAGGTGTTGGATGTGTTAGTTGGCTTAATTGTGAGGATCATTTCACCCAATATGCATATATTGAAACATCATGTTGTATGCTTTAAATGTATGCAATTTTTATTTGTCAATCATTCTCCAAGTTGGAAAAACTCATGCAAATAGGTAATTATGTTAACACTATTAGGAACCAAGATTTTTTTTTGAACCATAAAAGTAAACAGATTTAAATGCGAAATCAAAGAAATTAAGCAAAGATCTTGCAATAGTAAACTAGCAGCAGCGTACACTCATGCGTTTAATTGTTGTTGTTGTTGTTACAAGACAAGCATATTTTCTATCTCTGTCCACAGAAAAGTCAAGAGCTGAAGTCCAGCTGTGTATTTCTGGGGCTCCTCTGCCGCGAGGCAGGCGGGCGGGACAAAGGGTGAGCGAGGGGGACCCTGTATTCCAGAGCAAGTGCGCTGAGACAGCCATAGCCAGATCACAAGCTTTCAGGTCTACTTTTTTTCTGTTTTTTAGAAAATTTAATCATTTATTTATTTGGCACAGGTTCTCACTACCTGGTACCAGGGATTGAACCCCAGTCCTTGGGCTTGCCAGGCAGGTGCTTAGACTACCGAGCTATCTCCCCCGCCCTCAGCTTTGTTGAGTACGAAGCAAAGAGAAGAAGGGGTAAAGAGGGAACAAAAAGCAAAGAGGGAAGAGGTGTGCAGGGAAGGAATAAAGAAAGGAAAGAGGAAAGGAAGGGAAGGAGGGAGGGAGAAAAGAAAGAAAGAAGAAAGAGAGGGAGGGGAAGGGAAAGAAAGGAAGACAGGAAAGAGGGAAGAAAAGAAAAAAGAAACAATAGTTTGAAAGACAAATGTATTAAAAAATACATTCATAATACTACTAAAAGATAATTCTAAAACCAATCAAAACAGACAGGGATCAACTGTCTTTGTAGAACTTCAGTTACTGGAGGGGAGAAACCACGCGCTTTCCCTACCAGCGGAGTGTGAGCTCCAGCTTCGAGTAACCAGTAAGAGCTCGGAGAGGGCTTTAATCTCAGGAGGACCCTCGGTACCCCACGGAGAATCCTAGGGTGCCACTTTCCAAGCCCAAGGCTATGTGGGTCAAGGGCGGTGAAAGCTCTGAAGAAAAGCTGGTGAACGCACCACACCGGGTCCACGCTGAGCCCACTGGTCAGCGGTGGAGTCGCAAAAGCAGGTGCCAGGCAGTGGGGCTCCCGAAGCACACAAGGGGCACAGCGTCACCAAAGACCCGTCCTTAGGAGGGAAGGAGGTGGTATGTGATGCATAGAAGTAGCAGAACAGTTTATCGTTTGATGTCAAGAGGTGCAGACAACAAAATCTAGAACGGCGCTTTCACACAATACTCAGGTTTCTTTAACAAACACATCACACGGGTGGAATATGGGCAGAAGGATGTGAACTTAGACATTTAAAATGGTTGAAAACATTAATCAAACGCAGTGCATGGACTTGGTTTGGAACTTACATTGAAAACAAAGTATCTAGGAAGAAAATGTCGGGGGGCTGGGGAGATGGCTCAGTAGAATAAGCGCTTGCCTGGCAAGTGCAAGGGCCTGAGTTCAATCCCCAGTTCCACCAAAAAGAAAAGAAAGAAAATGTGCATGCTGTGGTCAGGAAAATGTGAACATTGATCAGATTATAAAACTAAAAAATTGAGAGTCATGAGATTATGTATTATGATTATGTTCGATTTTAGAGCTATCAAAGGATGCGCTGACAAGCAGAAATAATTGGACACCCAGAATGAATTTCAAAAGAAACTTATAATTGAGGAACAAGGAGAAAATGGAGGTCATTTAGTTGAAAACTACATTTTCTCACGTGTTGATAATTACTGAATGTGGTTATAGACACAATAAGGAATTCACACTTACAGATACAGTGGGGTTCTCTGTACCTTTATGTATGTCCGAAATTTTCCATATTAAGTTAGGACACACACATACGAAGACAGAGAGACGCAGAGGGAGAAACACAAGACATTAACTTGCGCAAGGTCACACAGCTAGTAAGTCACAGAGCTGGATGGAGATTAAAGCTACATTGAATTATGAAAACTTTAAAAACAAGATCTAGCTCTTATTATTTTTGTTAAATCCTCACTTCTTAGCAGGGTATTTGGCACAAAATTGCCTAACAAAGCTTTGTTGCATGAAATATTTTTAATTAATGTCTTGGTCTAAAAAGGAATTAGAATCAAATGAGTGAATAAAGTTAATATGCAAAGCTTTATTATGAAATTAGGATCTTTATTTAGATGTGATAACCACATTTTATACGGTTTGATATTCATGTAATCCATCTTTAAAAGTACAAACTTCCTTATTCAATTTTTCTAACATTGGCACAATAATAATACCACTCCTATTATTTATTCAGCTTTTGCATAT
>NW_004524653.1:3733014-3736353 GCF_000260255.1 Octodon degus
TCCTATCTCAGCCATGGGAATTTCTTCACACACCACCTACATCCTCCAACACGGAGCATGTGTTTCATGTTTCCATTCCCTACAACACTTAGGCCAACCGTGGACGAGGGAAGCTCTGAGCACAGTGATGAGTTCGCTCATGACTGATGGAATTAGACGCACTAGCATGAGCCTTACCAAGAATGTTACAAGGTACTGTCGCAGAGAGCTCATGATTTTCTCATTGGTTTCTTGTTTTATCTCAGCAACTCTGAGTTAGATATAGCTGTTAACCCATTTTATAGATGAGGAAACTGAGTTTCAGAGGCCAGAAGAACCCTTACAATTTCTCTTCCTGATTATTCTATTCTACTTTTCTTTTTCTAAATGCAAGTATGATTGGTAATATCAGAATACTCTCTATTGCTGGCACCATAATCCTTGGACATGTACACCAGGACCTACCGTATTCCACTGACATTCTAAATGAAAAGCTAGAGATCACAGAAACGGAGGCATAACCTGAAGGGGTTGACATGGATGGGCACTTCCTAATGGACTGGGTTTTGTTAGATATTGAATATTCAAGAGGAGTCATGAAGGAATTCCTTCCTCCATAAAATTTGCAAAGTGAACCTGGTATCTGTTCTTATAAATAAAGTCTTACTGGAGGACCCACACACACACTTGTCCCCACACTGACCATGGCTGCTTTTGATTTGCAGAGGCCACATTGAGTAGAGCAGTCCTGCTCACCATAAGCAAGTCTGGGACTCTGGAATTAGCTGCCTGAGTGCGATTTATAACAGCTTAAAGATCGCATGCTTGTGCTTACAGGGCCCACATTTAAGGGGAAAAGGGGCCATTATGCACATGATTTATCAACACAGGCAGACAAACCAAACAGCAAAATCTGCAGGGTTTGGAGCCCCACCTTGAAACACAACCCACACCTAGAAAATAGAAAAGAAAGCAAAGAGGAAGAGATATGCATTCATTAAGGAGTTAAAACTTTTGCCACAACTTTTTTCTTCAGTATTACTTAGAACAACGACTAGAATGTAGCAATCCACGAATTGATAGACCATTATTTTTTTCCTATAAAATCAAAAGCACATAAGCATGCAAAGATGTGAAGAATTTTTTTTAATGTGCTTTTTTTATAATGATAAAATTGCATGTATGGTCAAGATGTTCATGGAGGAATACCAACAAAGGATGCCTCTCTAAGAGGAAATATATCTGGCTTAGAAAAATGCCACCAGACACTTATTAAATATATTTCATGACAAACAAGTTGAGTAGTAATGAATGTACTCCTATTTATACAAGATAAAAGAACAAAGCAAAATTAACTTATGGAAAAACATGCCCCTTAACCACTAGTGTTTTGTCCCTCAAAAATGGGTCGAATGGGAGGTACAGATGTGGTGGTTTTGGAGGCGACGAGAAGTTAGTTAGTTAGTTAGTTAGTTAGTTAGTTAGTTAGTACAGGGTCTTATATGCAACTCAGACTCATGGTGAGCCTCATGTCTCAGCGTCCCTAGCACTGGGATTACAGGTGTGCGCCACCACACCTGGTTTCAGTGGCCTGCATGACACGCCCAGGGTTCCAGAGCTGGTATGGAACGCAGTATCAGGGATCAAACCCTGGTCCTTGCCCTTTCCAGACAGTCTCTTAGGCCGCCGAGCTATCTCCCCAGCCCTGGCAATGACAGTTTTTGATGAGCAAGAATCCTGCACAGCCAGAGGTTGTACCAGGCCTCAGTGCACAGGAACATTGTTCCACTTCATTCTCTTGCTTCCTTCTGTGTGTATATCTCAATCCGGGGTCTTGGATAGTGATGTGTGCCCTGCCAAGGTGCAGTGTGGTCTTTCAGATACACTGCGGAGGGTTGGCTATAGCACCAGCCGGTACCAAAGTGCTTCACACGAACTCAGCAAGGAAGAAAATGAAAATGTGCTATTGGCACGAATATGGTTAGGGAAGGCATGTGGGTTACGGGATCCTACAGCAGCACACAGATCGCCTTTGTGCTTAATTGATATTATTCTAAGAATGAATTTCAGGTGACGTGCCATTTAAAGAAAGGAACAAAGAAGAAATATATTCATGAATTGATGTGATTATTTCTTTTGAAAGAATACATATGATTGAATCATAATTAGCTAGGATAATATATTCATTAGGAAGTTTTAATATACAGTATTCAAGAGGCTATTATAATATATGAAATAATACATCTGTATTTAAACCAATACATCGGGCTGGCCAGATAGCTCAGGGGACTAAAGTACCTGCTTAGGCAGAGAGCAGCAACCGGGGTTCGATCCCAGGCATGACTTGCAGGCCCCAACCCCAGGGTGCACTGAGATGGTGAATGAGACTGGGCGTGGTGGCACACACCTGTAATCCCAGGGCTTGGGAGGCTGAAAACAGGTGGATCGCTACAAATCCATTCTATGTAGTGAGACCCTGTAGACCACGTACTAAAACATAAAAACATAAATAAATAAACCAATACATGTATATATGCAAGCTTTATATATAAATGCACATATCATATGAATACATACAAGTGTATATAAATAGGGCAAATATACACACACACATAGCAGCCTTCTCAACCCATAAGACAGGTTTAATTATACTGCATTTGACAGTCAAACTACTGAGCCTGCCTAGCTCTAGAGACCACCTTAGCCCCTGTGGTGCATAGACAAGCGTGGGCTGGGGTCTATGTCCAAGTGTCTCCCAATTGCACAGGTGCCGTATGTCATGAGGCAACAAAGCATTCCACTGCAGATGGGTCAAGGCTGCTGGTCAGCTGCCCTTGATAAACAGAGGTCATCCTGGACCGCTGAGGTGCCAGAAGTGGCCCTGAGGTTGCTCATAAGCAGAAGAGAAAGGTGGGGGCTGAAGATCAGAGACAGACGCCATGTGAGAAACACTCCTCCAGCCGTGACTCACTTGGAAGACAGAAGAGGGTCATGAGCCAAGGAAAGAGAACAGACTGTAGAAACCCCAAAACGGATTTCACTGGCTTCCAACGAATGAGGCCTTCCCAACACTGTTTCAGCATAGTTGGACCCATTTTGGACTTCTAACCTCCAGAACCAGAAGATAGTAAATTTGTGCTGATTAAAAGTACAGACCTTGTGGTAATTTGTGTCCGCAGCAACAGGGAACATACACGTGCAACTCACTCTATTAGTTAATTTTTGTCTTGCCATAAACTCCATTTTGAAGCACTCAGCTGCCTCCTCAGAGTTGGCCAGTCATTTTTCCATGAAATTCACTTGACTTCCCTGAGAACAGAATGGTTATTTTTTTCACATGTATAATCTTCCACTTGTCCC
>NW_004524653.1:3737103-3738793 GCF_000260255.1 Octodon degus
TTTCCTTTCCCTCATCTTAAATGTTTGTTCTCTGTGCTCAGTTTCTTTTCATTTTACTATAGCTATTGTATCTTTGGGATTTTATTTATTCTTTCAAGTTCTTACACAAGGGAGATAATACGATGTTTACATGTGAGTCTGATTTATTTCACTTATGAGTATGGTCTGTAGTTGCATCCATTTACCCATAAAAGCCTCCAGTTTATCTTTCTGTGTAGTTAAGTAGACCTCCATTGTATAAAAAGACCACATCGTTCTTATTTATTCCTCAAGTGATGGGCATTTGGATTGTGTCTAAGATTTAGCTATGGCAGATTGCTGCACACCCATTTAATATGAAGTATGTTGTACACAGGTGAAATGTCATGCATACCCTGCACATCCACAGGTGTGCTCTGCTTTTCCCTGTCCAAACATTTACTAGCAGAGAGCAACAACAACCAATGCAATCCATCCCACTTTAGGATGACGCAGCTAGTATATGATCGTATTCAAGAGCTCAGTGGAATACAAGGTGGCAAATTATTGTTGAAAATCACTCCTGTTGGCCGTGAGTGAGTAGAGCCACAATTCTGGTGCCAAAGAACAGTAAGTGATTGTTTTCTTATTGAGCTTAAGAATGGAAGAGGAGCCTCCCTGGAAGAGGAGCCACTCTGAAGAGAGAGGCTCCTCTACAGAACTTCCCACTGAAAGTTCCACTCAGGAGTCAAGTAGCCTTTCTCAGGAATGACTCTGGTACTCCCAGATGCTGTGGATCAGGGATGACTACCCCAGAGTTCAGCCATTCTGAATACACATGGAGCCATTCCTCTCTGTCACAACTGCCACCATCATGGTTCAAACCCAGGCCACCTCTCACCTGGCAAGAGCCACTTTGTAACTGGACTTCTGGTTTTCATTCTCCTTACCCCACGTTCCTCCACAGAGATAATTTTACCAGAAAAATAAGGGTGATCTGAAAATGCAAGCCAGGTTATGTGATTCTTTCATCAGATTCTAATAGGTTCCAGCTCGAGTACAAACTGCTAAATTATCAAGGTCCTGATCCAACATTGCCGAATCTCCAAAACAACAGTTTACGTTCCCAATGACCACTTCCTCCTCCTTGCCCACTCCAGCCCTGGATACAACTTCCTTTTACGTTTCCCACGCACACAGGGAGCCCCAAGCAGCCCCTTATGTGTCAATGACTTGCCCCTCAAGCTCCGCCCTTAGGAAAAGTCCATACAGTCTCAGCCTTGCTGTCTCAGGTCAGAGGAAGCAGCCATCGATTCTGTCCATGTCTTCAGAATTAATAAGGGTCACCCCCACCACCTTTATTTCTGTTTCTCTGCTGCACTGCTGCTAAAAAAAAAAAAAAAAAAAAAAAAAACACTAACAATTCTATGCTATCTTCACTTCAACAGAAAGTCAACACCTGAGGCCCTAATCAGTCTTGCCTCTACCATTTTTAAAAACTTAATCAATTCATTCATTCATGCATTTATTTATTTACTTATTCATTCATTTATTTCTGCAGTACTGAGGATTCAATACAGGTCTACATTCCTAGTCTTGTTTATTTATTTTATTTTTTTTTATTTTGAGTCAGTGTCCTGCTAAATTGTTCAGGCTGGCCTTGAATTTGTGACTATGCTGCCTCAGCCTGTTGAGTAGCTGGGATTATAGGCATGTGCCACCCAACTTTTAA
>NW_004524653.1:3739488-3786353 GCF_000260255.1 Octodon degus
GGCGACACTTCACACCCACACCAGCAGCGCATTAGGGTCCCATCATCTCCAAATCTTTGGCAACGTGCACTATTTTCAGCCTTTTGCTTCTAGACCTCCTCGTGGATATGAAGTGGTCTCTCCTTGTGGGTGTGATTTGCATTCCTCTATGGCGAAAAACATCCTGTACTAGTTTCATGTGTTGATTAGCCCTCTGCGTATTCCCTCTGGTAAAGTGTCTACTCCTATATCTCATCCATTTTAAAATGGATTATTTATCTTTCGTTTATTGAGTTGTAAGAGTTCTTTACATATTCTGGATACTAGTGAATCACTAGATAAATCATCTTCTCCCATTTCTCCGATACCATGAGCTCTTTTCACTTTCTTGATATCCTCCAAGTATAACCTTTATTATTTTTATGGCACCCAGCTGAGCCATTTATCATTTGTACATTAGTGTTGTATTTAAGAAGGCTCTGATAATCCATGATCGTGATGGTTTGCTCTTCTATATGCTTTTAAAATAATTATAGTTTTATCCTTTACATTAAAAGGATATGACTAGGATCCATGATTCAATTTGTTTCTATTTTTATGTATCCTGAGTGTATATCCATATATATTTTTAATGTATTTGGTACAGGGTCTCACTACGCCACTCAGACTCACAGTGATTCTCCTGTTTGCAGCCTCCCCAGTGCTGGGATTGTAGGTGTGCGCCACCACACATGGTCTCAGTGGCCGGCTCATTGTGCCTAGGGTGGGGCTGCTGCAGCACGTGGTGCTGGGGATCAAACCCTGGTCCCGGTGCTTGCCTAAGCAGACACTTAGTTCACTGAGCTCTCTTGCCAGCCCTGTGTATTCATATTCAACTGTCCCAGCAACACCTTTTTTTTTTGTGGTACTGGGGATTGAACTCAGGACCCTACGCTTGCCTGGCAAGCACTTATCCTACTGAGCTATCTCCCCGGCCCTCAGCAGCACTTACTGAAAGAATTGTTTTCTTATTTAATTATCCTAGAATTCTTGTCAAAAATCTTATCATAAACATGAGACTACACACCACTACAGTGCTAAGTTCACTAAATTGTTTTGTAGTAAGTTTTAGAATTGGAAAGAGTCCTCTGCTTTTGACCTTTTCATAGATTGTTTTGCCTATTCAATGTCCTTTGAACTTGCACATAAATTTTAGCATCAGCTTTCCAAGTTCCACTGAGAGGCTGGCTGAGATTTTCACAGGGCTTGTACGGAATCTTTAGATCAGTTTAGGAAATACTGTCATTAGGAAAGATTATCATCTAAACAACATGATATTTTCCAGTCCATGAGCATGAAATAGCTTCCTATTAATTTGACCCCTCTTTCATTTCTCTCCACAATGTTTAACAGTTTTCTGACTTTTGTACCTCTTTGCTTAAATTTATTCGTAGTTTCACTTTTAAATGATATTATAAATGCAATTATTTTCTTAGTTTCCTCCTTGACTTTTTCTTGGCAATGTCTAGAGCTGTAATGGATCTTCTCATAATGATCTCTTGCCCTGACACCTTAATGAGCTCGTTTACTAGTTCAACTAGTTCTTGGTGGATTCTTTAGGATGATTGCTACATAAGATCATGGCATCTGCAAAGAGGGTGGTTTGACTTCTTCCTTTCCCATCAAGATGTTTTTATTTCATTGTCTAGAATAACTGCCCCACATGAAACCTCCAGCATGAATTAGAATAGAAGCCAAGAGACCAAGCATCTTCTTTGTTACCTCAAACTTGAGAGGAAGCAGTGTCTTTCATGTTAATTACCATGTTAGCGATAGCAATGGGTGTTCCTCCATAGGCTTTATTAGGTAAAAGAAGTCCTCTTATATTGCTAGCTTGTTAAGCAGTTTTATCACACAGGAGTAAAGATTTTTTTTTTTCTGCCTTTCTCTAACTTCATCACACGCCTAAGCCTTTCCTGACACCCAATAGGCATCCTGGGAACAGACTGCGTCCTTCATCAGATATGTCTTCCTGTTTCCAACATGGTCAGCTCAGTCTCTCTTCAGGGTTCAGGTTGAAACTCAGTCCCCAAGGCCTTGTCTGACCCCCCGCTCTCAGTGTAGCCATCCCTGTCTCTCCTGCCTGAATTTCACATGGGCTCACAGATGCGAATCACATGTCTACTAGGAAACGCCAAGAAAACAGAAAAGGAAAAAATATATATAATGAAACCCTATAGACTCACCAAGCAGATTTAATAATAGTCACTATTTTAACATATTTCTCTGTCTGGCTTAATGTTTTTGAATACTTAAAAAAAATGCAACCACCTTAACATTTTCTCTTCAATCTGTCAATATGAACTACAAAAATAAATAAATAAACTGAGACTATTTCCTTTGTAAACACACACACACACACACACACACACACACACACACACACACCCCACACACACCCCTTCCTTGAGATCCTCCAATACCTCAGCCGTATTCAAATTTCTTCAGTTCTTTCAAAATAATGTTTCTCAGTTGATAATTTGGGATCAAATCACGGTTCTCAATTTGCATCTTATTACACGTCTTTTCAATCCAGAACAGACAACCCCTCTCACCTTTTCCTATTTAAAAATAACACTACAAGATTGAACCTGTTGTTCTATAATCAGCTTGTGTATCTGTTTACTTGTAAAAGAATATATTATTTCAGGGGAGCTCTGCTTGCACTCTCAGGAGCCCCTGGGCCTGACACATAGTTGGAGTTCAGTGAATATTTCTCATATGAGTTCATGAACAAGAGAGAAAGGGAATTAATTTTTATGATGGAACATAAAGAGTGCTGTGGGATCATGGTGGGGTTTTTACACAGGTCCCTCTTTGAAGCCACCAAAGAGCAGAGATTACAGCAACTCTGTATTTTTAAATATTCTCCACTTTGAAGGAGAAGTCTTTCCAAGAGAAATGCCTTCCACAGAAATAATAAGCGTGGACCTGGATCTTTATTCAATTAGAAGACGAGCCAAGGTATTAAATTTTTAATTCAACTTTTTCTTGGATACTTGGGCTGGACTTTTCATCCTTCTCAGATCTCCACTTTTATATGTACCCTCCAAGAGAAAGAATTAAAATCCTAGCCTTGTGCATAGGCATGAGTCTTTCAGCTTGAACATAAATCTTTTTGCTTCTGAGGTTCACTGTGCAGTAAACAGTGCATACGAGGGAAATAGCGTTGCTTTTAGCCATCGTTTTCCTCCTGAAACTTAAAATGCATCCCTCTTCAGCTTGGACATGCCTGATGTAAGATGGTTCTTATGGCATTTAGATGAATTGAAAGTCTAAATAAACACACTCACGTGACTTTACAAGCTCTACTACTGATATAGGAGAATGAAACTCCCAACCTGAAAGATAGCTGCGCCGAGTTCATGTTCTCTAAAACTGAAGAATGACTTTTTGGAACAACAGGAGTTAAGAACAGAATATATTTACTGGAGGAAAGAAAGCTTCTGTCTGAGAGAGGGGCAGAAGGGGGACCCAAGTGGGTTGCCCCCCACCCAGGAGTCCGCCATTTCTAGGAACTTTTATAGAGTAAAACCATGTGGTGAGGTGGGTCTCAGGTGGAGAACATAGGAACTCACTTAGGTGGACATGAGGTGGGACAAAACTATGGTCAACCAATAAGATTACAGGCACCATTGCTCAGGTAAAATTGACTAAATCCAGGACCAAATGGGAAACAAGTCACACAGCAAGTGGGCATGACTATAGAGCAGGAGTTTATCCGGTAGCTGGTAGCCAGTAGCAGTGGGATTAATGACTCTTCCTGGCTTCCTCAAGGTGCTGATCAATCCCAGATGCTTATTTTAGGGAGATAAGCATTTGTTTGATCTTTGGTCTTTAGGTCTGGCCCATAGAGGGAGCGCCCATCTCTCTCACAGTTGCAAGGCATTTTGTCTTCTGTGCTGTCTCTTTTGAGGACCTGGCCCTGTCTGACTGCCTATAATATTTCTAACTTCAACTGCCTACAACACTACCCTACACCTCCTGGCAGAGCCCATTTCCCTAACATTAAAATTTAATGCTAACATTTTTTTCCCTTCTAAATTAGATGTTTAAAAATATAAGTACCCTTACATCCAAGCCCTCCTTAAACAGTCTTATCCAGTTTCAGGTGTTCTCAGTGAACCCTGGATCTCTCTTTCCTCTTAAGAGACTGTACAGGGACCCCTTTGCAGGGGCACCATCAAGACTAATGTACAAGGACTTTGCAATGCTTCTGGAGGGGAGTAAGTGCCCGGGCTCAGCTGTGTGATCCTTTCCTGGAGAATGCACAGAAAAGGAAGTGTTGTTGGCTCGGTGACGTCCTCAGTGCTCACCCTTTGGTTATTTCATGAGACCCCACTGTCTCAGTTACCTTTCTCTTGCTAGGACGAATACCAGACACTCAAGATTAGGAAAGGAAAGGTTTACTTAGCTCACAGTTAATGGAGGATTCAGTCCATAAGCAGCTAGCTCCAAGGCAGAGCGGTACATGGAAAAGAGCAACCTGTCATGGCAGTGGCAAAGAGCAGACAGCAAATGAGAGGAGCAGCAGCAACAATGGCTACAGAGGCAACAGATCAAGTCTGTCTCTCTGTCTCTCTTACGCTACATTCAGGCTCTCTGCCCCAGGCTGGGTGTAGCACTTACACCCATAATCCCAGCAGTACTCAGACCCATGGGCCCAGTCTTGTATCATGAATGAAGCACAAACTGTAGAACTGAGCCTCAAGGACTGCATGAGGCTTTGAGGGGACAAATACACACAAACCAGAACACCCACAAGGGCAATCCTGAGAAAATAAGTAAGCTTTGATGTCAGTGGTCTTCCTGTTCCCATCCTTGCTGGAAAGATCGGTTCTCTTTGTGGTTGCTTGTGCTCCATTCTACTGCTTGTCATCCATTCTCTCTAGTCTTTGGTAAGAGCCTATCTTTTAACCTTTGGAAAGAGATTCCCCTTACTTCAGTCCTTCAGCTTCTGTAGGGCTGATGACACTTACTTTACACCAGGAGTAGTCATAAGAGTAAGCCATAACCAGATGGAGTATTTTTCTACCTGGATATTATCTTTACCTTAAGAGTGTACTCAAGCCAAACCAATAAGAAACAACCTTAAAATTTTAATGAAAGCATTATATTAAAGAAATTTTCTTTGCAGAGGAGTTGCTCTTTTTTTTCCATTTATGTATTTGACACAGGGTCTCACTACACAGCTTGGACAATGTTTTCAGCCTCTCCAATGCTGGGATTACAGGTACGCACCACCACCCACCAGCCCCAGGATCAGCATGCCGCAGGATTGAGGCTGGTGAAGCATGCAGGACTGGGGATTGAACCCTGGTCCCTGAGCTTGCCAAAGCAGACACTTAGTCCACTAAGCTATCTCACAGGCCCTGAAGTTGTTCTTCTTATAGGATGTAGGTCTTGGACTGCTAAGGCTTTATTGCTACAGTGACTCAAAACTCTAATGAAAGTCAACATAGAAGAAAGCAAGGACAGGAGGTACACACAAAACCCTAATGAAAAAAAATCTAATGGCCTGGATTTAGCCATGCCTAAAGATTGTGCCAAACTTCTCTGTTACATTAGCCAATAAGATGTTTCTTCGTGCAGATAATTTAGGGTGAGCTTTTATCTTTTGGAACTGTCAACATACTGACAAATATATAATGTGGTTTTCTCATTATCAGTGACACAAATTTTTTTAATGTATTTGGTTGTTGCAGGATCTATCTATGCAGCAACTCGTGTGATCCTCCTGCTTTCAGCCTCCCCAACACGGATTGCAGGCGTGCACCACCACACCAGACCCTGGCCAACTCAGCCCACCCTGGAGGCATGACTAGCATGGCATGTGGTGTCGGGGATCAAAGCATGGTCACTGCCCTAGCCTAAGCTTGCCTAAGCAGGTGCTTTAGTCCCCTGAGCTATCTCTCCAGCCCTGGTCAAACCATTCTTGAAGCAAGAGTTCTTATGGGTTTCATCCAGAGCCAAAAGATCTTTCAAGAAGACCCAGAAAGTAAGACCTTTTAGATTTTCTCTTCTTCCTTCCTTCCTTCCTTCCTTCCTTCCTTCCTTCCTTCCTTTCTTTTTTCTCTCTCTTTCTTTCTGCCTGCCTTCCTGCCTCCCTCCCTACCTACCTCCTTTCCTCCCTTCTTTCTGCCCTTCCTTCCTTCTTCCTTTCTCTCTCTCCCCTCCTCCAAAATTCAAACCAATATTGCCAGATGACCAGATTGAAACATAGATTTAGAACACAGATAGGAAAGCCAACCTTTTGCCACATAACCAAAGTACCATCTGTGGCAAATGAAATCTGACTGCTTTGAGCAAAGTGTTCTGGAGCCCTACTAAGGCCAAGGTCTGGGATCGTTAAAATAAATCCAGGAGTTTGCCTCTCCTTAAATCATGCAAATCCTTGGGACAAGGAGGAAAAAGGGAAGAAAAGTCTACCTACAAATGACAAATGATCAGCATGGCCCACTTGCAAAGTAAAGGTGCTACCGAAGGGACTCACCTCTGTTTCACCTTTGCTAGGACATAAGGCAGTGGATTCTAAGCGTGCTTCCTTATAACAAGCCACTCACATCACCCTCACACTAGTTGATTGCTGATCAAACTGTTACATGGCCACAGCTGTTGCCACTCACAATTTTGCCACTATGTATTTTGTACTGCAAAATATTTTCAGAAAGCAAAAGCTCAAGGAAAACACTGGTTTCAATGGAAACAGAGCATTTCATGCATTCAGAAGAGCACACTGGGTATTACCTGTGTCATTTGTCTGCCATGCATGTCTTAGGAGGCTGAGAACGTTTGTATCTTTATCCCATTTATGTCTCATAATTTCCCTAAGTGGAAACAAAGGACAGGTCTGATTGGTTAACTCGACCCAAACGATTGTGTTTTGCAGATGAGGACTTCACAGCACAAAAGGATGATTAGCTTGCCCAGGGCACTCACACCAACCAAACCTGTGCTATCAAGGCTATATTCATTTGTCCGCGACCCTTGGGTCACAAAAACTCTGAAGGGAAATTTAAAGCTCAATCTATCGGTTATAGGTGGCAATTGCCAAGTAAACCCTCAGCCACATGTTCATCTTTTGCTTGGATTTCTTAAATATTCAGGGGAACAGAGCACACGGGAGTTCTCTTTATCTATGAGCCTCAATTGTGCTAGAAAACTTTGCATATCAGGGCTCCAGCCTCCAGAGCCTCTTCATACACAGTTACACTCATAAAAGTTAAAGTTTAATATATAAGAGATAAAGTTCAATTTATAAAAGATGAAATTTGGGGCTGGCAAGATAGTTCAGCAGTCTAAGCGGCTGCCTGGCAAGTGCAAGGACCCAAGTCTGATACCCAGTATCACATGCTGTGCCAGCCCCAGCATCCCAGGTAGCACTGCTCTGGCCTGAAACCAGGCATGGTGGTGCATACCTGTAATCCAAGCACTGGGAAGGCTGAGACAGGAGAATTACCTTGAGTCTGAACTGTATAGTGAGAACTTGTATCCAATAAATAAACAAATCAATATTTTAAACAGATGAAATTTGACATATAAAAGTTTGTTACTATCTCACATTCACATAATTTTTCATTTCATAAAACTAACTAAAAACAAAAAAAGAAAAGTGAGCAACTTGCATGGTGCTGGCAAAAAACAGACCTGAGGACCAGTACAATAGATTGGAAGATGCGGACACAACTATAAATAATCAGCTACCTTATCTTTGACAAAAAGGCCAAACATGTTCATGGGAAGAAAGATAGACTCTTCAAACAATGGTGTTCAAAAAACTGGCTTTCCACATACTTAAAAGCTAAAATTAGATGCATATCTATCACGATGCACTAAACTCAAGTCAAAATGGATCAAGATCTAAACATTAAAACAGAAATATTAGGAGTCAGGCATATAGCTCAGCAGCACAGCAGCCCAGTGCCTAGCTAGAGAGAGTGAGGACCTGAGTTCAATCCCAGTACAAAACAAAAGAAAACAAACACAGAAAAACAATAAATCTACTACAAGAGATTAAAGATATATGTGTAGAGCGTTCATGATCAAAACCCACACTGCATAAGAAATACCATAAAGAATCAACAAGTGGAGGCCAGCCTGATAGCTCAGTGGACTAAAGCATCTATTTAGGCAGAGCGCAGCAACTGGGATTGGATCCCCGGCCTGCCATGCTGACCCCACCATCAGGGCATGCTGAGCTGGTGAGACTTGGCATGGTGGTGTGCGCCTTTAATCCCAGCACTTGGGGGGCCAAGGACATAGCATTTGCCTGGGAAGGACAAGGTTCTGAGTTCAATCCCTGGTACCAAAAAAATCCCAGCACATGGCAGGCTCAAAACAGGAGGATCACTACAAGTCTGATCTATACAGTGAGACTATAGACCCTGTGCAAAATATATTTTAAAAAAAAGAATCAATAACTGGGATCTTATTTTATTAAAAACCTTTTGCGCAGCAGAAAAAATCATCAGCAAAGTGAAAACACAACCCACAGAGTGGGAAAAAAATTATCCAGTTGTCCCTCAGCCAAACAATTTCTATTGAAAACATGTGAAGAACTGAAGAAAAGCAGACTCTCCAAATTCAGAGCCTCAGTCAAAACATGGGCATCTGAGATGAATATGTACTTCTCAGATGAAGAAATACACATGGCGAATAAGTATAGGAAAAATGTTCAGCATCACTTATCTTTCCTTCAAGAGATGCAAAATTAAAACAATTTTAAGATAATACCTCCGCCCAGAAAGAATGGCTACCATCAAGAAATCAACCAGTAACAAAGGCTGGTGGGGCTAAAGGTAAAAAGGAATGCTTCTCCACTGTCGGTGGGAATGTAGACTGATACAACCAGTATGGAAATCAGTGTGGAGATTCTTCACAAAACTAGGATTAGAGTCCCATTTGGTCCAGCCATTCCCTTTTTGGGTACTTTCCTAGAAAACAACATACTACAGCAATATATGCATATCCATGTTTATAGCAGCACAACTTATAATAGCAAAATCTTGGAAACCACCCAAATACCCATCAATTAAGGAATGGATAAAAAGGATGTGGTTTTTTTTATATATGATAGAGTATAATTCAGCCATAAAAAAATGATCAACTGAAGACTTTTATAGGTTAATGAATGCACTTGAGACCATACACACACATATAAGTGAAATCAATCAGACTCACATGTGTAAGCATCATATTATCTTCCTGGTATGAGAAACTGAGAGAGTAAATAAGTTCTAAACTTTCCATTAGATATTGTGAAAATAGAAAGGAATTATTCAAAAGGAAAAAGGAACTAGTATGGGTGAAAGGGGAAAGGACAGTAGAGAAAAGGGGAAAATGCAAGCTAGTTATACCAGTAGAATCCCTTAGTTCATTAAAAAGGAAGGTTTAGGGGCCGGCCAAATAGCTCAGCTGATTAAAGCCCCTGCAAGCAAGCACAGGGGCTGGAGGTTCTATCCCCAGACCTGCCATGCCAGCCCTGCCCCCAGGGCACACTGAGATGGCGATTGAGACTGGGCGTGGTGGTGCCATGCCTATAATCCCAGCTATCGGGAGGCTGTAAACAGGCAGATCACTACAAGTCCAGTCTAATAGTGAGGCCCTGAACACCCTGTAGACCTTTCCCAAAAATAAAAAAAAAGAAACTCTCTTGCTACTTTTGGTGATACTTGGACTCCAGCAATTTTGTCCTGGAATTCACAGTGTGTGAAGTGCCCACTCTGTGTGGTACCCAACACACACTCCGCATGGGATTCCATCCCCATCCTTTACATATGTATCTGCTTCCCCAGATAGAATGAACTCTCCCTAGCATTGGAACCATCCATGTTTTCATCCCCATAACACCCCAAAGATGGCTTAGTGCCTGATACTGTGGACAGTCATAAAGTGATAGATTAATGGAAGATTTCTATCTCAGTGTAGGAACTGTTGAGGGAGTTTTTGTTTTGTGAACAAACGTTGTAATGTTTGATATAATCTGTTACAGAGAGTTTAGAAGCTTAGCTAAGGAGCTCAGCATTCTGCATCCTGTGGTGTAAAGGACAAACCTTAGGGTGACTATTTACCCAGTTTATGGTCTATAATGTTATAATGGTTGATTGATTGTGTCAACTTGAGCAGTTTAGAAGTTTAACTAAGTGACTCAGCAGGGGGCCAGAGTCCTCACTGTGTAAACATCCTGAGTCTGTGCAAGAGGAGGGCACGGAGATGGTGTGAGTATGGCACCCAGCCCGGGGCAGGCAGCCTGCTTAAAACGCAAGGGAGGAAAACAGGCTTGCTTCATACCACCCCCTCATCTTATTCTTGTTGCTGTCTCCCACTGCCATGAAGGGTTGCCCTCTGCCATGCCATCCTGCCTTGGAGCTAGATGATGATGGACTGAAACCTCAACAAACTAGGAGCCAAATAGACCTTTCCCTCTTTAATTTGGATGCTACGCATTTTGTCTCAGCAGTGAAAGAAAAGTCAGACAAAAGTAATCCCACTGAATACCTCTAAACTTGGTGAACTTGCTCAACGCAGTCAGAGAGGTGTATGCAGTACGGGGAAGAAAAATTTCTGCTCTCACAGTACACCCACCAAATGCAACCTTCCTGGAGTGGAGGTACAGATGGCCATGCTCACTAGAGTTTTCATGTGATGAAAATCCAATTTTACATCACAACAGCCATACTCAGCCACTCCACATTCTTTGACTTGCCCCACCTCGTTTTTAACATAGCAGGTGTTTAATAGTACATAATTATATCTTACCACTATTTGGGACAGGGAAATTAGGAATCAATTTGCATTTTAGCAATAAAATTTGAAAGACTGAAAGCTAATTGCCTAAAATCAGATTTGGTCAATTAGAAAAGGCCTGCTATCATTGGAAATAAGCTCTGGCATTCATCTGGATAAACCCAAAAATAGGTCATGAGTACATTTGTTAATTAATTATTTTAGGCAATATTCTTAGTAGAAGACACTTTTACTTTTGTCACTGCCCATTTCCTTGCCCCTGGTTTCTCTTTCAGGTTTTTGTAGCCCATTTGAGGATAATCTTGATAGTAGGATAATCCTGAAATATTTGTCTCCCAAGAGAAGCTAACATGGGAACAATTTTTCTCTTCTTGGCATGTAATATAAATCTATATGTGACTGAAACATTCTAGGGTGGTCCTTCCTGGGATTTTAACTTTATCAATTCATAAAAAGAAAGGAAAAAATGTCACTGGTATCTTCACTGAGACTATTCTAGATAGAAAATGGTTGCTATACTTCCTACATCTTTGACCCTGATTCTTTCGCAAGCCTCGCATATTGGGTCTCTTTAACTCTGTAAGTCCTCTAATTCCAGGATGTTATCCTACTCTAACAAACAACCTTCTATCACTTACAGTCAATATTCCTATATGGATTAACCCAAATAACTATATTTTTTCCTTCTTGCTAAACTCACTTTTGGTATTAACTAGGAGTTTATTTTCAATTAACATATTTTTAAAAATTTAAATAAAAATTATAAGCTCTGTATATGTTCTAAGTTTTCCCATAGGCTTTTCCTCCCAAATGACATTCTTCTACCCAAAGTTTAGGAAGATTTATTTTAATTAGCCATAAATGCTACTATATAAAAAAAGTTTACATATGACAGTTAATGTTGCACGTAAACCATGTGGGCCATAATATACTTTAGTAAGAATATATTTGTCCTTACAGCAATTATGCTTTTCTTTATAGTAGTATGGCTTATTCTGTACTCTACAGGAAATGCAACTCTTGTTTCTAGGAAGAAAATATAAAAATATCTGAAGCACCAGAATCCAGCAATCTAGCTCCTGCTTAAGGCACATGTTTATATGACTGGCTGTGACTTCCAACAAAAACATTTGAAGGAATATTAAACACCAAGATCAAATGTTTACTTACTCAGGTGGGAGAGACAGCTCAGCAGTCTAAGCACCTCCCTGGCAAGTGCAAGGACCTGGATTCGATCCCCAGTATGGCATGCTGTGTTGGCCCCAGAACCCCGATATACAATACAGAACACCCAGACTGGACACTGGGGAGGCTGAGATAGGAGGATCACTATGAGTCTGAACTGCATAAAGAGTCCCAAATAGATAGATAGATAGATAGATAGATAGATAGATAGATAGATAGATAGACAGACAGACAGACAGACAGACAGATAGATATTTCTTTAGAAACTAAAGTAAAATAAAATAAACCTTTACTTACCCATTTATAAAATGAATTTTAGAGTGGTTGACTTGCTTGCTCAATGACATCTTAAGTCAACTCCACAACCATCATGATGACTTGGATCATGTGTTGCCTTGGATTCTGACAGATTTGGGCTCCAAGTGCATCACTTAAAACCCTAGGGACCCAGCCCCTTCAAATTTATCATGGCGCACAGGCTTAGCAGCAAGTGCATCATGGGGGCACTAAATAAATAACACCCTTATAATTGCTGCAACTGAGATTTTACTCTTCCTAATATTTGATATCTCAGCTAAATTATCTGAATCCCAAGGCTACATTTTTCCAAATGAGAACTTTAACATTGATGCCCCAACTAAATAGTTACTTTTAGAGATGCTGGCTGTTCTTGGAAACATGGAAGAATGGTATGCTCAGGGAAAAAAAAAAAAAAAAAAAAACTAAATTTAGTAAGTTCCAAACAATACAATTGTCCCAGTTACTTTAAACAATAACATTGAAAAACATAAAGATGCCATGAGTTGAAGATCTAATGTGAAGGTGAGACAGGTGTGGAGCTCATGCTGTTTTCAGGTTATAAGGTAAAGCCAGCATCTTCTGCTGCACCGAAAATTGCACGCATCAGGCATCCGCCAGATGTGGCCTGATGTATTTGGTAGGCCACGGGGTGCCTAACACCTATTTTTTAAAGGAAATTTTTATTAGAACACTGCTGAGCTCCTTTACTGATGTGGTGT
Source organism: Octodon degus (assembly GCF_000260255.1). Taxonomy (NCBI): domain Eukaryota; kingdom Metazoa; phylum Chordata; class Mammalia; order Rodentia; family Octodontidae; genus Octodon; species Octodon degus. The sequence goes on from NW_004524653.1 coordinate 3,752,457, forward strand.
CTCCAACTGCTTTTGTGGGACAGCAGAAAAATAAAGCTGTCAGAACACACATGACCTGCAAATCCTAACATTCACTCACTGGCCTTTGCTGCAAAAGCCTGCTAATGCCCAAGCTGCACCATTTGCACCCCCATTGGGTTAGTGACATTTCAATTGCTGCAAAATTCAGTTTCTCTGCACCACTTCAAGCCTGTATTTAAAACAATTGCCTTTTCCCTGGATCTGTGTCCCACTTTTGACATAGTATTGTGGTGGGTGACACATTGTGTCAACTTGAGAAGTTGAAGCTTGGCCGAATCAGCTCAGTGACTCCACACCATAGGGTGTGAAGGGCCTAGAGTGACTAGGCCTAGAGTGACTCAGCACAAAAAGGATTTAAAAGGGAGCTGAGGAAGGGTGCTACTTCCTCAGAGCATCTCTAGTCTGCAGTCAGTGTAGAAGGAAGGGAGAGGGGCTGCCCAGATGCCGCAGCTGTTGCTGCTCCTTTTGCTCTTTGTTGTTCTCTGCCTCCATGCACTGCTTCCCCAGGCCATATGCCACTCTGCCTGGGAGCCAGTGGTGTATGGACTGAAACTTCCACTAACTGTGAGCTCAACAAGCCTTTCCTTTCTTCATTTTGGGTGTCAGGTATTATGTCCCAGCAATGAGAGAAAAGTAACTGAGACAAGTATGCACATGGTTATTGCAACTGACCTGCCTATTTTGTACATGTTTGCATGTCGGTGTCTGTAGTTTCAGGTGTCTGTTGAAACACTCTGTAGTGATGGCTAGAGAAAATATGTACATTTGCAAACTTTTGTCTTTTAGATTCCAGTGTTTCTTTAGTGGCAACTGTTGGTCAACGTCATCATGTGCATGAAATATGAAGTTCTGAGAGTGGGCAAAGTCAGGTCTCCAAAGAACTGGACAAATGAAAAAGGCAATATTAAACACACCCCAGACTGCCATTGTTTCAAGGGACTATGCTGATTTCACAAGAGTTGCAAACACAAGTCTACAGGAAGATAAGAATGATCTAGAGGCCAGCCAATGAGTATTACAAGTACAAAAGGGTCTCTTCCTTAGTCCTGCCCAGTGACCACTAGAATGAGATAGAAAAAATCTAGAAAGATACCAGCCTGGAGAGAACAGTCTTAGCAGGAACAGAGACACAGGAAAGACAGAAATGACAATTTAGTCCAAAGGAAAAACACTACAAGTCAGTTTCCTAAAAAGGCATTCACTAACCATAGAGATGGCCAGATGACTGGTTGGCTGCTCAAAGTATAAGATGAAACCATAGATGAGACCATAGAATAATCTCAGAAGAATCAGTATAATGAAAGCCCACACTGGCCCTGTCTGTCCTGTGGGATGCAAACATGTTCAGATGAGAAGGGAGAATCTCAGGAAACAAAGCCTCTGGCAGACGCCTCCGGCCTCTCAGTTCATCCATGGGCCATGGTCACAGTGACCACATGGAAGGTAGGCCTGGGAGTTTGTCCCCTGGTGATTTTTTTAGGCTTAAGTACCCTTGTGAAGCTGGAATATCAGTGGAAGGTGCCCACCTCAGAAACACAATGGCCCACGCCCTCTATGGAGTACAGGTATGGCACACACATGCTGCACTATACAACTGTAATTTTTTAAGGTAGACATCATGCTTTTACTTGACAGAAATTACTGCACTAAAAGCAATGCACGGTAGGCACAGGGGCTGGGGCTTCGATCCCTGGGCCTGCTGTGCCAGCCTCGCCCCCTGGGTGCACTGAGATGGCAATTAAGACTAGGTGTGGTGACATGCACCTATAATCCCAGCTCTTGGAGGGTTATAAACAGGTGGATTACTACGAGTCCGATCTAGTAGCGAGACCCTTAACACTCTGTAGTCCCTGCTCTAAAATTTTTTTTAAAAAACTGCATGGTGTATGGGGACAGCAGAAGGTGAGGATCAATCACACATCTGGGGCTGGAGCAAAGTTGGTCCCCAGAACAAAGTGTGCCTAAGGTGAGCCACCAGAACCAGCTGCTACAGCCCACAGAATGCCAAGCCCCAAGGCAATCCAAGAGCAGGCTGCTAGGCAGAGGAGTGTCACATGACATCACCCAGTTGAATATATAAATAAACATGCTTTGGTGGTCAAGCAAGACCTTTTCTCCCATTCGGAGAGGGAGCTCCACCTGACCCCAGCTTTCTGTGTCTTGTCTTTATGTCTTCACCTTCCCACTACTCTTCACAGTCCTTACCCAGGGAAGCCCCAGAGCCATGCTGACCCCAGCAGGCTTGGGCCTTTGTTGTGAGAGAGGACAAAACCATTTGCCCATTTCTCTGGTTATTTTCTACAGTCATCATTTTCTAAATGCTCTAATAAGTTCTTGTAGTACTCAGGGTTCATGTAAGTTTTCCCAATTACAAACTCAACTCCTACAGTTCCATCAAGGTAAAAAACACAGTCAATGTCATGTTGGTGGTGGATCGTGACTGATGCATCTTTTCCACACAAGGATGACAGGGTGAGCTCCATCGAGAATTCTAAACCTTGGTCCCTGTATTACAACCACAGAGCCAACTTTCTCTCTCCTGGTGACGTTTATTGAAAAGATATAATCTGAGTGCTGGAGATATAGCAGGCAGCACAGCACTTGCCTGCTAAACACAAGTTCCTGAGTTCGATTCCAAGCACCAAAAAAAAAAAAAAAAAAATCCCAGAAAACAAAAACGGAATGAAAATTAAAATCTGAAGTGTCACAATACAGTACACCACTTCAGAGTGCCAGAAAAGCAGCTACAGACCTCATCAAACCTATTCTGTACAACACAAGTTGCCATGAATTGCTAATAGAAATAAAGATTTGTACCTGAGATCCGCTTCCAAAGAATTATGTCACTGCTGTTCATGTGGCACTCAGTAAGCCTCTGGGTCCCTAAAGCAGGGATTCAGGTCAGGAGATTCCACAACTGTGCAGAGACTCCAAGAACTTGGTTTCTGGAGCCCAGTCTGTGTCTGCTTGTTGTGTTGGTCACTGAACTGCATACCCTGGCCAATCACAGAACTCGCTAAAAGGTCCCTATCTTTCTTCCACTGTCAGGGACAGTTTGCTCTCATTTTTTAGTTGAGTGCTTTTATGGCACGTATCTACATGTTGGAATGTGTGTGAATCATGAAGCTTTTGTGCTTTGTAGCTCTAAGCAAAAAAAAAAAAAAAAAAAACCAGCCAGCTTAACTTTAAAGATGTAAGCTGAGACCATCACAGGAGTCTGCAACAATTCCTGGAGCAAGTATATCCTTGCAGTCAGCAGTACGACCTCACGCTCGCCTTTATGTATACAAAGCCCAGATAATGCTCGTTGACATACTGAAGAAAACAAAATCTAAGTAAGCATGGAATCGTCTCTTTCCAAGCCTCCTTGAAGTCCGTTGTCTTCTAGATAAACCTGGGCTAGGTGAAGGAAATAGATACACGGTGCACACGTAGGTCTAGCAATGTGATGGGAACTCAGCTACAGACTTATGCCAGTAACCATTTGATCAAGCACCTACCATAGTCCAGTCTTGGTCCACAAGCACACACTACTTTGTCTCCTTCCCACTTGTGTTCAATTTCAGTGTGCAACCATCTTCCACTTAATGAACATCCTTTAGGTGTCAGACTTTGTGCTCTACGGCTTCTGTGTTTGATCCTCATTCAATCTTTACCCAAAAATCCAACAAGCTCATTAATATTAACGTTGCCATTTTACATGTGAGAAGGCTGAGATTCCTTACATTAAATAATTCACCCAAGGTCATCCAATTAGTAAGAGGCATCGTAAGGCAATAATGCTTGTTTGAATAACTTCTGTGCCCGGCTCCTGGCCACTGTGCTAGTCAAGGCTGCCTTTTTAATAATTTAGCAAAAAGAGAGCGTGACTGCCTTAATCTTGGTGGGCCAAGTCTGGCCTATGCAATAAACCCTGGATGCCGCCTATCACAGCTCAGGAGTAAGTCTGGTTTTCACATTTGTAAAGGTTGAAAAAAATCTAAACTAGAAAATCATGCCTATAAACTATATGGAATTCAAATTCCAATGGCCACAAATAAAGTATTATTGGAACACAGTCATGTTCTTTCTTGTAGTCAGTGTCCCCGGCTGCTTTTGCACCACTGTACATTTGAAGAGTTTGGATAGAAATTGCACACCCAGCAATGCCTTCAGTGTACTCTGCTGGTACTTTGGAAAGTTGTGTTCACTGGCCTCTGCTCTAATTTGCACTGTGCAGTACAGTTAGGCATCAAAGCTGCAGAAAATTGTTTACAACAGTCAAGACTTTGTGAATTGAAATGCCCAGAATGATTAAAAACAAAGAACTACCTTTTGTTAACAAAGACTGCAACAGCTGTAGGTGTCTATTTTTTGAATCATCACTAGTATTGCCATTCTCTCACTTTGGATTTAAAAATATCACTCGCTTCTGTTCACAGTGAAGATAAAATAGCGAGGCTGATGCTCCGGGGCTGCTTCTTTTCAGGGGTTGCTGAGTGAGACGATCATGTGGTCACAGGCTTGCTTATTGAAGCTTCGTCTAACAGTGTAATGAGGAGAAAAACCAACTGATGCAGTAATGAGACCGGCTCAGCTCTATGCTAACACAGCAGTTGTTGGACACAATACTAAAAGTTCTTATTGTGAAGCATAAAAAACATAACCTACATTCTATTATGTGATAGCCAGTGCCTTAATTTTCCATATCTTGTGAGAGTGTCACTATGGAAAAATGGTTCCGTATGTAAAGTCTTAATCCATTAAAAAAATTATGCATTGAAGAGAGATGGGTAGTAAAGGTTCACGCATCCCTTCCAGGGCCACGCTTCTCCTGCCTCCCCTTCGGCTCCTTCTCTCCACCACACCTAGTGTGTTACAGACTTGTGGTGCTCTTCCTCATTACCTTAGGCATTTCCTCAGTGCCTGGCATTGGGAAACTAAGCAAATTTGAGTCCAAGTTTTAATGAGCAGGAGCTGACAGGGTAATTTTCCAGGTAAATATTATCTTGTTTTAATTTGCATTACTTCAATAGCCATGTCTTTCCCTTATTTCTGCTTTATGTTATGTTCCTCTGAAAGGTTTGGTGTTTTGTCTTTCACTTGGTCCTGTATCTTTCTTGAATTTGATTTTAGGCATTAGTCTTTTGTTACATTGTTGTTGCTGTTGTGACTGTGAACAGAAGTTTGTGCTGTATTTTCTAACTAACCATTTGAACACAGGTAAAAGCTACTGATTTTTGAAAATGTATTCACTGACTTTTGTGGAGCTTATTCTAAGTTTACTTTTTCTCTCACTTGGATCTTTAGGAAAAGAAATGTAATCATTATTTTATCTCCTGTGTTCTAATATTTTAAAAATCCATATCTTCTTTATGTGCTAAATTGATCTTATTTGGTAAAAACTAAAATTACAGAATTTGGTAATGATTTATGTTTGTTTCTTTAAAAAGTGAGGTTATAGGGCCAGTGAGACAGCTCAGTGGGCTAAGATCAGGGACTGAGATTTGGCCCCTGACACCATAGGCTGTGCCAGCCCCACCCTCGGGCACACTGAGCCAGCCACTGACACCAAGCATGCTGGTACACACTTGTAATCCGAGGGCTGGAGAGGCTACAATCAGGAGGATCACTAGTGAGACTGTGTACCAAATACAAAAAAAAAAAAAAAAAAAAAAAAAATTAAAGTTATTCTGCAAAATTTGTTTGCTAATGTCACTTCTCTCCACTTCAATTGTTTCATTTATAAAATGGAAAAGAGAATTTAATTTCACTTCTGATTTTTAATTCAGTGATAGATAAGCAAAAGAAAATAAGTGTCTCAGTTGAATAAAATGATCAAAACATTGTGGGTAAGACGTGACATCTGTAGAACACTGAGCTGATGCTCTTCTGCAGCAGGGGTACCATGTTCTCAGAGGTGTTTTCCTGATGGCATCAATGTGAGTTTACAGCATAGTTCTACTCAAAAGTGCTGAAGCCAGTAATATTTAATTAACTTCCCACTAGAGCAATTTCCCTTAAAAAAGCTTGGGCAAGTCATTTGCTTGATTCTACAATCTGCTGATTTTCCCAGAATCCAGAGTGGAATGACTCAAACGAAGACATATAAGTCATTTAAAGCATCTTTCTCAGTTCACTCTTTCTCCTGTCCTGACCATTTCATCCCATCTGTCCATTTGCAGTTCCATCTGTCCACAGGCACTTTCTACAGTGCTGGTTACCCTGGGCATCTTTTAGATACACAAAGGAATTTTGAAATAAAACAAGTACCAATTCCCTAGCATGCCCCGGTACCGCTGCATTTTGCTTTGTTTTATATATATTACAATGGAGTTGGTTGTTTGCTCATATTCCTTTCTCTGCCTCTTGCCAGTAGGAATGACAGAAGGGATGGTATCTTAAGAGACTCTGAACCTCCAGCGCCTACCACAATTCCTAAGAAAAGATGTTCAACACATTTATATAAAATCAATTTTGATAACATGGAGAGACTTTTGGAGTTTGCTATCCAGAGTGAAAGCCATCAGACTTATCCTCTGTTCATAAACACCAAGAAGATGAATAAAGCACTATGCAAAAGTAAAATATATGTCACCAACAGCACCGACTATAGTAGAGGTAAGTGGAATCAAACTTCTATAGAGTTCTTATATTTTAACTGTAGTATAATAAGTGTTTCAGAGTAAATGGTAATAAATTCAGAATGTTTTTTATAATTCTTTATATAGTGCTTTTAAAATAAAGTTAGAAAGAATAACCAAAAATAGAATAAAAAAATAAAGTTTAATTCAAATGAAGAAATATATATTCAATCCAAAATAAGGTAGAAGTACAAGAAAAGGGAACCCAAAAAAGTTGGAAAAAAATACAAAACGAGATGAGACGGCTTGCATAAATAAGGCACATTAATAATTACGTTAAATCAATATAAATGGAATAAGGACACAAAATAAAGGGCAATTTTCAGGAAATACATATAGGCGGAAATATTTGCCATCTGATACAGAATAGCTATTCAAACTCATGACACATTCTACATCTAATGGTAAAAAAAATCCTGAACATTGACCCTTACAATCAGAGAAAAATTAAAGATCTTTGTTCTTACCTGTTCTACAAAACATTGTGCGAAAGACCCTGACCAGGGTAATGAAGAAATAAGAAGAAATAAAAATCAAATAGTTTGGAAAATAAAAAAAGAACTAATACTCTCTTTATTTGGAAATGAAAAGCCTGTGCATGTAGAAAAGCTTAAGGAGTGGGGCCGGGGAGATGGCTCAGTGGAATAAGCGCTTCCCTGGCAAGCAAAAGGGCCTGAGTTCAATCCCCAGTTCTGCCAAAAAAAAAAAGAAAAAAAAAGTTTAAGGAGTCTAGAACTAGAGCTAAGAAGCACATTGGAACTAATAACACATAGATGACCACCAAGAAAAACTATATAAAAAATGAAAATGAAAGAAAAATTAATTATATTTCTAACCTGAGCTAAGAAGAATTGAAAAATGAATTTTAGAATAACAATGCCATTTATTAATTTTATTGAGAAACAGATAGTGATGAGACAGTTTCACAACCGATTAATAGGACATTTTCAATAACTAATACATTGCAAATTGTTATCTTCTTAGTGGTTATTCATAGTACAAGATGCAGACATGATATCCTGTCCAAATACTATTAGTACAAATCTTTCTTCTTCTTAAATTAAGAGAAAGTAGCTGTATATTTATCCTAACTATTTTCTATATACACATATAAAATGGTCCTTTCTTTGTATCCCCTTTCTTTGTTTAGTTTTGTTAGAAAAGAGTATTCCATTGCCCTTTAAATATTGTAGGTGCATGAATTCAGCAAAATAATCCAATATAGTACAGTAGTCCATAATAGTAGTGGGTTATTCATAGGACTGGCAATGTCAGAAGTTGTTGACTTGAGCCTTTTATAGCTCAGCATATTAATATGGCTTTACTTTTTATACCCCATTTTTATATTTTTCTGCTGGATGGTTAAGACCAAGATAAAGCAAGACCTATATAACAAGAAATGTATCTTTTGTATCTGATAAGGTCAGTCAAGTACCCTCAGGATTTATCCTGTAACCCTGTACTGCAATGTGTAGATCCTTTGTCAGTGTCAGCCATGCGGATGAGTCACGGCCATTGCTTGACCAATTTGCTCTCTGTGAAAGCCTGAGAGAATGTTTTCTCTCCATGTGACTCTCCTTAGGCACACTCTACATCATCGATCACAACAATGCCGTTTATAACAACATCAAAAACAGAACATTCCTAAGGATGAATTTAATGACAGATGTAAACTCAAACACCACACAGTACATAGAGAAATGAAAGGATCTCCGGAAATGGCAGAAGTATGAGCTGCTCATAGACAGAAAGACTTGATGTAGTTAAAATAACAATTCTCCAAAACTTAATTATAAATTAAATGCAACCCCAACCACACTTCCAGTAGACATTTTTTGATGATAGGAAATAATGATCTGATTAGCAAATCCATACAGCAATGCAAACAGTTTGCAAATGAAAAATAATTTTGAAAAGAAGATGAACACTTTTATAGTGAAGTCAGTTAAATGTGATGTTTGCATTGGAGTAGACCAATCAATTATTGGAATGAGACTGAAATTTCAGAAGTAGGTCCACACATCTATGGTCAATTCATTTTTGCAAAGTTCCCACAGCAATGTGATAAGAAAAGGAAAGTAACTTCAGTAAGCAGATAATGGCCTGGGGTATATGTCAGTGGCACAGTGCCTACCTGGTAAGCACAAGGTCCTGAGTTTGTTTACCAATACCAAAAAACAAAAACAAATCAATAAACAGATAAACTCTTTAATGTCTACCTGTTTTGGTAGAAACTAGGTGTCTAAGTGTCCCCAAAAGCCTCATGCAGTCATGAGGTTCTAGAGTCTGTGATTAATCCATGATCCAATGTGGGGATTACTGGTGTGAGAGCTACACCCGCCTTGGGGCAGATAGCATGAATACAATATGATGAAGGGAGCGAGGCCTGCTAGCTGCCATGGCCGCTGCTCCTCCCTTTGCTCTCTGCTATTCTCCTCCACCATGAGCTGCTGCCCTCTGCCATGTGCCACCCTGCCTTGGAGCCTGCTGAGTACGGACTGAAACTTCCACTAACTGTGAGCTCCATAAACCTTTTGTTCCTTGATTTTGGGTGTCAGGTGTTTTGTCCCAGCAACCAGGAGACACCACCACCAAGATTGGGATAGATGATGATAGTGAGTGTGAGACTTGAGTGTGAAGTCTGAAATTATAAATTTTCTAAAGAAAACTATTAATTAAATAATAACTTTGGATCCTGAAGGTAGGTAAAGATTTCTCAGGATGCAGAATGTAACCTGGGGCAGATAAAAATTTCTAGGATAGGACATAAATACTGCAATTTAAGCATCTCCAACATCGAAGCCTTCATCTCACTAAGAGACACTATAAAGACAGTGAACAAAGCAGACACAAAAAGGGAGATGATAACTGTACAGCTTCTAAGATAAGAATGAACTGGTATTCAGCACCTCACTGTGTGCCTCCAGGTCAGTAACAAAACACCCCAATTCAAATATGAAAAGTGGCTTTAACAGACCCCCTAAGAAATGCATGCAAGTGAACAGCAAAGAAATGTAAAATTACTCATAAAAATCAGCTGGGAAACACATAACGGGACACCACCACAAACATACTACAGGGGTTCAAACTGAAAACATCAACATAGGCAAAAATGGAGGACATAGCACATCTAGAATTTTTATACTTTCCTACTGAGGTTGGGAAAGTAGTTTAATCATTTGGAAAACTATCTGCATATGCCTTTTTATAAAAATGAAATATATGTATATTTTCTATATTAGATAGATAGATAGATAGATAGATAGATAGATAGATAGATAGATAGACAGACAGACAGACAGACAGACAGACAGACAGACAGACAGACATATACTGTGATCCCCAAATCTACTATGTATTTATTCAATGGACATGAAAATATATATTTTGAAATGACTTGTCTAGCAATGTTTACACTGTACCTTTACTTGTAAGAATCATAAACCAAAAACAACACAAATGTCTGTCAGTCAGAAAATAAACCGGCTCACATTATAGAAATATGTGTTTTGTTTTGTTTTGTTTTGCAGTACCAGGAATTGAACTCAGGACCCTGCGCTTGCCAAGCAAGCACTTACTCTACTGAGCTATCTCCCCAGCCCCCTGCAGCTCACATGATAGAATATGAAGCAGCAATCAAACAGACAAGTCTACTGTTAGGTGCAATCAGGTGTTTCAACTTTAAAACAAAACACATGTCCAACGGATGAACTCAAATGCAAATACATCGTGCAGCTCCACTGATGGGAACTTCTGTGGTGACAGAAGCCACGTACGACTTCCTTCTTGTCCAGCAGAAGTGGGGAGGCAAGGATTGACTTGGCAAGGGAACAATTTCAGATAGGGGTGAAAATAATCTGTATTTTGATAAGTTCATAGGTGTGTGGGTTATATAAATGATGCCTTAAGCTATAGTCTTCATCTCTGACCATTATATTATGAATAGCCCTATAAAAACTAACACAGAGTAATATAAATATGACATTTACTTCCTGTGTTGGTTCCTGCCATTAATTAAAGTATAGTCTTTTGCAAATTCATTGACTACACAACACAAATTACTTAGTTCTGTAATTATATACGATGATATATACATAATTAGAAATAATTATAATTTAGTTACATTTTAACCCTTTAAATACATGGATTGTATATGCTGCAAACGTTGCAAAGTTCACTTGCCGCCTGCCTAGCTGTCTGTCAGCTTTGCATACACTGAAGAACATAGCCCGTGATCACATAGAAAAATGTATTATTTCACTCCTACTGGTTTCCCCTTGGGACGTGGGTCAACAGAATTCTGTTTAACTGTGAATGAATATTCTGTGTACAAAAATAACTTAAGGGCCAATAAATTGTGTGATCTGTAGCGGAATGTTGTTGTTGCCTAGTGCTTAATGGTTCTGCATGGTCAGTCCGAGGGATGCCCAGAGAAGGAGGCTCAATACCAGAGACAGGACCAGCAGCATAGGTAAAAGTAGCACTATTTCTTCAAGATAGATTCAACATTTACAAAACCTACAAGCACAAGTGCAAAATCCCTTAAAAATGCTCCACAGAATTTAACCTTTCATTTCGATAATGCAAACTATATGACCACAGATTTCTCACTGTGGACAGCAACTGTGGGGCTACGAGTTGTTTCAGTTGAGTTCTGAATAAGTAAACATTCGCTATATATTCTACGGCTGTGGAATTAAGCAGAGTGCCTCTAACTGAGGAAGTATACACAGAAACAACATCCCCACTGCTTAATGGCTTCGGATGGTCCTTTATGACACCTCAGGAACGTGAGGCAAGACTCCTACAAGGCAATAGGAATTCCAACAGTCAAATGGAATCCCTGGACATCACTCTAAGCCTTAATGAGCATGACTTCATCTGCGCCAACAGCGGGAGAATAGCTTTCTCATGCTCCACATTGGCAACAGTTTGAATTCCAGATGTTGGGCGCTGCTTGGCAGGATATTGGCAGCTCCGTGCATTTCTCAATAGATAGCTCAGCTTTTATTGCCTTGGAAGAAAAGAAATGAAACGGCAAATTTGCAGTTCTGTGTTTTCAAAGAAAATGCGAAGGGAAAATGGCCTGCATATTTACTAAGCTGATGGTTACAATTTCCATTATCTTTTCTCTGTTTTCAGAAGTATTCATCACTAGATAGAGAATGAAGTAAAGAGGCTGGCATCCATAAAGACCCAAGAACAACCTTGCATTGGGTTGCAGGACTTCAAGAAATCTAGTGTAAAACTACACTGTTGTGCTCCTCAGAAAGAAACTAGAGCAAGCTTATTTATTTATGAGAACCACATGCCTACTGCAATGAGGCTTGGTATCTCAGAGTGCTATTTCATTTTCCTTTTTAGAAATTTCTTCCAGTTCAGAGTTGGACTTGAGCCATTAATAAAATCTCACTTTCTCCCCCTCTGTCTTCTCAGCCTGGCTTGTTCTTTGCAGCTAAAATTACAGGCAGCTAAATCTCTCTTCTTTAAAACAGTTTTTGGAATACCAAAAAGCTTCTAAAAATGAACAAATATTATTGCATAAAATGCCAGAAGGTGAAAGATTATTAAACAGACCTACTTAGCAGGATTATGATAAAGATGCACAAACTGGAGAGAAAGACCAGGTAGCTTTCAACTTGGTTCTAACACCACTTGAAATGAGTCGTCAGTTCAGATTTGAGACTACTGAGTCAGACACCCTGGAGACCAGGCGTGTGGGCTGCACCGGTAGTCTTGGATGTTTTGGAGGCTGAGGAAGAGGGTTGCTAGAGTCCAACAGAAGGTCTTCCAAGACAGCACGGCCTGACCCAAACCAAAGAAAATCAAGATCCCTAGAATTACAGCCTGTCTCCACCACATTGGCTATGTCATCTAATCTGTAGGAACTTCTTCTGTGCTCAGTTCTGCTGATCCTGCCTCTTAGAAGTCCCACAAGGACCAAAGGACACACCTCAGACGTACTTCCATGGTGCTTGGCATGGAGCTGCCACCCACAGCCACTGCTTCCAGAGTGTGCTTTGTGTCCTCTCAGAACCTCAGTGTATGTTTGTGTGTGTGTGTGTGTGTGTGTGTGTGTGTGTGTAGTGTGCACAGATGTCAATTTTCTCCCCAAATATTACTTGGAGATCTCTCCAGAAGCTGCTGAACCTCCTAATGAATGCTAAATTTGTTATGCTGGTTTTGGGCAGATGTTGATGTCTCCAGAAACTTTGATCAAAACAGCTCCTTCTTTTATGTTTCCATAGTTTCTGCTAAAGACTTCTTTGAAGAGTGAGAGACAGACAGACAAAAACAGAGAGAGACAGAGAGATGGAGAGACAGAGAGAGAAACAGAGAGCTATAAAGAGGAGGAGCTTGAAAATCAAGGACCTGTATTTTCATTGAACTTTAAACGTGATTGGTGACCTACTGTGTGCTAACCTTGTGATCAGACATTAATGGTTTTGAGATGGCTGAACCTACTAGTTCCCAAAGTCTGCGGGCCCCAAAATGGAAAGAGAGACACAAACTGGGCATTTGAATGGGGCCATTGGCTTAAACTATGAAAAGAAGGGCACTTCTGATTCAGCGGATCCAGAACAGGTTCACGGGGGAGGCAACTTTATAAAGGCTCATTATGAATAATAACAGAGACTGCATAATCATCCTACAGGCCTTACCACATGCCAGGCAGGAGCAAGGTGCTGCACATCATCAACTTGTTTAATTCTGCAGCACCTTAACGTCTCTCCTCAGCGTAAGAGCTGAGGAAAGAGCAGCCTTTCTTAAACAGGAGCATCTGTGACTGACCTGGACACTCGCCCAGAGAGTGGCTCCTCAGCACTGCTGCACCCCGCCTCCACTGGCACCTTGGTTTGAGTCGCAAAAGCCTGGATTTCATGCATTCTAAATACCCATGTCTTCCACAGTTTCTATCTCAGAAACTGTGGCACATGCTACACTCATTAACATGCCCCAGGGCTCATGGCCGTGTTTGTTAAATGTCCCAATAGCATATAAGACAATGGTGACCCCTGCGTGTCAAAGGCACTTGAGGTTTAAGGACATTTTGACAGGAAGAGAACAACACAGGACAGCCCCGCGAGAAGTGCAAAAGCACCGAGGCACAGAGGCCATTGTCTTTGGGGAACAGGAAGTGGTTTAGGGGGTTTGGTGGAAACTAGTAGGAGTGCAGCACGCCAACACCGCTGGGTTTCATGCAGGTCCCATCTCCAAGGCAGAGCTCAGGAAATCCACGGGGACTCTTCTTGGCTGTCCTAAAAATGACTCTGCAAGCATTTAGTGGGTACAGGAGGGAGGATTGAGATACAAGGGCCTTACAATGCATCAGATGACTAAGCCCAAGTAAGAAATGATCCTACCTTTCATCTGATAGTCAAATGCCATTTACACATACAAATGAGCAGATTAGAGGCTAAATACATTTCCATAGGAATTACATTTCATTCCAATAGTCCACAATTTTCCCAAATATGAAGCCACTGATTAAGTCAAGGGAACTTGTACTGTACCCTGTTTCACTTCCACTTCTCCAGTTCCTTCCTTTAAACCTCTAACCCTGGCAGCCACATCGCTCACCATGTTTGGGTTCCTCCACTCACACCTGGATCAGCCTGAACTGGAGGCTGCTCCTACTCAAGCAAAGAACTCACAGACATTTTGACTTTCGGTAGAGCTATATCCACACATTTGCATTTTGAAATATAGATTATTTTCTTAGAATTTATATCTCGCTCCTCTTCTCAAGTGTCAGCATTGTATCAGGTCATGGTATCAGTCTCCTATACATGCTCAGGCTGAATTGTTAAGGACACTTTATAAGGACGCGTTAAGAAAAGGTGGGGAGGGGCTAGAATCTGCCCAGGTTGAGGTCACATCAAGATTTGGGTGTCTGACAAGGGTTCAAACCTGAAAGCCAATGAGATGGAATCAAAGATTTTAGGAAATTTGAACCACAGTTATTTAGGAATAAGCACTGCTAGTTTTTGTCACTTATGTCTTACCTACACATATTTTCATTTCTTAAGGGAAGTTGAGTTCACACTCTTTCTGGAATTCCTTTTAGTCAACTGCCACATAGTCCAGAAAAATAGTCCATCAAATGGGATTCCATCTACTTTTTTTTGTAAAGCAATGAGTTAATCTCCTCCTATACTTTGTAAAGAGAGTATGATAGCAGAGTGCTACTGGTACAGTGAGCTTTAGGTATTCCAGATTAATCTCCTCCACTTCACAGTAGAAAGCGAAGGAACAATATGGATAAGTCACAGAACCACTTAAGCAGCACAGTAAGAGGCTGAATCCTGGTCTCCTTTTGCTTAGACTAATGTTTCTCTGTATCTTTCCATAGCTGCCTTCCACAGTGCTTCCTTTTTAATTAATTGACCCTTAGCTGGCATCTTCAGGCTGTATTTAATCACTTATTGTAAGTATTGATTTATCTTTCAACACAAACAAAAGCTGGACATTCAATGAGCTGCGCTGTTAAAAGGCAATGTTTTCTGCTTTGGGAACAAAATACATACAGATAAATAAGAAATACCTTCTCATTTCAGTGCCCAGCAGGCCACAGCAGGATTCTTCATGATTAAGGCCAAATTATTGTAAGATTCCAAGAAAGTTTTATTACCAGAAACATATGGGAGCATCGATTTCATGCCAGATCATTTCAAGCTACAATAAAGATAATAACAGCTTGACTTGAGACGTGATATGTAAACACACGGCTCTTCAAATGGCTACCTGTTCAATGTGATGCTTCCTGCTGTGCCCAGGATAATGTAGTTTGTATCTGTGGCATTGAATTTACATGGAGGCAACACACTTACAGTCCATTCTGAAGATACACATTGGCACCTGTTCTGGACATGTCAGCCTCAGCCAAGAAGGTAAAGGATACATACACGACCCAGGTGGTATGTTGGGCATTGTGCAGGACAGAGAGACAGAGGAGACAAGAGGACAAAACAGAGTGACAATTAGTGCTGTCCCAGGCAGAAGCCAGAATGTTGCCTCTGGTTAAGGAAATCAGCCAACCAAGAAAAGCACAGAGACACAGATCGCCAGTAAAGCCTTCTGCCACCGCCATCGCTGCTCCTTAGTGCTTGCCATCTCTTCCTGGCCTGTCTCCCTGCTCCCGCCCTTGTCCTTCATGGCCACATGTGCAACCTCTTGAGATCTAAGATATGGTCCTAGGAGTCAGGTTAGGCCGAAGGACGCAGGGGCAGGAGCAGCTTCCAGGCCAACGCAGAGTCGATGTGCTTCTATTCTCTCTTTCTCTGCTTCGACACCTCAGAGAGCCTGAGACCCCGATCAAGTGCTGTCCGAATGGCATTAGCTCCTGATGTGAATCACACATTCAATTCTATGATGATCAGGGTCGGAGATTTAGTAAATAATGTTTTCATTGTACAGTGTATGTTTTTGCAAGCACAACTAAGCTTATTTTGACTAAGACAGCTAGTGTTTTTAATAAAATCATCCAAGCCTTGATGAAATGTCATGACCATGTACCAGTTGCCCACAATGAATGTAATTAATATGTACTGCAAACATGAGCTAATGGAAATCCGGAAAGGTAGTCACCTCATGACCCGATTTCATGGCCCATAAGAAAGCTTCATTTCTTTGTTAACTAATCCTTGATTCTGTAAGAAGTTAAATGGATTATACACGATCTGCGGAGGTGGGTCTGATCTCCATACCTCTCGAGGTTCGTTATTCTTGGTGATCTCATAGATGCTCATTCAAATTCCCTTTGAAAGTCAGCTTTGAAGGATAACTAACTTTTGTTTGACTATTTCATTAAATGCTTTTCCCCTCTAGGAATTACAAAGAAAATCCAAAGATGTGAGTCAATGAGATATTTCATTTAATTATTGATGGCTGCAGCTAAGGCCTTGATCAAACAAATTAACTCAGCTCTGGTGAAAGAGGAAATATCTTACTGCAAAACAAGACAGAAACTTCCCCATGAATCTTTTGTGTGTTGAGTGTGAACATCCTTGGGCTGACCTCAGCAACACAGATACACTGCTGATGTTTAGGGCAGCCTTGGTCCTGCTAAGAAAGTGGAAAGTGGGCATCGTACGAGACAGAGAGGTACCGATGATGACCATGATGATGGGGATGGTGACGATTGCAGCTTGCATTTAGGCAGAACGTACCTAGTAACTAGCCACATGCGTGATGGTTTGACATCGAAATGAGAGACATGCCGTGAAGAAAAATAGCACAGTCTGTCAAAGGGAGCCCATCCTACAGCAGCAAGCAGGGATGGAGATGTGAGGAATGAATTTCTCAAAATTCATTCAGGCTGAGAACAGAACTGAAGGAGAAGCACTCCCCTGACAGAAGGAAGAGTGCCTGCCAAGCTCTGTGGCAGGAGGGAGCATACAGCTCAAAAGCAAAGCACTAAGTCTTGGGATCAAAAAGTGCAGTTAGAGACGGGGAGTGGAGCAAGAGTTGTGCTGTCTGCGTTACCTTCTCACTTCTGAGACAATACCCAACACCCCCAAGGCTAAGGAGGAAAGATTTACTCTTCCATAGAGTCCATGGTGAGATGTTTCCAAGGCAGGGCTGCACGAAAAATAGAGAAACAGTCCATAGTAAGGGAAGCCGGAAGGAGCAGGCAATGAACCTCCCCTACCCTTTTTATTCTCTTCATGGTACAAGTCTATTGGCTAGTGTCACTCACACACAGAGTGGGTTTTCTGCCACTGGTAAATCCATCTTTCATCTAATCCAACTAGTGGGATAATGCAGCTACCACACACCCATGACCCACTCATTCCCCTAAGGCCCCATTTTGGAGCACATAAGGTTTTAGGGGACATTTTCAATATAAAGCATAACAGGTGTGGTCTTGAGCCCAAGTTGGGACATTTAAGCTCTGTTCTCAGAGAAAGAGAAAATGAAGCAATGCTTCTAAGGGAGCTGAGAGGAGAAAGATTGGCACAATCAGGTCTGTACTGTGAAAAGGCTTCTCAGGGTGACCCGTAAGCTTACTCGTCAGCTTGAATAGTTGGGGAGCTACTAGAGGATTAGGAAAACACACTGTTAAGTGTCTCTGGTGGGTCTTGGAGATGTGACTGAGAGCCTATATCTGTCCCAGTTCCGGTTCTCTGGTGCTGTCCCCAGCTCTGTTTCCTGACCTGCCAAGAACTAAACCGGTTCTCTCAGCCGTGCCCTTCCACCACCATGATACTCCTGCTTGGAGAAAACCAGTGATAAACTAAATGCCTCAAAACTGTAAGCAAAACTGAACCCTTCTTCCTTCAAGCAGTATGTGTCTGGAATTGGGCCACAGTGACAGAAAAGTTGACCAACGCACTCAGGATGAACAACATTACCCTAGATAAATCCAATCCAAGCTGCCTCTGGCAAAAGGGCTGGGGGTAGGGGACTGAGTTTTTAAATAGGGTGTGTGTTAATCCATAAATACAGGTCTAAGCATGTGGGGTAGGGGGCCAAGCACATATCCAGAGGGAAAAAGACAAGTGGAGGAGGAAATGCAAGAACAGAAGTTTTTAGGTGGTGCTTGTGGTAGGGATGAATTCTGAAATCTTCAGTGGACCATGTGATGCTGAGGAGCAGAAATTATACAGTTGTGTTGGGTTTTGGGAGACAGCCAAAGCTATCACTGTCTTATTGGTCACAGAGCCAATCATTATACAACAGGACCTTAGGAAGGCCTGGGTGGCCTAGTGTTTATGAACGTAGGCTTGTGTTGTAGCACTGAAGATTTAACTCTGAGCCTTGCACATGCTAGGACACCACTCTACCACTAAGCTATGACCCCAACCCTCAATCATGGGATTAAGACTCAGAGATCCTCAAGAGTTAGTTCCAGTTCTCCCACTCTTGTTTATGTTATGCTAATTCTTAGCATCTTACACAGTGGCTGTCTATGCAGTGCAGGCGATAATGACTAACCTCATGTGGCCATTGGGGAGATCAAGGAAGATCATGCTGGAAGGTAGTGGAGCAGATGCAGCCAGGGCCCTGCCACATCACTTGGGTTCCTCCTCAGGCTGTGTCACCTACGGCAGAACATACCTTTGGCTGAGGCTATCTCTGCTGGTGGGGAGGGGAGTCTGAGCAGTAAACTACTCACCCTGCACATAGGACAGCTCAGAAGGATCAAGTCTCCCAAGGAGACTTGGGAGAAATTCCCCAGGGATAGTTGTCAAATAATATCCCCAGTCCAGAGGGTCCTGGCAGGATGGAGCACATGGTTGCCTGCCCCTCACCCGCTGCTGCTGTACAGCTTCCACTGCTCCATATTCTCACTGTGCATCCTAAAATCTTATCCAAAGAATCTGCTTGCATTCAACCACCTCCTTCCTCAGCAGGTCTGCCACTGAGCAGAGGAGTACCTGGTCCAGGAAAGCACCTGACATCTGTCCAGGTGAGGATTAACCTTATTGGTCTAGATAGAAATGAAGAGAATTTGGAGATCTGAGCTCAGGATGATGAGGATAGGTAAAGGATAACTTTGTTCAGGACCAGTTCAATGAACAGTCTAGACAAACCTGTAGAGACTTTTGTCAGTAGCTTCTGGGTTTGATGGGGACAAACATGTCTGTGTTAGGGACAGCCTCATCATAGCCTGTTGGCCAAATCCAGCCTTTGCTTATTTTAGTACATGTGGTGAGCTAAAAACATTAGTTTCTAACATTTTAAATGATTGCAAAGAAAACTGAAAAGAAGAACATTTGTAGCATGCAAAAAGGATATGAAATTCCAATGTCACTGTCCCTAAATAAAGTTTTATTGGCACATGGACAAGCCCATCCATTTTCTACGTGCCGTGGCTGCTTTTGAGCTGCCGCACAAGCCATGAGAAAAGAAGAGCAATCCCTAGGCCTGAGCAGAGAGTGGAGCATGTGGAAAGAGCAGCAACCAAGAGCATGTGCTATTGCCTTCTGGTTGGTGGGGCGACAGCACGATGAACAGACTGCAGCCGAGGCAGAGAGCAGTGGGGGAAGCCTGGGATTTCTTGTAAAGATCTGGGTAGTACGTACCTCCCAGACCTAAAGAAATCATTCCTAAAATTTATTTGGAACCGGAAAACACCTAGAATAGCAAAGTCAATCCTGGGCAACAAAGACAGGGTAGGAGGCATTACAATTACTGATTTGAAATTATACTACAAGGCGACTGTGATAAAATCTGCATGGCACTGGCAAGGAAATGGACCTGAGGACAATGGAATAGAGTAGAAGATGCAGAAGCCTCTACGAACACACTCAGCCACATGATCTTTGACAAAGGGGCCAAACATACTCACTGGAAGAAAGATAGCCTCTTTAACAAATGGTGCTGGAAAAACTGGCTCTCCACATGCTGAAAACTAAAATTGGACCCAGGTCTATCACCATACACTAAGCTAAAGTCAAAAGAGATTAAAGATCGGAACATTAAAACAGAAACACTAAATCTCCTGGAAGAGAAAGTAGGAGGAACTCTTGAAGACACAGGGGTAGGCAAAGAGTTCATGAACAAAAATCAAATCGCATAGGCAACACTTGAAAAAAATTAATGACTAGGACCTCCTCTTATTGAGAAGTTTTTTCATGTCAAAATAAATTACCAACAAAGTGAAAAGACAATCCACAAATTTCAAAAAACTCTTGCCAAATAAGCACTCAGACAAAGGTCTGTTCTCTAGAATTTATAAAGAACAAAAAACATTAAAGCCCCAAAATTTAAAGACCCAGTCCAGAAATGAGCATCCGAGATGAACACACATTTCTCAGAGGACAAAATTAAAGAAGCAAAGAAATATATGAAAAAATGCTCCACATCACTAGCCATCTGTGAAATGCAAATTAAAACAACACTGAGATATCATCTCACCCCAGAAAGAATGGCTATCATAAAGAAATCACCCAACAACAAATGTTGGAGAGGCTGTGGGGTAAAAGGAACCCTTCTCCACTGCTGGTGGGAATGTAGACTGGTGCAACCATTGTAGAAATCAGTATGGAGACTCCTTAGAAAACTTGGGCTGGAAATCCCATTTAAACCAGTTATTCCTCTTGGGAATTTTCCCAGAGGATCTGAAAACATCATATCATAGTGATATATGTGTGCCTGTGTTTATAGCAGCACAATTTGTGATAGCCAAATCTTGGAAACAACCAAGATGCCCATCACCTGAGGAATGGATGAAGATGTGATATTTTTATAAAATGGAGTATTACTCAGCTATAAAGAATGATAAACTTGAAGCATTTATATTTAAATGAATGCCATTGAAGATATACTCATAAGTGAAATAAACCAGACACACATGTGTAAATATCGTATAGTGTCCCTAGTATAAGAACTCAAAAGAAGAAATACAAATAGAAAGGTATATAGCACAATTAAAAGGAAAGTGAGAACTTGAGGATTAGACAATGAAGAGAGAGCAAGGAAAAAAGCTAGGAAACATGACAGGGGCAAAGCCATACATTTATATGTATAAAATGGGTAAGGAAATCATCCTGAGAATCACCAGAAGGTTTTTGAAGTGAACAGCGAATTGGAAGGATTCTCACCCTGACTAACTATATATGTTAATACCTGTGAACTAAGCAACTGCACTGAAGATGACAATGTGTAATAGTAGAGTCGTGCTTGGAGTGCCTGTCATTCTGGTCTTCTGAATATGTGCTGCCTGTCATGGCACACCGGTTGCTGCCATGCTGTCTCTTGGGTTGTTCAAAAAGGAAGAGGGTGGTAAATGAAGGCAGGAGACAGGAAAAGGGGTGTTGTGGGATTGTCCTGCTACAATGCTATATACGGTTAGATTTCTAAACTTCTGTGTAAAAATACGTAATTGTTTATTCCTATTTTTTACAATATATTTCCTTTTTTTCTTGTCATATTCTGTAGGGACTTAAAGTTTAATGTATCAATACTTGATGAAAATTACCTGTTCCATGTTATGCCTAAGATGTTTAATATTCAGACAGTGAGATTAAGCTCAACAGCCTATTGTTATAGGGTAATCACAATAATCTTCTCTTCTGGAGGGTTAACAACCTAAGTTTGCAGACCAAAAATTAAAGATAAAGGAGGGCCACAAGGACAGCCAACATTTTGGCCCTAGCCTTCTAAGGTCAACAAAGACTCAGGCTATTGGAGAACCTCTATGCAACATCATGTAACTCAGTTGTGTCCCAAATTTTCTGATTAAGAAGATTATGGGGCCACAGAGGAAAGTGATTAATGATGTAGAGTATGCCTAAAGAGAGTCACATGGAGAGAAAACATTCTCTCAGGCTTTCACAGAAAGCAACGTGGCCAAGCAATGGCCATGACTCAACCACATGGATGACACTAACAAAGGATCTACAAACTGCGGTACAGGGTTTCAGGAAAAAAAATCCTGAGAAGATATGACTGACCTTATACAAAAGCTAAAATTCTTGTTTTATAAGTCTCACTTTATCTTGGTCTTAACCATCCAACAGGAAAGTATAAAAATGAAGTATAAAAAGTAAAGCCATATTATTATGCTGAGCTGTAAAAGGTTCAAGTCAACAACTTCTGGCATTGCCAGTCATACATAAAACCTATTACTATGATGGACTAGTGGACTATTTTGGAATATCTTTCTGAATTCACACACCTATAATATTTAAATGACAAAACTAAACAAAAAAGGGGATACAAATGAACAACCATTTTGTATCTGTATATTCAAAATAGCATAGATATACAGCTACATTCTCTTAAAAATGTTTGTAAACAGGATATCATGTCTGCGTCTTGTACAATGAATAACCACTAAGAAAACAATATGCAGTGTATTAATTATTGAAACTGTCCTACTAATTTGATTTGAAACTGCCTCATTGCTATTTGTTTCTCAATAAAATTATGGAAAAAAACGATTTAAGTAGTAAATGCTTCTGGCTTCTTGAGCCATTCCCTACTAAAACTTGTCAGGCTGGTGCTGCAGCTCAAAACGCAGCCAATGAACATAGACAATGGATGAGTTTGCCCATGTGCCAATAAAACTTTATTTAGGGACAGTGACATTTGAATTTCATATCCTTTTTGCATGCTACAAATGTTCTTCCTTTTAGTTTTCTTTGCACTCATTTAAAATGTTAAAAACTAATGTTTTTAGCTCACCACATGTACTAAAATAAGCAAAGGCTGGATTTGGCCAACAGGCTGCGGTGAGGCTGTCCCTAGCACAGAGCTTTACTGAGTATAAGAAAATTTTGATTTTTACTCCAAAATAGGAGAAATGGGAATGTGCTGTGCAAAAGGGGGGTGTGACCTGCCTGAGACTGAGCAGAAAGGCTCTCCGTCTGTGCAAAGAGAAGGTGAGACAGGGTTGAGGGCTCAACACTAAACAGGGGTCCTCACACCTTTTACGAGGCCTAGGACAAAACTGTTCCCTGTATTTTTAATGAAGGCGGCTGTGGCCGGAGTTACTGCCTTTCATTTCAGACACATATTGGTAACTCCCATGAATGGACAATGAGCACTCATGCATTTGGGCCATTGGAACAGTGGTTGAAATAAATGTGCTATAAAGAAACCTATCAACAGATCAAACAAGCGCCACAGGAAAAAGTCTCATTTACATTTCTACTTCTTAGCTTCAGAAAGAGTTATTGAGGGGAAGGGAAGCTTATCTCTTATTTTTGCATGTGCTTTTTATCTCTGACTTCAAAGGCAATGCTCTTCAGTTGTATTTTTAATATCGTTGTTGTTTGCATTCAAGTAAAAATCAAAACTGACACAGGAACTGTCAGTTCACGAGAAAATCCACTGCCCCTGCTCTTTCTCACTCTAGCGCCTGCTTCATGCTGGATTTTTGCACTGGAAACCAGGTAAGCTGCCACAAACATGATGATATATAATGGAATGATTTCAGTCTGAAAACAGAATGTAGCGCAGTGCTATAAAAATGGTGCTATTAGGACAGGATGTCAGGAAATGATTAATTTTTCTAACCAGGTATCATTTCTTTTAGTCTTCATACTCAAGGGTGCCATTAATCGAAATTGCTGCTGCCAAAACAAGGGTTACTTTCTTTGTTTCTCCATAGGGACCAAGATGTCTTCTTCAGAAAGGGAAAATATTACCAGGCTAAGGTTGGGCTTTCGGTTTATGCCTTAGAGAACTGGTAGCGTGTGCGTGCGTGCGTGCGTGTGTGTGCGTGCGTGCGCGCGTGTGTGTGCATGCATGCGTGCGTGCGTGCGTGCGTGCGTGTGACTGGAACAGGTAGACCTATGGCTATTTCTTGGCAATCTGGGGAGGTGACATTTCATTAGTGCCCTGATAGGGCAAATTATTTATATTTCTCCTTCCACTGGACCAAAAATTAAAAAGCGCTCCCACAAATTGAGCCTGGAGTCATGAACGTTTTTGTAAATCTATGTAAAATTATTTTTGAAAAATCAGTTTATCTAACTATTTGGGGGTTTCTTTCTATTAAGGGTTTGTCGTTTATATGAACTTAATGGCTTAACTAAAATATGAAATTACCCTACCTGTGTTTTTAATTTTTAATTTTTATGGCTCTTTCATGAGTTGGGGGCCCAAGAACATCACACCATATTGTTAATTGTCTCAGAGACATAATCCCCACAGCAGGCATTGTGATAAGGAATACAGTGGCAAAAATATGTATGCCCCAGAAGAAATGTTAGACTTACAATATTTCTGATCCAAAAGCAAGTCAACTCAGGGAAACAGTTCTAGGGCAAATCAGTTTTTCTATGAAAACATAACAAGAATAACAAGGACCATAAAATTCAGTTACGTGTTGGTTTCCTCCACTGTGGCTTTCAGAAACGTGATACATTCTAACAGCTCCCACATGATGCAGCAAGGACTGACTGTGAGGCTTTCATCCGGGGAAGTTACTGCAGAGAGCCGCGTGGCAATCACCTCTTCCAGGAGAGCCGTAAGGTAATGCGATGCAATGCTATTTGCAGGAGCTGGATTTTGGGCAGGATGATTGGTGTAGCAGTGTGTTAGCTGGTAGATATGCTTAATAAAATAGAAAAATAAGCTATTTGTTTTCTGGAGCGGGAGGAAATGATAAAGAGGTATCCAGTTAAAAGTATCCCAGATGAAAAAACTTAAGGGAATGATTCTTACACTGACCTAGAAAATGGCTCTTGGACATGATGCAGAAAGTTTATGTGACAGAACTGAAAAGCAGGGAACATATCAAACCAAAAAGCTTCTGCACAGCCAAGGGACAATCAATCAGCAGAGTGGAAAGGCTGTCTTTGGAAGGGGAAGGAATAGTCACAAGCTAGATACAAGACAAGGGGTTAACATTAAAATACATTTCAAAAACTCATATAATTCAACCACAACAAATTAAATTAAAAAGCAAACAACCAATTTATAAAGGGGATGCAAGACCTGAATAGAAGTATGACAAAGGAAAACATGCTAATGGCCAACAGATACATGAAGATGTGCTCAAAGTCACTTAGCACTGGGGAAGTGCAGGTCACAACCACAGTGTAGGACCCCCTCATGCCTGTTTAAATGACTATTATCAGGAGAAAAACAATAACTCATGTGGAGGGGATGTGGAGAAAAAGAAAACCTTTGCACACCACTAATGGGACATGAACTGGTACAACCATGAGAGAAAGGCAGAATAATCAGGATTCCTAACAAATTCATAATACAACTATAGTATGCAGAAATCACACTTCCAGATGTATCCAAAGGGAATAAAATTAGTGTCTAAAAGCAGTCTACACTCCCATATCTGTTGTAGCAGACCATCGGTGAGTAAATGGTTAAAGAAAATGTGGCTTATATATAATGTAATATTATGTATTCCTATTTTAAAAATTCCTCTCATTTGCAGCCAGAGCTGAACCTGGAGGGCACAATGCTACATGTAATCATGAGATTTACAAATAATGATCATATAGGTTCAGAAAGCTCTGCCCAGGCCCAGAAGATAGCTCAGCAGCTTAAGCACCTGCCGGGCAAGCACAAGGTCCCAAGTTCGATTCCTAGTATGGCATGCCATGCCGGCCCAGAATCTGCCAGCCCCAAAACTGGCCATGGTGGTGCATGCCTATAGTCCCAAAACTGGTAAGGCTGAGCAAGGAGGATCACTACAAGTCCAAACTGCATAGCATGACCCTATATCAAAAAAAGAAAAGAAAGCAAGCTCTGCCCCATTGTGTGGACAGTGAGCTTCTATTGATTGAACACAGAATGCAAGCACAGAAATCACCTGACTGGCCACAGCTAGGCACCTGAAGATAGTATGTGGAGCCATCTGTTTCACTGGACAGGGCGTGGTGAGTAGAATGCCTGTGAGTGGCTGAAACTTGGCCGTTTGCCATACTCCTGAGCTACATTTCCATTCACTATGTTGGAAAGAGCATCAGGTGGAATGACCTCTCTGCTTATTTAATTCAACACACTTCTCACCCCATGACATAATTAAGCTAGATACTGTACCTGGTGATATGAGGACAAAGATTCATGAAATGAGCATCTAGAGTTTTAAAATATCATAGCACCATTATGGGGAGATGACAAGGAAGATTTCAAGTCCTTGCGGTAATTCCCATGATAGAGATACACACAGATATGGTTTTTGTTTTTAATCCCTTATTTATTTGGTACAGAGCCTCGCTATGCTGCTCAGACTCACAGTGATCCTCCCATCTCAGCGTACCCAGTGCTGGGATTACAGGTGTGTGCTACCGTAGGGAGTTTTGGTGGCCCAAATGGCATGCAGTACTGGGGATCAAACATGGGTCCTCTCGCTTCCAGGTCCTTAGGCTGCCAAGTTATGTCCCCAGTCACAGGATTTATTTTTTAAATCTTGAGTAGGATTGTGACTATTACAGTTACAATGGGAATGCATTGGTAAGCATTCTACATGCATTTATTTGTAGCTGATGGGACAGAGAAGTCTGGTAGGCATGAGACTAAAAGGTAAGAGGTGGGTGACCCCAGAAAAATTTCACAAAAAGTTGAACATTTTCACTGATTATCAAGGAGCTCTTCCAAGACAGAAGCTGGAAGGCCACCCTGTTTTTCCAGTATTTCTACACATGTGTACATCCCTGGAGAACAGAATTGTAGTGGAGTAGATATTGTTGCTTCAATGTAGGAAAGCTGAAGCAGGGGATATTAGAAGGGCTACTTGACCTGATCCCCACTAACACAAAAAGCGTCAGACTTAAAATTGTGACACTACATCTCCAAGTAAAATGTTGCAAACTGCTACAACAATACACTGATAAAACAGAAGAAGACATTCATATGGACTGAATGGAATTACAACCAAAGTGAACTACACCATGAATTTTACAGTCTTGCCTATATATATATCTTAAAACAAGCAAAAGTCCCCTGCATTGTATTTCTGGGACATCAATTAATTTGTAGGCTATAAATATTCAAAATGCATCCCTTTACATAACTGCTGTGATATATCTTCATTTGTTTTAGTAGAGTTTCCATGATATATTGTCATGTATATATGTTTAATATATCAAATCCCCACAGTAAAAATACTTATCTAGTTCAGCATTTCCTTTTGCATCTGTGAATTTGCTCTCTCATCTTTCTATGGTAACTCTCTCAGGCATACGCCAGTGCCAAGCACAGAATAATACTCTATCATCGTGTATGGAACTGGATGCTTTACATCTTGCCAAACTGGAAAATGATGTTCCTCCTTCCAATGGTGCATTTTCCATCTGATGTGATAAAACTGTTTCCAGTGCAGACAAATTGTTTTTGTTTATCATCAACAGTGATAAATCATTTCCAAGCGAAAAAACAAGAAGAGCATGCTATGAAGTGGGCTGATTTTTCAAACATTTCCAGTGTTTTAATCCCTTTCATTTCCATACCATTGGCAAGTGACCTCCCAAGACATGAACTCTCTTTCTTTGTCCCTTGAACATGAGCAAAACCTGCTCCTCACCTTGGGTGGTATGAGGCAGCAGAAACTCAGGGACAAAGGCTCAGAGACCCAGCATGCTTCTGTCCTTCCTGGGAACACTGCCTCCATGGGCCTGGTACAGGTAGAGAAGCGAGCCTCACTGCCCACTGTTCTGGACAAGGTCATTTTGCACCTTCAGCCAGTAAGATCCTGAACACTGGAGAATGCCCACCTGAGCCAACAGAGCCATCCCTTTGATTTATGGTTAATGCAAAAACAAGACCAACTGAGATGTATCAGATCCCACATGACTTATCCTTTGAGCCAGGATAATGCTTATTAAACCACTGAAGCAGGGGGAGGAAGACTGTTACATAGCAGTCATGAACTGATATATTTACTGTTGATATATATTATATAAAAGTTGGCATATATTATATAACTGAGAGTATTGAATGCATTCTAATGGAATTAATTTTGACCTGACATTTACTTAATCTAATGCTTCCTTAACTAGACAAAAGAAATCAGAGAGGACATATGAGGCTATTAAAATACATTTTTCCAGTTACTTTCTTTCCAATAATATTAGCACATGATAACTTGGAAATTATCTTGTGTTTTTGTTCCCTTCTACATACTTGAATAACATCATAAGCAATCTTCTCTATGTCCAGGGACTACTGTGACTGGCATGGTCTAAATGCCTTAAAATACTTCAAGTTCAGGCTGAAGACTTGGCATCTTTGATCACAAGAAATACTTGTGGGTCCAGATTTTAAAACAGAAATCAACTGTGGGAAATGCTTTCTTGCTTGGATGATGTTACTGCGACAACCATCCCACATGCTCTTTAGCTCAAGTTCATTCTTTTAATAGCAGACTATGATTTCTCCTCCTCCTCCTCCCCCTTCATCGTTTCTCCTAGAACAATATTCCAAATATCCCGGGTTCTTCTCTTGCCTCTGGGTGTTTGTGTAACACCAAGAGGAATTTATAAATTAGAACAACTTTGTGTTTGGTGATAGCTTTTGTAATTTTGAGAGAATATCCATGTCTTTTCCTGGGGAATTTTTTCTCCAGAGAGATAATTCATGGTACATGTTGATGTGGCAGCTCTCATTTCTGCAATAGGGGATTAAGAGTCAGCCTCAGGAAGGAAGTCAGGCGTTATTCATATTGATGAGTAAAGGGAGGACTCATACTGGACCTAGATGTATCCCTAAGGCTCATGACTTCTTCTGTAACTATGAATTCATCCAGGATCTTTTTTAAGCAGCTGTGATGACCAACTGAGAATTATGATGAAAAAGATCTTATTCTCATGGAATGTAAACTACACCCCACAAAGTGTGATGTGCACTAGGAAAACCACTAATATACAGGAAAATTACCTATCGGGTTTTCCTTTTCTGCCCTCTATAAATAGCTATCATCTTACCCTTGTTGAGGGTTCAGTGAGAGAACTGATAACAATGTCCATTGGGATTTTATTCAGCAACAAGGACCAAAGACATAAATGGAAATTATGCTGAGGTATCATGAACTCCAAAAGTAGACAATTCTGATGTTGTTTCAGTGACTCCACGTTGGGAGGATTTCTTAGTTTTTGCTTCACAGTCAAAATGCAGCTGATGCAGTTCCAGCTACTATATCTATGTTCACAGCAAGATAAAATGGGGCAAAGGCCATCTAATGTATCATTTTTTTAAAAGTAAAAATGGTGTAACAAGAACTCACCTCTTGACTTCAGATTAGCGCTTCTGGGCCAGACTGTGTCACAGGGTCACCTTTTACTGAAAGGAAGCTGTGAATAGAAGCAATGGCCTCCCCCGCTTCTGAAAGAAAAGGTTAGAAGTACGTGTTGGATCTTCTAACCTAATGTGTTGGCCACCACACATGGAATACAGTTAACATTCAATATCTGTTAGTTACCTGTCTTTTCCTGAAGCTTGTCAACACAAAGAGATTTTCTAGATGAATTAGCCCAATGCACTGGCTAGGAAATTAGATTGCCATGGACCTAATCCATGTAGGACCAGCGCACAGTTTGCTGGGCCTAAGCATAACTGACTACACACTGCCCGGTGAATTTTAAATAACAGGGCAAGTGTATCCAGATGATACCTGAATATGTCATTTTCAAGATACGGAGCAACACCATGCCTAGATGAATGGTACACATTGCAGGATGGACTCTACAGAAGCTGCAAGAATACGCTGAGAATCTGACATTTGTACTTTTGTGTTTTCCCACTGGCAGGGGCGTGAGCTTCTCAGTGGTAGAGGCTGCCTCTAGCTGCAGAAATAAGGTGAACATGTGTCACCTACAGAGGTCTAGCTGAGCACGTATGGGGTGTGCTCCGGCTCTTGTTGCTTCCGCTTTCATTTCATTGGTTAAAGCACATCCATCACTATGCCTAGCTTCAGGCATGGCAGACCCGTGATCTTTCTGTATGTTTCCAAGTGCAATAGGAACTTAAAAATAGGGCAATACTGGAGGGTTGGTAGTGCCCTTCACAGTAACGCTTTTTTTAGTACCAAAGCATGTATGTATGCTGAAGTTGAAGGCAAGTAGGGCCACTATGATTCTTTTTTTTATGGTGAAAACATTGTATTGTCACATGCTTCTCCAAACCAAATATTAAAATTAATATTTAATTTTTAACATATTTTGTAAATTCTACAAGCATACTTTTAAGTACCTAAACTACACAATAAATAGCTCAATACAGGGGCTGGAGAGATGGCTCAGTGGTCTAGAGCACCTACTTAGAACAAGCTTAGCAAAGCATCAGGGACCCTGGTTCAATCCCCCAGCACCACATGCCAGCCAGCCCTGCCCCCTGGTGGGCTGAGCTGGCCACACACACACACACCACACACACTCACTCTCTCTCTGTCTCTCTCTGTCTCTGTCTCTCTTGCTCTCATATAAATAAATAGCTCAATACAGTCTACTCACACTTTAGACCTTTAAACACCAACAATCTACTAATACGGCTATTATTACAAGACAAATTCAGATAGAGGTCTTAGGTCATTTTTAATCTCACTTTAAGAACACTAATCATTAACAATGTTTGCATTGTATTCACAAACACTGATACAATTTGTTTATTTATGTTTAAACAAATATTTTATTTAAAAATGAATGTGTATTAAAGTAATGTAACTAATAGAAGGCTTTATTCCAGTTCCTTTGTTAAAAAGCCTATTTTGACAATATTTAAATCTACTTTTCAGTGATCTGGTCCATCACTACTACCAGGTTCTTTTTCAAATTCTCAGAATTATTTTTTCAAAGTGAGGAATAACAAAATTCTGCTCCATATGTTTTATAAATATTTTACATCTAACACATACAGCTTTGTAGTTCATGTGGTATGCAGTGTCCAAAAAAATCAGATACTAAATGTCAAAAACATTTAAATATCTATTTAAATACAGTGTCTTCTAGATTTTTTTTCTATATTTTAAGGAAGGGTCCCCAGGGTGTTTAGGGTCTCACTACTAGATCGAACTCATAGTGATTTGCCTGTTTACAGCCTCCCAAGAGCTGGGATTACAGGCAAGTGCCACCATGCCCAGTCTCAATTGCCCTCTCAGCATGCCCCTGAGGTGGGGCCAGCATGGCAGGCCTAGGGATCAAACCCCCCTCCGAACCCCTGCACCTGCTTTCAGGTGCTTTAATCCTCTGATTCTAGATTTTTTTATGTGTAAGAAAACTATCTGTAAACATGTTTACCTTTAGTTCATGCTTGGTCATTTGCTGTGGTCACTGTGAAAGAGTGAGTATGACATAACCATTTGTGAGTGGGTCCATTTTTGCAAAAATATTACATTCCATGGCTAAAGAACAAATCTTAGAATTAGTATGTGGGACAAATTTGTGAAATCAATTTCTGTATTTAAAACCATAAAAAAGACCACTAAATGGTCCAAAACTGTTGTAGTTGAGTATTCTAAATACAGGCCGACAGTACTACACTCTACTGTGAATCTTTACAGAAAGAATTAAAGAAGAATTGAGAATAACATGAATGACTCACTTATACCAATTGATGATATAAAAGGGCACAATGTAAGAAAGAAACAATAAGTTCTAACAGGAAATAATGGTCAGAAAAATGAGGTCATCACACGACACAAGTTACGAGAATCAGGCTAAATTCAGGAAAACCTTGGTTCTTCTATCACTACAGCCACTTGTGAGCAAAAATTTAGATTCAGCAATAGAACGCTCTCTGTTATATTAATGGTCTCAACACTGGCTTTATTGCTTTTATGATTTTATTTTATATTAACTTACAAATTTACGGTGACCTATTATTTGAGACAAGTATAAGATTGCCATAGTCTTACACATTTATTAAATAATGTTATAATAAGAGGACTTAGTGGGCCAGGGAGAGCTCCATAGAATAAGCGCTTGCCTGGCAAGCACAGGGTCCTGAGTTCAATCCCCGGTGCTGCACAAAAAAATAAACAAATAAGTAAAAATAAAAGCAATTAAAGCTGACAGGGGAACTGTAAAAAGTGTTTTGTAAATGGCATCTAAAGTTCATCAAAGTTGATGATTTATTGCACAATATTGTCAAATCACTCTAAATTAGCCAACTCAAATCTGCTGAGCATGTTGAACTCATCGTTCCTCTCATATAAAACAAGGCACAGGCTGTGCAGTGTGGTGATACCAAATCCCAAGGTAAAACCTACATTTAAAGGCTGAGGTCACCACTTACCTTCTGCAACTAGAGCGAGTTGGACAGGGAAAGGGGATAAGAGCACAACTGTCTCCTAGGCGATGGCAGGGATTAAAGGAGATAATATACATAGCTTCAACACACCACAGACACTGTATTAACAGAAGTGGCTATACTGTTATCCTTCCTGTCATTCTCACAGTTCTCAGGAAAACTGCAACCTCTGAGAACAATTCCTCAGATTAATGGAGCAGCCTCATTCCTATGGATGATTTCCTAACTTTCCCCAACCCAGCCTGTGCCACCAGTGGTTCACTTGGCTCAGATTAAATTAGAAATGCCAATATTCTGAGATATTCTATTAAAAGTGTGAGTCAATCATATCATTAACATGTAGCATGTTAATAGGAACGTGTTAAAGAGGAAATAATCTCTACAGAGACTCTCAGCCCCAAGAATGGCCGAAAGCATACCAGGCCCTTGGGTGTTTCTAAAAAGTTGGTTTTCAGTTCAGATTTCTACAGCACAACATTCAATTTATTACTGAGAAAGCCATATTGATTAAGGGACCTTGATTTCACTGATTTCTTTAAATTTGCCTTGTCTATTTCTTCTAGGTCTCTCATGGAGATGTGAAAGGAAAATGGTACAAAGCAAAAGCCTTAGAGCTCAGAGGACTTACTTAGGAGAGCCCCTTGGTACTGGATCTTTTTGATGTTGTCTTCCTCCTACTGCAAACCACCCTTTCCTTCTACGTATCAACCTACAGAGTCACTAAGTGACATAATTCCACTTAGGTGTATAAATATTTATGGCTCAATGTGCAGAAGACTGCAATAATAAAATGTAAGAACATTTTTTTAAAAACATCGATGACTTTAATTTGATGTTAGCAATTAGAATTTTCAAAACACAGAGGCTATGAATATATGAGCACCTAAATTGATCTCCAACGAACCATCTTTCATAAGCATATGCATCATTTACGCTTTATAAACACCAGAGGCCTTGCAAAGCAATTGCTCAACAAATAATTTTTTTAATGCCACTTTCTCATTACAACAGCCCCAAATCATAAGGTTATAGTCAACTAATGAATTTCTTCCTCAGGTTAGAATGTTAAATGAAACTTTCCACATCAGAAATTTTGCTCATGATGTTGGAATTCAAATGATTTTATGCATAAGTACAGTCTTCAAAAAGTAATTGGTAGTAAATGTAGCAAATGCCTTGCATTATTCCCAGCCTAATTTCCAAATTTGATTTTCCAGTGTAAAACTCAGGACAAAACAATAACCAATCATCCAGCTAATTACTGTGAAATACTAAGGCATCTTTGTACCAATTTATTTTGCAATATGTCTTGGTTTTATTTACCTCTGATGCACTGAAAACATTACAATTTGTTTATTCTTAAGAAAATGGTAAACAGTCTTAATCTGGGGGGTGGAGGATCAGCTTTCATTTGGCTTCTTTGCAAAATGATCTGTCTTCCTTTCCCTCTAGTTTAAAAAAAAAATCCTCCCTGTACGTGAAAGGTCAGCAACCCCCAAGATATGGGGATCTGCACCACCCAGCTGGAGCAGGAGGCCAATTTCCAATCACAAGCAGATCTTTAAGAAGAGGAGTAAAACAGTTTTGACTC
>NW_004524653.1:3787034-3790450 GCF_000260255.1 Octodon degus
CTCCTTCTCCTTCTCCTTCTCCTTCTATGTATATAGGACAGGGACTACAGGGTCTCCAGAGTCTCACTATGTAGATTGGACTCATAGTGACCCTCCTGTTTTTGGCCTGCCTACCATTGGGATTACAGGCACCACCATGCCCAATCTCAATAGCCATCTCTGTGCACTCCAGAGGCAGGGCCTGCATGGCACACCAGGGATGGAATCCCAGTCGCTGCACTCTGCCTGAGCAGGTGTTTAATCTGCTGAGCTATCTGGCCAAAGACTTATTTCTTCTGAATGCAAATGAGGAGAAAAATTAGCTATGTCTCCATCTTAAGTCATTTTAAAATAACAACTTCTTAATAAGCATGGCTGAGAGGCTGCCTATCAAGTGACTTCTAAGCGATCCCAGTTAAGAAGGTTGTACCTATGTCCAGGCACACATGTAATTTTAGAGGGTTCAGTAATTATCAAGTCAGGACCGGCTTCCTTGAGCTTGCTTTTTTCATACAAGTGCTAGAAAAGCATCCTCTTCTCAGGAGCTTCTGTGCTGCAAGATGGTGACATGACAATAGGTTTCTAATCCTGACAAGTGCATCCTATGAAGGATCGTACGCATGTTAGGATGGAGAGATATTCCTTAGCAGGCATTGACCCTACAGAGAAGGGCTATGCTTATTAATCCTGGCTCCATCGGGTCTTCATTCTGCACCCAGAATGAAATGAGCACGCAAAATGTTTTCCTGAATCAATGAGCCAACAGGTACGAAATGTCCATCCTGTGCTAGGTGTCATTCCAGGAGCTGAAGAAATATTAATAAATGAGAAAGAGGTTTCTTTGTCTGGTAGAATCTAAACTCTAGTTTGGATGACAGACAACAGAAAGGTATTTAAAGGAAGAAGAAAAATAACAAATAGTGATAAATATCATATAGAGAATTAAAATAGCTCAGTGGAAGAAGTGCCTGCCTGGCAAGTACAAGTTTCTGAGTTCAATCCCCAGTACCAAAATTAATTAATTAATTAATTAAAACAACAGTCCAGAGAAACAGAAGGGGGCACCCTAGCAAAGAACTCAACATTTCAAATCCTGAAACACCAAGGTGGCAAGGAAAAGCAAAAAGGGAAAATCAGAAGGACAACAGTGGCTCAAGTCGGGTGCATATGAGCTAGAGTGGAGCACTGGAAGATAAGATTTGGAGGAAAGTCTCTTTTCTGGCCTTACTGGACACAGTAAGGGCTTCAGGTTTTATTTTCCTGGGGTCAAGCAGCCTTGAAGAATTTCAAATGGGATGGCAGGGGCTGAAAATACTACATTAAGAACTTAATGCTCATTATGCATATATATTGTGTATATGTTGCAGGATAATGGATGTATACATAAGCATATGTCTCTATGTTTCTTACCCTTTATCCAAGAAAAGTATTTTGGATTTTTTTCCCACCAAACCTAATTGATTTGTTCGTTTGAGGTAATTGCTTTGGAAATTAATTTGAGGCTGCAATTTTCCCTGGCTCAGGAAGTGAGCCTGCTTTGGAGTGTGATGTTTTCAGTGAATAGCATTCTGTCTCAAGTCCCAGCTCCGTAGCTTCCACGGGCCTCCATAAATCCTGCCTGCCAGCACACTCCTCCCTAAGCTGGCAGAAAGACAGTCATCGTGGGTAAAGAGCAAAAAGTGGGGAAGAATAACCCTGAGAAATGTGTAGATTCAGTTCCCATGACATCGTTTGGCCCCCATCATGAATCCTAATCTTTCAACTCTCAGGGGAAACAAAGATGTCTCTAACAAATATCATCAGCTCATTACCAGTACACTAAAGAAGCTTGAAAGCACAAACACTGAGTAAGCTTAGCCCTCACGAAAGCCAAAATATCAAACGTACATATTTTCTAAAAGCTAATTTATTATGATCCTCAACGTTCTTCATCTGTAATTATATTTCATAAAAGCATCTTTCTCAAATACAGCATCTTGCACACCACAAGAGGAAAAAGCAAGGACAATGTATAACCCCAGAAATTCTAATTTTATTCGGATAGTTACACTAATGAATAATTTACATACTCACGTTAATTAGATGGATTAATCATTTTCCTCATATCACAAGATTAGTATTAAAATAGTTCATCCTAAGGATGTCATCCCATGTCTTCACCATTCCAGCCAGCAGTGGGCTAGAGATGCCATTAGTTTGAGCCTTTTATCTTCTTTCCAGATCTACCAACCATTAAAAATAAATTCCAACATACATTTTTTTCTCCCACACATTTGCATGTAAATTAGAGATTTCTTTTAGTAGTAGAAAATGTCTTTCTTTATATTCTAATTTACTGGCCCGTTAATAGGTTCCTGCATATTTGTTTTCCAATTCATAGCTCCTCTCATTAAAAACAAAACCCTTAGAATGCTATTTGGTTGGAGACAAGCTGAAGGAAATTTGTAAAATAGCGTAAGTTTTTAAGAGATCATTTACCTTAACTGGAATAAACACAAGAAAGTATTCTAGAATTTTCTATTTTTCAATTAAAATTTAAAAATAAAAATGAAAACTTATTGGCATGCAAATGAGTTCAACTACCACTGTTATTTATTTTTTCGCCTAGAACTTCACTGATTTTTCACTCATATTTTGTGTTGTCTCATGGAATTGCTTTAAGATACTTATGTATCTATCAACCCTCAATGACTATTTGGTTTTCAGCTATGACATACAATACTAATCCCTGACTCTGAGTTATTAGCAAGCTGATGAGGCAGGTACAGCAATTCTTGAAAAGATAGTGAACGGCATGGGGGAGGTGAAATGTACTATCAAAGAGCTGGTCTTTTCAGCATTGGTTTCTGAGCATTATTAGTCACTGAAATCAACTGCATAGCTTCTAGAAATACAGATTCCTGGGTAATGCACTACCAAGGAATTCTCCCTTCCCTCAACCCACTGAATCTACTCAGTCAGACTTTCTGCAGGGAGCCCAGAAATCTATGTCTTTCAATAGTGACCAGAACTCTCTAAGACCCCCTGCCCTAGTCCAGGAACTCTGCTGGGAATTCAGAGGCTATAGAATCTCCCTTCTACCAGGAGGTCATCGCAGAGAAGGGTGGATCAAGGGAAAGTCTTGGGAAACAGAGAGCGGCAGAGAGCAGTAATGGCGGACAGTCCAGCTGGGGCGACGCGTCTGGATGCAGTGAGTACTGCTGGGGGACATATAGCAGGGCAGAGTTAGGTAATCTGTGATTGCTGGGTTCACGGACTCAATCGAAAGGGCCTGATTATTGTCCAGAGCTGGCAAGTTCTTCAGGGGCAGATGGTGTTTGTGAGAGGCTAGAAAATATTTTTTATTTATTTATTTATCTATCTATCTATCTATCATCTATTTATTTATTTATTTATTTATTTATTTATTTATGTGTTTGGTACAGTCTCACTATGTA
>NW_004524653.1:3791180-3792938 GCF_000260255.1 Octodon degus
GGACAGAGTTCCTCTACTAATGCCCTTTTGCCAAGCAACTTCTGCCTTAAATCCAGCCAACCACGGACCGGACCTAGGACAACTGGGAACCAAAATGACCCTCTCCTTCTTTACCAGGAAGTGTTGGGCATTTTGACCCACCAGTCAGGAAGTGACTACTACAGTGATTCATCTGCTTTTACTATTTTTAAATTGCATGTTGAGTAATAACCTAAAGGTTAGAATCTAAAAGATACTTGGAAAATCTTGCAGAAATATCTTGCAAAACTGTCTTCAAAAGCTGTTAAGTCTGAATCTTCATGATGTCATCAGTTATCGCAAAATAAATGGCAAATGCTTTTCAGCTTTTAAACAAATGAGTTTATAGCCTTACTAAAACTCCTTTTCAGAAGCCTTTTCATTACACAGAAAATTGTTTCTATGCTCTCACTTTTAAGGATGTGAGTGGATTCTGCCATCCACTCACCTACAAATCCTTTGTTAAAAGTCTCTTACCAACAGTGTACATTTCTTCTGAAATGCATGTAGCATCTCTTAGTTAAACCATCACATTTTGATTGAAACCTTACTATTTCTATACTTGGGTTCTTCAGTGTCCCCAAGAAACTGTGCTTCGGGGATGTAGTAGATCCTCTGAGATGTAGTCTAGTGGGCTCCTGAAGAGAAGAAGGGTCCTGTGGGACTCAGGTTCCTTCATCCTCCTCTTCTTTTTTCCTTTCTTTTCTTTATGGTACTCGATATAGAACCCAGGGCTTTCACACACAGTTACAAACCAAGATCTCTTTTATTTTTTGTTTTGTTTTTAGATGCTCTCACTAAGTCACCAAGTTATCCAGGCTGGGCATGAACTTCCTGCCCTCCTGACTCCACTGTCTCTAGTGCTGAGATTACAGGTGTGGGCCAGCATGGCCATCCCCTCCTGCTCTTTTGGCCTCCTGGCTCATGCCAATTGGGCAGCCTCTCTGTGCCCAGCACTCTCTCCGGGGCGCATAACCCCACCATAGCTCCAAACAGCAGGGCCAAGATCCCAGAAGGCAAGCTCCACAGCAGCAAGCAAAAGTAAATGTTTTCTCCATGAGTTACCTACATCAATTCCTTCATCTCATCAATAGCAAGCTGCCTAATAAAGCCACAGACACCCGCAAAGCTTAATGCAAGGCAGACTATTCTGCTAGATCTCTTTGACCCCTGGAATACAGCTGAGAAATAGTTGATGATATAAACACAATTGATGTTGCCTTAGCCATTTCTTTACTGGTTTTTTTGAGATTAGATTATATTTTAAATTTTTGTAAATAACATGTAAATATTATATATATTTCCAGGTAACTTGTGAGGTTTTGATACACATACGCATTATGTAAAGTCCAAATCAGAGTAAACACTTCTGTCTCTTCTGACATCATTTCTTTATGGCGAAAACATTCAAAATCCCTGCTGTAGCTTTCTTCCATAGACAGCACCTTATCTAGAACTGCCTTCTTGTTGCTGCTATTTGCAGCATGCACTTTCTTTTCAGGAATCTTGTTAATTCTCTGGCACATTTGGTCAACCCCAGGTCTCACTGTCTATAACCCATTGTGCAGCGCACACATGCTCCTCTATGCCTGGCACCAGGAGGCTGTGAAATTGGGAGAGCAGGCACAGTGCTGGCCCCCACTGCAGTGAGGATTTCTCTCCCTCCCTTACTTCACCTCATGTCAAGCAGGAGCTGTAATGCTGACTTATAGAATAATTACTGCTAATGGCCAATTGCTT
>NW_004524653.1:3800403-3809075 GCF_000260255.1 Octodon degus
TTCAAGTGCAGGAGGAGAGATGGGGGCATAGAAGAGAGGCAGACCCCTGTCGTCCTGGAGGAAAACCATGGGCACTGCTTGCACTGGAGTCTGGGAGAACGAGGACCTGCTCTCGCGAGCCCGTGTTTTCACTGAACCGTGGCTCTCAGCAGCTGACCTTCCACTAAGACATTGTGATGCGCTGTGATGACCATGCACTTTTATGAGTTTCCTGAGGCCTCCTCTGAAGTCACACTGGAAACCTAACTTTTGTTTCCCATAAGCCACACCAAACTCCAGGATTTAGAAAGGATTTTCTAAACTCATGTGATGGAAGACATTTAATTGGATCTTCACAACACCTTCAGCCAGTCAAATAAAAAACGATGTCCAATTTTAGTAACTCGAGTTTTGGTTTTTGTTTCTGGTTGCTAGAACTGGAGATTGAAGCTAAGTGTACTCCACCACTGAACTACATCCCCAGCCCTTTTTATTCTCTATTTTGAGACAGAGTCCTATTACATGCCCACATTGGGCTCAAACCTGCAGTCCTCCTGTGCTGAGATTAATGACATGCACCTTCAAGCTTAGCAATTATTCATAATTCTAAGACTCTATATATAGAAGTCTACAGTATAGAAAATGCATAATAAGATCAATTGATCCTTTTATGCAGAATGAAGCATGGTGAGATTCTTGATTGCTAGGTTTTTGTTATTTCTGCAGTGCTGGGACTAGAACTCAGGACCTTATTTGTGCCAACCCCATGCTCTTCCACTAATCTCATTCCCAGACTAAATCAGGTTTTGTTTTTAAATTTACAATAAAAATGGAGGCAATTGTTATGGGATGATGACTTTACTTGTCTCTTTTGCTATAAAAAATAAAAATGATTGCTCCAATTTGCCCAATTTTTTTAGCAGAAAATCACATGCTGCATCACTGTTTATTGGGCTCTTGGGAAACTTTAGAGGTGCCGTTTGCATTGAGACACAGTTTTCTTTGCTATTCTATCCTAGTTCCATGGGGTTGCTGATCACCTGGTCCAGTGCTGATAAATATTATCTGTCCCCTGCAGAACCCACCTTTGAATGTGGGAGGGCATGGCCTCAAAACTGAAATCATTCGACTCCATTAAAATGAAAGAATATAGGCTCAGTGCTATTGAACAAATTCAGGTGATATTGTCAAATCCGGCAGAAAGAGACATCTTTAAAACATCTTGTACTTTACCAGAGGCAATTGGAATGACCTAGCTATGGCGCTGTTTCCTACCTGTTGCTGTGTTGCTGTGAGCAGTGCGGGCATAGCCCAACAACACCCTTTTAAGGCATACAAGAGAAGGAAGATAAGTGCCCTTTGGCCTGTTTTCCAAACACAAGTGGTCACCTCGGCTGAAGTTATGCTGACATTCATGTCTTCAGAGATGAGATGGGTCTCTGTTCTGGGGTCTCCAAATGCTTCCCGAAGCTCCGGCACTCGACTTACGAAAAGATCTTCGTTTTCCTGCTAATGCTTATTCTGGGGCTTTAATTTTAGCATATGTCTAATCACAAAAGAATTCATGCTCATAATGAAAACATACAGATAATAAAAGAAAATTCAAAGAAATGAGTAATGTCCACAACCCCAGCACTCAAATAACAATTTTTAAATTTTTAATATTTAATTCTATTAGTGCATGTTTCTATCTGAACAACTTACAGTTATCTTGGAGAGAGGTTACACATACGTCCCACAGCCTTTTCTCTTTTGTAGACCCTTCTCCTCTCATCCCCCAACTCCCCTAGCCTAGTTTTCACTCTTGTTGCTATTACTCACCTTAGCCCACGCTATGCTAACCATGCTCACAGTCACTGAGGCTCTCAGGTTTCTTGCATGACTGACCTTCATTCTACTTGCCTCCCCTTCACTCCTCCATGCCCCTTACTCTGCTGCCCAGGACCACTCCCTGTTCTAAGAGATGCGTCCCCTTGTCCACTTCTATCCATCCTTCATTCTTCTCTTTCTTTGTACATCACTTGCTCAAATGAGACACCTACAGCATTTAAGCTTGTGTGTCTGGTTTATTTTACTCAAGGTTACATCTCCCAGTTGCATTCATTTTTCTACAAACATCTCAGATTTGTCATTCTTTATAGCAAAGTAAGATAGATAGATAGGTAGGTAGGTAGATACATAGATAGATAGATAGATAGATAGATAGATAGATAGATAGATAGAATTTTAAATCAATCATTTGTTGATGAGTATACAGGGTTGCTTCTAGCATCTAACAAGTGGTGAGTGGTGTAGTTATAAACATTGGTATGCATGTGCCTCTGTAGTATGATGACAGAAACCCTTGGGTAAGATACCTAGGAGAGGGGTTACTGAGCCATAAAAAATTTCTAATTTCAGCTCTTTGAGAAATCTCCATACCAAACTCTACAATGGTTGTACTACTTCACAACCCCCACCCCAAACAACAAAGGAGGATTCCTTTTACACCACAGCCTCACCAGCATCTGCTACTGTCTGATTTCTGAATGATTGCCATTCTTTCCAGAATAAGATGGAATCCGAGCATTATTTTAATTTTCATTTCTCTAATGGTCAGAGATGTTGAGAATTTTTTCATATATTTATTGCCTGTCTGTGTTTCCTCCTCTGTGGTGTGTCTGTTTATTTCTTCTTCCAATTTCTTGCCTGGAGTTTTAATTTTAGGTGGCTTAATTTTGTTTTTTCAGTTCTTTGTGTACTCTTGGTATTAGTTTTCTGTCTGAGGAATGCTGATCAAATTTTGTCTCATTCTGTAGTTTTTCTTGTCACTTCACTGATTCTTTTGTTTTACAGACTTTGTAATACATCACATAAACAAAGATAAGATCAAAAATCACATGATCGTGTCAATACATTCAGAACAGGTGTTTTACAAAATCCAAAGGGTGTTTTACAAAACCCTTTATGAAAAAATCCCTGAAAAACACAGATATAGAAGGACAAGACCTGGACCAAGGAGATAGCTCAGCAGCATAAGCACCTGTCTGGCAAGCGCAAGGTGCCAAGTTTGATCCCTGGTACCGCAAAAGATGAAGAGGAGGAGGAGGAAGAGGAGGAGGAGGAGGAGGAAAGAAGAATGGGGAGGAGGAGGAAGAAAAAAGAAGAAGGAGGAGGACAAGGACAAGGAGGAAGAGGAGGAGGAAGAAGAGGAAGAAGAGGAAGAGGAAGAAGAAGAAGAAGAAGAAGAAGAAGAAGAAGAAGAAGAAGAAGAAGAAGAAGAAGAAGAAGAAGAAGAAGAAGAAGAAGAAAATGATGATGATGATGATGATGATGATACCTGAGTATGATAAAAGCTTATATGATAAACCAATGGCCAGCATCATACTAAAAGTGGAAAAACAGAAAATACACCCCTAGAATCATGAACAAGATAAGGATGTCCACCATCATCTCTTCTACTCACCATACTACTTGAAATATTAACTAGAGCAAATCAAGAGAAAAAATGAAAAGGATACAAGGTGGAAAAGTAGATCTCAAATTATTACTTGCAGGTGACATGATTCTCAACAGAGAAGACCCAAAGAACTTCACCAAAAACCTTTTAGAATTAATGATGAACATCAGCAAAAAAAAAAAGAAAGAAAGAAAGAAAGAAAGAAAGAAAGAAAGAAAGAAAGAAAGAAAGAAAGAAAGAAATTCACACTTGTATACATTAACACTGAATGGAATGAGAAGAAAATTATGAAAATAATGCCTTTCACAGTAGCTTCAAGAAAAAAAAAATGAAATAACTAGGAGTTAACCTAAACAAGGAAGTGAAAGATCTCTACAAATACAACTATAGCACCATGAAAAAAAGAGACTAAAGATGACATCTGAAAATGGAAAAACGTCCTTTGCTCCTGGATAGACAGAGTCAGTGTGGTCAAAATGACCATCCTCACAGGTCTACAGTGCAGATTCAATGCAGTTCCAATCAAAATACCAGCAGCATATTTACACTTCTAGGAAAAAAATCCTAAAATTCCTATGGAACCAGAAGAGACTCACAAGAGCCAAAGAAATTTTGGGTATTAAGAACAAAGCAAGAGACAGCAGTACCTGTCTTCAAGCTATACTACAAAGCAATAGTGAGAAAACTAGAATGCAAGTGAAACTAAAGCAGATTTTTGGGTCAGTGGAACAGAGTTGAGACTACAGAAATGTCCCCAGACATATCCAGCCATTTGATTTTCAACTAAGGACCCAAAAGCTTATGTTGAAGGAAAAAGAACTTCTTCAACTAACAGGATGCTGGGAAAACTGGTTATTTGTGTGTAGAAGATTGAAACTAGACCCTTATCTCTCTCCATGTACTGAATGAAAATGAAAATGGATCAAAGTTCTAAACATCAAAATATAAACATTAAATCCATTAAAATAGAAACATTAAACCTACTAGGAAAAAAAAATACATAACACACTTGAAGACATGCGTATAGGAAAGATTTTCTGGTCAGAGCCTCAATTACACAAGAAAGAACAGCAAGAACCAATGTATTGAATTGTATCAGAAAAATAGCAATTATTAATTCTCTATTTTTACATAGATCTATAGGTCTATGCTTATCTTTCTCTTTTATATTACATTTAAACAAAAAAGAAATTATGTGATCTTGTTCTACTTATTTATGGTTATGACTAAATATG
Organism: Octodon degus; assembly: GCF_000260255.1. Lineage (NCBI taxonomy): Eukaryota > Metazoa > Chordata > Mammalia > Rodentia > Octodontidae > Octodon > Octodon degus. The sequence goes on from NW_004524653.1 coordinate 3,805,057, forward strand.
AATATTTTATGCCAATAAATAATAGAAAAATAATAGTTCTGATGACACAAATTTGAGTCTTTGATTGACTCACAATGTATTTACCAATCACATGTAGATGTATGTTCGATTATTATTATTTTGCTGCATTAGACATTTTTTTAAAAAAATCAACCCCATCAAGATATAATTTACAAGCCACAAAATTCACACATATAAATGTAGAATTTAAGGAGCTTGTAAAATATTCTTACATATATATATATATATACAATTATTCTTACATGTACAAATTTATGCATGTAAAAAATTGTTTTCTTAACATAATTTCTGAGCAAAATTTTCTTAGCAAAAATGAATCACTGGCTTAAAGTGTTTATGAGTTAAAGATTATTTTTATACAAATTGCCAAATGCTGAAGAGAAAGGTTGCACTAGGAAATATTTCTTTCTGATTCCTATCTTGCTAAAAATTATATATATATATATATATATGTAATAAAAAATTGTTTGCTCAAGTAAGTTGGGAAGGTCCTTAATGTGGACCTAGAAGACCAAGCATAATCTGCCCTGTGCAATCGCTTTGTCCTTGTCACATGCCCCTCTGCGCTGTGCTTCACAAATACTGGAAGGCACCCATTTGTGTCATGTCACCAGCCCTCTCCAGCTCTTAACATTTTATATTTGATGAAGGACACCTCAGGGATTTGGGAAGCGGTGCTCTCTGGTGCATGGTAAGATCTTCAGCAGCGCCCGATGGCTCCCGCCATGAGATTTCAGTGGTGGTCTCCGCTTCCTTGGTGTGAAAACTGAAACTATCTCTGACACTGTAACATGTGTCCTGGGATAGCAAAGCAATCCTTGGTTGAAAACCACCAATAGCAGTCTTTTCTGGTACCGTTCATTTGGGACACAACAGCAGAGTGAAATCCTCTTGGAACTAACTCATGTCCCTTGCCATTTCAGTATGTACTATCCAGGTGACTAAGAAAAATCAGTGGCTGGTTTTAGTTTAAAGTTTAAAGCAGTGATCATTTCAGTGGGAGACACAACTTGAGAATAAGGCTCCTCATTCAGCCTCTCCCTGCCTGCTCCTGCAGACGCATGGGGAGCCCCTCTCTGATGGTGGAGTGCTTTAAATTCATAGACACGCAAATGTCATTGTTGTACCAGATCTTGGACTATGGCCCTTAAGCAAAAGAAAATTTAGAATGATGACATTTTCTGACAGTCCAGGAATGTCTGATTTCATGTTTCACATATTTAAAAATAATGATTAAGTTATAGCAACTTCAAAGTTAGCAATTATTTACATGGAAACTGTTGTTACCTTTGAAAAGTGTGACAGCTTCCATTATATGTAGTATTGCTGTACAATCTCTGCCTATTTAAAATCTACATAGAGTAGGACCACAACTATTTCTCTCAGTTGCACATTTTACAAAACACAAATATAAAGCTCATGGTTGTAACTGGACATTGCAGATTTCCCTAAAAAGTTAAAACTCTGCTATTGGATGATGCCTGTCTTCTTAATGTAGACAAATTTCACCACGATATTTGATCAGATTACATGAAGTTAGCCCTTTGATGGAGCTGTCTCTTTTCAGTTACAGTTCCTAATCCACTGATGAAAAATGTGCCACTGGGACCTTCCCAGGTCCTTGGGAGATTAAAATCTTTAAATATACCTCAAAAACTTCAGCTTCACTTCACACAGCCTCCAACATATACTAAAGAAAATTTCTGAATTTGAGACAAGAGCCAATTCCTGGACAGTATTTCATCTTCCGCTTCAATTTGGGCTGCCAGCCACTTGAAGAGTTTTTAGGCCTTGCTCCCCTGCAGACTAGATTCTCATCGCAAGTCACCAACACCCAGCTTGTGCTTGGTGGATACAGAGGAAGCATCAGGAAAACTGGGGGGCACATACAGAGATAAAAGATCGTGTCCCCCCAATCCTTTATAATTGGCAATGATATTTATTTATTTATTTATTATTTAGTGTGTGTGTGGCCAGCTCAGCCCACCAGGGGGCGGGGCTGGCTGGTACGTGGTGCTGGGGGATTGAACCAGGGTCCCTGTGCTTTGCTTAGCTTAGCTTGTTCTAAGTAGGTGCTTTAGACCACTGAGCCATCTCACCAGCCCTAATTGGCAATGATAAACCAAATTTTGAGGCAAACTTTGACAGTGACCTTTCTTAAAGTATATTTCTGCTATACAGAGCATGAAATTTCTTAGGTCTGTCACATGGAAAGAAAACATTCTCTCAGGCTTTCACAGAGAGCAAATTGGTCAAGCAATGGCCGTGACTCATCCACATGGCTGACACTGACAAAGAATCTACAAAGTGCAGTACAGTGTTTCAGGATAAATCCCGAGGGGATTTGACTAACCTTATTAGATATAAAAGTTACATTTCTTGCTATATAGGTCTTGCTTTATGTTGGTCTTAACCATCCAACAGAAAGGTATAAAAATGAGGTATAAGGAGTGAAGCCATGTTGGTATGTTGGGCTATAAAGGGCGCAGGTCAACAGCTTCTGACATTGCCAGTCCTGCAGATGACCTACTACTATTAGGGACTACTGCACTATATTACAATATTTTGCTGAATTCACTTACCAACAATATTTAAATGACAATGGAATACATTTCTCTGACAAAACTAAACAAAAAAGGGGGATACAAATGAATGACCATTTTGTATCTGTATATTCAAAATACTTAGGATACATATACAGCTACATTCTCTTAATTCAATAAATAAGAAGATATGTTCTAATAGTGTTTGTGAAGACATAGGGGTAAGCAAAGAGTTCATGAGCAAAAGTTAAATTGCACAGGAAACACTTGAAAGAATTAACAACTGGGACCTCCTTTTTTTGCCATAGTTTTATTGATAAACAAATAGCAATGAGACAGTTTCAAATCAAATCGGTAGGACAGTTTCAATAATTAACACACTGCATACATTCTTCTTAGTGGTTAATTGCTGTACAAGATGCAGACTTGAAAGCCTTTTTACAAACGCCATTAGAACAAATCATTCTATTCATTAACAGAATGTAACTATATATCTATCCTAACCACTTTGAATACACAGATACAAAATGGACATTCATCTGTATACCCTTTTTTTGTCAAGTTCCGTTATTTGAATATTATAGGTGTGTAAACTCAGCAAAATATTCTAAAAGAGAACAGTATCCCATAATAGTATTGGGTCTTCCACTTAACTGGTAATGTCAGAAATTGTTGACCTGAGTTCCCCACAGCTCAACCTAACAGCATGGCTTTATTTCTTATATTTCGTTTTTATATTTTTCTTCTAGATGGTTAAGACCAAAGTAAAGCACAACCTATGCAACAAGAGTTGTAGCTTTTGGGTCTGATAAGGTCAGTGAAATCCCCTCAGGATTTATCCTGAGATCCTGTACCTCAGATTGTAGAACCTTTGTCAGGGTCAGCCATGTGGATGAGTCACAGCCAATGCTTGGCCAATGTGCTCTCTGTGAAAGCCTGAGAGAATGTTTTCTCTCCATGTGACTCTCCTTAGGCACACTCTACATCCTCTATCAATTTCCTCTTTGGCCCCATAATCTCCTTGATCAGAAAATTTGGGACACTACCGAGTTGCATGACGTTACAGTACAAGTTCTCATATGAGGGACCACCTCTTACCGAGAAGTTTTTTCAAGTCAAAAGAAATTACCAACAAAGTGAAAAGACAATCCACAAATTTGGAAAAAATCATAACAAATAAGGACTCAGACAAAAGTTTGCTCTCTAGAATTTATAAAGAACTAAAAAAACACTAGGGCCCCAATATTTAAAGTCCCAATCCAGAAATGGGCATCCAAGATGAACACATGCTTCTCAGAGGATGAAATTAAAGAAGCGAATAAATACATGAAAAAATGTTCCACATCACTAGCCATCCACAAAATGCAAATTAAAACAACGTTGAGATATCATCTCACCCCAGAAAGAATGGCTATCATAAAGAAATCACCCAACAACAAATGTTGGAGAGGCTGT
>NW_004524653.1:3811135-3812498 GCF_000260255.1 Octodon degus
ATAATAGTGTTTGTGGACAGGATGTCATGTCTGCATCTTGTACAATGAATGACCACTGAGACAAAATTTTTTTAAAAATTTCTTATGCCTTCTCAAGAATGTGTTTTTTAAGCTTTAGGACAAGAATATGTTCTCTTTCCCTCTTTAAAAAAAAAGAGCAACTAATATAAGTGGGTGGGAAGAAGTCCTGTAAAATAAAGTAATATGTAAAATTTCCCTTTCATGTGCCACCTAGACCTACCCTTCCTACACAAACTACTGTTATACTTTGGTGTGCTCATATTTTTTTAAATGAACTTGTATATCCATATGCAGGCACACATTTATGTTATGCAGATGTTACTATTTTGTGCTATTGAAATGTTCTTACAGCTCTATCTCGTTTCCACATGTTGAAGATGGTTACAGGATTATGGAGATCAAGAAGTCCTATGTGTGTGATCTACAAGCTAAAAAACCAAGAAAATTCAGGTTGTGATCCAGACCAAGAAACCAGGAGTAATGTACAATTCTCAGGCTTGGTCTGAGTCCTGAAGTCTCCAAAAACCGGGAGCACTGAGGATCGAAGGCAGGACAAGGTCATCTCGGGAAGAGAGGATGTTGTCCAAAACCAGCATCACAGACACCTAGAAGTAGCATTTTACCTGGGCTTCTCCGGGATCTGTCAAGATGACACACAAATTGCCCATTACATATGGTACGACATCATTTTTTTGTGTGTGTATTTGGTACAGGGTCTCACTACGTGCCCAGGAGTTGGGCTGGCACAGCATGTGGCACCAGCGATCAAACCCCAGTCCCTGCTCTTGCTTAAGCAGGTGCTTGGTTCACTGAGGTATCTTGCCAGCCCTTAGTATACCATCATTTTTGAAAGCTACACTCCTGTAAACAGGAGGGTCACTACAAGTCTGATCTAATAGTGAGACCCTGAACACCCCGTAGACCCTTCCCTAAAATACAAAAAAAAAAAAAAAAAAAAAGAAAGAAAGAAAGAAAAGAAAAAAGAAAGCTACTCTCTTCTTGATGGACACTTAGGTGGCCTGGCAGCTGCTCTGTGTCTGCCTGCAGATGGATCCAGATGTGACCATTTCTCTCCACCTTCAGCTGTGTTAGCCGTGCCCCCTCCCTTCTTCTGTCTGCTGGATGCCACAGTGACTTCCTCACCAGTCTCTGGCGTGGAGCTCTGCCTCCTTATCAGGGACTCCTTGCTCTGTAGCCGCTGTAATTTAGTTACAACAAGAGTCCAGTCATGGAAGTCTCCCTGCAGAGCCCTTCAGTGCTTTCCCACCTCACTCCAAGTAAAAGCCAAGGCCAAGCAGCTCCTGTGTTCTTTGTTCTCTTTTCCACGCCTGTTACTTCTTTG
>NW_004524653.1:3813173-3823020 GCF_000260255.1 Octodon degus
GTGGAGCATGGGGCTTTTCATCCTATCTCACGCTAGCTTGCACTAGGGAATAACAAGGGGTCCAGGGAAACACTGCCTGTCATCTTAAAGACCACCAGCAGCACCTGGCTGGACCAATATGCATTGCTTAAAGCCAATTGAAGGGATAAGAAAAAGTCCCAGCCAGCTCTGTACCTATCAGTACATGGAAACAGGGTCAGCCTCAGCCAAAATGGAGACAATGGCTCCTCCTTCCCAGTTGGTCCCTCACAGCCCCTAATCTTCCTGTGACCCTCTCTCTGTTCTCCAGCTCTTTTCTCATTGTTGGTTTTCAGTAAGGTCTTTACTGCAGCCATATTTCAAATAGCTACATACTTTCTGAAAATTTAGCATTCATTCCTGCAATTTAATGTTATCTAAACTAATTAAAAACTCTCTGCCTTGCTTATTTTCTTATGTTTTCCAACCACAACATAAGCCATCTGAGGTTTTAGAAAACAGTGTTGATTTACACTCATTGCTTATTTCTCTAAACCTTAGACATAGATATTTACAGATAAACAAGAGAGTTATAAATAATGGTGAAATGGATGTCCTTAACATTTATCTTATTATACTTGGGCAAAATTTTTTAGAACTGCACAGTAGATTCCTTGAAAAGGAATTATTTGCACAAAGAATGAACAGCTTTACGTTTATAGAATATTAAGCTACCAAAGGGTCAATATTAAATATATGTGAAACATTTGAAAACAAAATAAAGTGGAGAAATATGCCTGGTTGTGGATATTCACAGTGGGTGGCTTGTGAGGAAGCCTCTGTGCACTTGGCCAGAGGCTACTGTATCAGAGGGCACTGCAGAATCTTGCCACAGTTAAGACACTGATGTGTTTTAACAGCCAGAGTTGCCTTCCGTGTTGATTCCTCTGAGCTAACTCATCATCAGAGAAGTGAGCCAAAAAGTAAATTGGATAACGCCAAATGGTCAAGAAAAGAATTATAAGCAATAAAGGAAATGGAGGTCTGGGGAGTCTGCACCTGTGACAGCACAGTGGCTCCGTAAGCTTGACCCTGAGGCGCTCGTGGAGACGCTAGTCAGAAACCCTCACGGGGTAAGCAAGTGTCACAGCCCTCACTTGTGCCCTGCGTCTCAGTCCTGCCCAGCTGGGGCAGAGCATCCAACCCATCAACCCATCCATTTCAAACAGCTCAGGGATGTGCCACGGAAAATAATTAGAGGAGCTTCCTCCAAGCCATTCTCCTACATCCAGCATCAAGCTCATCGAATGCCAGTGCTAACCTGTGTTGCTACAAGCACATGTTCAAAGCTTCCCCAGGTCTGTGACCAAAGCACATGCCAGTAGATACACACACACACACACACACACACACACACACACACCAATACCACCTACATACTTCACACACTTACCCTAAATATGAAGATTTGCGACCTACAGATTTATCTTGTTCTCCATCTCAGTGGAGACAGAAATAAGTTATAGACAGTGAGGCAGAAATAAATTATATTTCCAGGCAGCAATAAATAATATTTCTAAGCAGAAATATTATAGGCAGTCAGATAGGACTAGGCCCTTGAGAGATCCAGGACAGTGGTGAAGCACATCACAGCTGTGGCGAGGGATGCCTGTGTTAGAGCCCAGTCCTCAAGACAAAGGCGAGATGGGCAGGCCTGAACACTTCCTTAAAGGACACTCATCAAGCCTAAAGAAGCCTCAGCTGACGTCATTCACCTGGGAGGGTAGCCAAGACCTCCAGACCCATCATTCCCTAGAAAAAGTTTGTTCCATGCACCTTTGTTATGTGACTCGCTCCCCCACTGGATCACTGGCACCTACGCAACAGTAGCAGTTACTTTTTTCTTGTTGTTGAGGCAAAATACCTTATTCTCAAAATTAAGGGAGGAAAGGTTTATTTAGTTCACAGTGTGTGGAGGTTTCAGTCTACAACAAATTGGCTCCACAGAATGGGTTGCAGGGCAGAGGCCCAACAGTTCGTGGTGGTGAGAGAGAGCAAAAGCAATAACATGACCATGGAGCAAGCCTCTTTTCCTCTCTTACACGTTATGCAGGCTACCTGCCCTAGGGAAGGTATAGCACTCGCATCACCTCTGTGCCTTCCTCTTATCTAGGCTGAGGATGTTTATAAACTGGGGACCCGACCTAGCCCCCTGCTGAGTCGAGGCAGAAGCCCTGTACCTATGTTTCCCAAAATAAGGCATGGAAACAAGCAGTCCAGGTTTACAATCTGTTTTCAAAAAGCCCACCCCCCTTGGCCACAGGAGGCTTTGAGGGATAGCCAGACACAAGCCATAACAGTGACTGCACTTGTATCCTTATTGGCTGATCATAGCTGTAACCCATATCCTACCCATAAGGGCATTCCTCTGTAAATTTCTCTGTAAAGTGGGATCCTCAGGCAACCTACCTGAACCCCCCTCCTGTCACTCAGGAGTTATATCTCTCCTCTCAATAAATATTTTTCTATTCTTAACCCCTGTTGTTCCTGGAATTCATTCTTTGATTTTTAGAGAACACAACTCAGTGTATCAGCCATCTACCAGGTTGGGAATCACAATATTTCCCTTATGTCATATTTGGAGGTCCTGATATCACCCCTGGAGCTTCAGACCCACCTAGCAGCTACTAGGAGAAGGCTACAGTGCTGAGACTCAGACAGAACATGTTCTCACAGTGACTTCTCTTCTGCAAGCGTTCACTCTTGGTGAAAATGTGGACACACATTCTACCACTTCTCCATGTGCCATTTTTCAATTCTGTGAACAACTTAATGATTTTGCTTCTTCAGTGCTATAGCTGAACACGGGAGAAACCAAAGATGTCTTCCCTGGCCAGAAACAGCAAAATCATCCAAAAACGTAGATTATCAGAGATACACAGTTCAGCAGTGAAGGCAGTTGTATCATACCATCTCCCAAATATCACTTTGGCCTAAAGATTATTTTGAACAAAAGGTAACTGAGAAAGAGAGAGGTCCTTTTGAAAAACAAAAGAGCCCTCTCTTCTCTCCCTATTTGCTTAAAAGAGAGACATAAATTTCCCTCTGTGAAGGTGTCCCCTTTCCATTTCTCCTGCAGGAAGGACACAACTGTCACTGACTTAAGACTCTGGAGTCATCATCCTAGAGGTGCCAGAAGAGGAATGTACATAACACACCTGGCTGAGACAACCTTTGTCTGCCATTTGTATTCCCCAGTATTTACATCTCCACAATTTCTTTCCCCAGAAAGCTCAAAGCCCTCTTCTCTGTCTTGCCTTTTCTCTGAAGATTTATAGCTTTTGTCATCATGGGCCCCAGGGTGGGCCTCCTCTGTGGTTTCCTTTTAATTCTGCGAGCCCTTTATCCCTTACTCACTTGCAGAGTGAGCCTTTTCTCCTGGTGAAGCTCAGTTTTGTTTCTAAGGCTCCAGCCCCATCACTAAGAGAGAAAAAGATGCTTTTTTTCCTTCCCTTCCACAGATATTTGCTGTGTTCTTCCATCTGCTGGGTCATGGGCTTACCACATGGGTTTGAAAATCCAACTCCACTGGCTGTGCATGACCAGTGAGGACTAAGGCAACTTAGGCGCCCTCGACCCACTTTGCTGGCCTCTAAGTGTCTGCCTCCTGAACTGCAGCCCCTCTGCCCATTGCTTTTGCAAGGATGCCACTAATTATTAACTCATACTTACTAGGAAGTGATGTGTTGGCCATGGTGCTTTTTAATTCTGGAAGCAACACCGTGAAATATCTACAGTGACGCTTTCTGATTCACAGGTTAAAAGATATCACGCAAAAGAGAAAACTAAATTGCGCTGACACACAGAGATAGATGATAACCAATAGGGCCAAGCGTGGAACTCCAGAGCCCATGTCTCTTCACTTTGTTCTACTGCCCTTGCGGAACACACTGCAAACGCTTAATAAGTAATAATTATCATTATTAGCTACCGTTTTCTTCTGCCTAACCTCAATGGATATTTGACTGATCTATCCAGTAAACACTGCATGAATAGAGTGGGTTCTTTCTCATTTTGTTAGAATTGGCTTAGCTAGGGTCTCGGTCACTAGTTAGCACATTTGAGTTTTTGAAAATAGCCCACTAAGAACTTCCTAAGCAGAACATTTGCTTGGGGTGTGCTTATCAGATCCCAGTTCTCTGCCCAGATCCTGCAGCCAGACCAAAGCTGCACAGAAGTATTTGGCCGCTGGCTCCCTGAGAAGATCCTGTGATCCACTCCTCATAGCGAGAGAAGCCACTCCAGCTTTGACTTACCTCTTCTTCAAACTTGGAAAGTAACTTTGCAAATCCCTCATTTTCCAGATGTGTTGACTCTAAAAAAAAATAAGTCATATTTTTTTAAAAACTAAAATCTACTTTAGTACCATGGATCATCCTCTGTTGGGGGTGGGAAATAATCCTGTGGATTGTAGGACATTCACCAGCATCCCGTATCTCCGTCTTCTGAAAGCCTAGAATGAACTGATCCAGATGAAGGGCGTGGGGGTGCTGTTAGTCAAAGGCCTGAATCTAGAATCTGGGCCCCAGCAACCTGGATTCATGCCCAGCCACTGCCAAGGGTACAAGAAAAGCAGTGAAATGAAAACCAGTTTATTCACAATGTGGCCACATTAAAAGGGTGATCTGTCTACCTTCTCTGAGTCCTCAGAAGAACTCCAATTTATAGGTGGGACAAAGGCCAGGAAGTATGCATGTAGAATTAACTAGGCTTCTGCCCACCCAAGGGGCTCAGTGGGGGATCCTCCCTGGTGCCAGGCCTGGAGCTGGCCTTTTAAACTCTCAGTATAAAGAGTCTAACAAAACAATTTATCTTTTTTTGTTTGGAAGGGTCTCAAGGGTGTTCAGGGTATCACTACTAGGTCAGACTCATAGTGATTCTCCTGTTTACAGCCTCCCAAGTGCTGAGATTACAGGCGAGGACCACCATGCTCAGTCTCAATCACCATCTCAGCGTGCCCCAGGGGCAGGCCAACGTGGCAGGCCCAGGGATCAAACCCCCAGCCCCTCTGCCTGCTTGCAGGCACTTTTTGGCTGAGCTATTTGGCCAGTCCTATCTCTTTTTTTTTTTTAATATCCTAATTTTAAAAATTCTGCTTTTTCCTCTCTATTACACTCCTAACTTGGACAATCAAAAATGTCTCCAGAAATTGCTGAATTCTCTCAGGGAACAAAATTACCCTCCCAAGGTGAGAATCCTTAGGTAAAATGCCATTTCAAAATAGTTGTTTTCAAGGTGTTCTGTGAGCCCTGCTGTCACCTATTGCCCCATAATTCTTCTATCTGTGCTCAGAGAGGGTAGGGATGAGGGGCGGCACCTCACTGGCAATGTGGTGCAGTACTATGTGGTGATGTGGTACTGAAAACTATTTATAAATGCCATTTATAATTTCTATACAAAGTTTCCACTACTTCCCTCTCGAATTGCCTAAGTAAACATCAGTGAAAACCATAAAAGAAACAAAAGGATAGAAGCTGACGGACCGGGGAGACTGTTCATTGGATGCCTCAACACAAAGACCGCTGAAAATACTCTTGAAACAGTATTTAGACCATTTGGACCCATCACAGAAGTTCTTTTGATAAAGGATTGGAAAACCAAGAAGTCCAGAGGTTTTGCTTTTGTTACCTTTGAAAGCTCTGTAGATGTTGAGGCCACTGCCAAAAATATAAACGGAAAATCATTGAATGGAAAAAATTAGAGTAGAGCAAGCAAAACAACCTGTCTTCTGAAAGCAGTAATAAGTGAAGAGGATGACCTCTCTCAAGAAACACAGGCCTTGTGAGAGATGTGAGATGTGGAAGAGGCGAAAATCATGGAGCAGAAGGGCTTCTTTCACATGGAGGATACTTGGATGATGGAGGACATAATCCTAATCTCAACACGAGTTCTTCTGTGGGACTCTTCCCAGTTAAAAGATGTCCTTCACAAAATGGAAGCTCTCCTTCTAAAAAATCTATTTCTTTCACTTCTTCCAAAAGCACCAGTTGGATGATAAGACAATGTCCAGAATCTGTTGTGAGAGAGAATTTTAGAGGTACACAATGCAGAGAGTCAGTTTCTTCTGGGAGAAATGACTACATAGCATCAAGAGATGAAAGTTATTCTACTAAAGACAGGGCCCTGGGGGCCGGAGAGATGGCTCAGTAGAATAAGTGCTTCCCTGGCAAGCGCAAGGGCCTGAGTTCAATCCCCAGTTCTGCCAAAAAAAAAAAAGAAGAAGAAGAAGTCTGTGTTAAAGACAGGGCCCTGAGTTATTCAAGCAGAGCCCATGGAAGTTCCCCATACACCAGAGATCATGTCTCACCACCTAGAAACTATGAATACCATGGATATAGCCGCTACTGTCTCCAAATGAACATTCCTCTAAACTCTACAGTGTTTGTGATGGCTATGCTGTGGATCAAGGTAGAGATTCTTGTGAACATCTAAGTGGAGACGCTGACAGAGTTGGAAATGAGAGTTACGTTGGTTCCCTTGGAGCAATATCTACAAGAGAGACCCCACAAATGTATGACAGAAGCAGTTGCTATGATGATTCTAACAACTTACAGGATAGATATGGTGGAAGAAGGGAAAATCATTCAAGCATTCGAAATGATACTTATTCAAGAGGTTGTGGGCCTAGTGGTCAGCAAGAATGAGGGATTCCATTTTTGTATGATTAAGACACATCCTGTTCCTCATGAGTTTGATACTAACTCAAGGTGTGGAGGGTCCAGAGGTTATGGGAAGAGCCGATCTGAAAGAGGGGGTGAAGCAGGTATTTACGGGTCAGTTATGTACCAAACTTGAAAATTAAACATGACTTTGCTTACATTATCTGAAAACTATCAAAATAAGGATTGGTTTTGGAGGGCTAAGGGGTGTATAGTGATGTTTCTTGTGTGAAATCTTTGGGTCCAGTGATAAAGAATTGTGAGGACGAGTTCCATTGATTGTTAATGTTAATTAGAAATAGAAGTTACTGGTTTATATTAAGTATCTGAATTGTTAATTTTTTTCATACTAAAATCTCCATGAAACAGCAAAAAAAAAAAAAAGTTCTCACTACAAATATGCCATCATATACCACCTGAAAGTCAGCCAATGAGCCAAGTTGTGCAGTTTCTAATAAGGTTACTTGGATGATTATATGCCGAGTACTATGAATCTCATGTGCATTATCTTAATCAGCCTTTATGTTAAATCTGCTCCTACTATCAGCATTGCAGAGCTGAGCGGTGTGAGATTTACAGAGTCCATCAATTGCATGAAGCCACACAGGTGACAAAAGGCTGAGGCCAGACTTGATGTGTACAGATTCCTCCCCCCAAAGCCAGGGGTAGCAATTAAGCCATGGTACCTTTGCATGGCCTGACTGGACCACAACATGGCTCTCAGTGTGTGTGAAACTTATAGCTCCACAAACACCAAGGAATGAAGTCGCGAACCCAAGGAGGAAATTTTAAGAGTTTTCATTGAAAGCAAGAAGGAAAATAGTGCCTTTTCTCCGGGAGGAGTCTGAATGGGGAGGTTGCTCCCAGGGCCTTTTGGTTCAGAATGTCTTAGAGGCAACAGTAGGGTGCAGGGATCGCCTAGCTGTTCTGAGGACCTCTGTCCCTGGTATCTCTGTGAAGTCAGCAAAAGCCAATAGGAACTCTAGGTCTCCAGCCCAGTCCTTCCACACTGTTTACAACAAACTGTGATCTTGGAAAGAACTAGTTATTTTACATTAAAATAACTTCAAAATCCTAAAACTCAGGAACTCAGTAGCTGGCAGTGCCTCTTTAAGAAGGAAGGGCTATATTTGTGTTGCCTGAAGAATGTTTATTCCTGGTCAAAACCAAGATCGCTATCTATTCTTAATTTTTATCCATCTGTCTGGTCCCCAACTCAGTCTGAGGCCTTTCTCTTAGCTAGTTCCCTATTCATAAAATAACTTCAAAAAAGTAGAAAAAAGTCACCTATTTTCTACAATGTGAGATTCCAAAGATCAGAAGAAAATGTATGGACAGAGACCTTCATTTTGTGCCTGTCTCCTCTATGACCATAAATCTTCTGAATCACATCCCTGCTCAGCTCTGCCTAGAACCAGGTTCATCGCTCCAGGAGAACCTGTGTCACAGCTTCTACGCTGAGGTTGATCAGCCCTAAAATGACATGACCTTTCCTACCCCACTTCCAGGCTGATGTCACCAGGATAAGAGGTTTACAGGACTTTCAACTACCAATGAGTGCCCAAAAGTTTCCAGTCATTTCCCCCAGACCTGAGGTCACCTTAAATTCCAAAAGAGCTTCCACAGAACTGAGACTGCCCCCAACAGCAACTGCCATGCCATGGAGACTGAATTCAGTGATGAGGACTTCCCTGGAGCCATCTTACAAAACCAGAGACCCCAGTGCACCCCAGCTCCTTTCAAAGCTCTCACCTTCCTCTTGTGAGCAGGCCAATGTGACCCTCTCCTTCTGAGCTGTACTCCTCAGCTCCACAAGACCAAGTCCTTGCCCGTATTTTCTTACTTTCTAACTTTGCCTACCAAATCTGGTTATTCTCCTCATTGTCCCATCCTGAAATGCTGTCCAGACACTATCTGGGCCAAATGGGGTCCTCGTTTTCTCTTTGGGGAACCTCTTGGGACACCATTCACTGAGGAAAGCAATCTCTTGGGACACCATTCACTGAGGAAGGGACAAGTCCAGCACTGAGCTCCTCAGGACCCAGGTGGATGATTCAGAGAATTTATTCACGGTGCAGAATCTGCTGCATGTCTTCCACACACCTCGGCCTCAATGGGGCAAAGTTCTCATGCTTCCCATAAGAATGAGCATGTGCCCACACTGCGTCTTCATACTTACTCTGTTAGATTGTTGCAGAAGTGCACATTGCCATTTGGCAGAATGGCGTACAAGAGGCTGTAGAAACCTTGATCAAATACGCATATGTACAAATCATGCAAAACCATCTCTTTGATCATAAATACAAGCTTTGAGCTACTGGTGTGACAATACTGTGCAAGATTTTCTCTTTCTGTTCAATTTCCCATTTCATCTTTGCATGAAAACATCACAGTACTCACTTCTAAAGTGAAGTATGGAACTCTTTTTTTTTTTCCCTAAGATTCATTTGGGCATGAAAGTCAGGAGTCAACTCCTAACTTAGAATGTTTTACGTACAGAGAAATGGACCTCACTCTTCCACAGGCAGAATGTCTCTAAGGTCATTGGTAGGCTGGGAATAAAGGATTAAACTACAGATAACAAATTTCAAGTAATTACCTAGCCAGTGGCACAAGAAGAGGTAGACTGAGTCCTTGTGCTTGCAACACAAATGATTGGATGAGTTTTAATGACCTCAATCAGTGGCAAGTCTGATGAGGAGTAAGAAAAAAGGAAAAAGAAGACAGAGCCAAGGAGAGATGGAAGGAGGGAGAGAGGGGGTGTGTGGGGATGTGAGGGTGGAGGGAGGGAAGGAGTATGTGGGGATAAGAGAGAGATTGAGAGATAGGAAGGGAGACAAAGTAGGAGAGAGGGGGGAAGGAGGAGGAAAGGGAGAGGATGGAGAAGGGAAAGAGAGAGGGATAGAGGGAGAGAGGGCGGAAGGGAGAAAGACGGGGAGAGAGGGGAGAGAGGGACAGGGAAGGATAGGGAGGGAGGAAGAGAGAGGAGGGAGACAGGAGAGGGAGTGAGAGAATGAGGGAGGAAGAGGGAGAGTGTGTGGGGATGATAAAGAGAGGGTGGGAGGGAAAGAAAGAGAGGGAGAGAGGGAGGGAGGGAGGGAGGAAGAGAGAGAAGCAGAAGGGGGAAGAAAGGAGAGAGGGGGAGAGAGAAGGAGGGAAAGAGAGAGAGA
>NW_004524653.1:3823481-3835199 GCF_000260255.1 Octodon degus
AGAGAGACAGAGAGAGAGGGACAGAGAGAGAGACAGAGAGAGAGACAGAGAGAGAGACAGAGAGAGAGACAGAGAGAGAGACAGAGAGCCTAACTCCCTGGGAATATGGTTCACAGATTGCTAGCATACAAACAAAAGTCAGCTAGATGGCTCTAAAAAGCTTTGTCAACAGATTCAGACCCATTCAGGGACTCTGAGGTGGTAAATGAGGGGAAGTGACGCCGCAGCCACATCTGGGGAAAGTGCGTATTTGCATGTTTCCTGCGGCTCCGCTTCGCCCCTCTTTTTGTGGCATTTCGTACCGTGGACAGCTGGAGCAGAAGTGAGAGCGGTGGGGAGGCAGCCTGCTTCTTCTTCACACGCTGTAACCCAGTGGAGGAAAAGACAACAGCTTTCAAGCGTAATTAGACTGAATTCACCATCGCTCCTCTGGGCCAGTTTGATTGTCTGCTGAGGTCACCTTTGTGGCACTTAGCAGCTAAATGGTGAAAAACATCTATGTCCTCACTTTTTCCGAGGGTTTTCCAAATGACCCTAGCCCCGTGGTAATGTTTTTATTAGGCAAATAAATTAGAAAATTCTGCCTACTCTACTTGCCTCTGGAAAGTAACAATGCACGCTTATAGGCTCTGAAAAGTCCGGCACTCAACACACTAAGCCGACTTGAGTTAAACACGATTATTTTTTAGTTCTCTGTGAACATAAAACATCTCCCTGGCAACTTATTGCCCTGAAGCCAAGGCAAATGGTGCGCTCCAGAAATATTCAACAAATTGTGGATTATGTGATTTGCTCCAGTTTTCAACCACAACTTTATCACTTCTAGAAACCAAAAGTTAGAGCTAAGTAGACTAAAATAACAAGTAATCGTTAAGTTGCTTCACATGCACTATGCAGAATTTGCTCTCCTGAATAAAATGGCTCAGATCTGTACAAACAGATTCATTGCCAAACTGTAAGAGTTGCCACTTATTAAATATTCACTATCTGTCCGGAAAATGACATAGCAGGCATCACAGTGGATGGTAAGGGTAATAGTATGAAACAAGTACTTTTAGTTGTGCTTTTGAGGTGAAGGAACTAAGGTTCTGAGAATTTAGTGACATGCTTGCTGCCACATAGCCAGGAGGTGTCAGCATCCATCCGTGGACTCAGGCCTCTGTGTGAGTCCTGGGCTCTGAGCTGTCTCGCTGCTTGTTGTTCTGCCTTACTTAATCACAGAGGAGGCTGACATGAGCAGGGTCTGTGCTGGTTGAACGCGTCCGCGCCCTGTGCTCTGCACTCTCGGTTCTCGGATGTGTCTTTGACCCCTGAAATGATGACTGATTCACCAGGAGGACACACACAGGTGTGCAGGACTCACATGGCTCCCATTTCCACCTATGACATCAGAAAACCTCAACCCGGGTAGCTTGTAAGAAATGTGGCTAAGATCCAGGAACTTCACACACACACACACACACACACACACACACACACACACACCCCATAAGTATTTGACATAGGCACAAATAAAAGGATAATTTCGTGACCATGTACCCTATGTGCATGCAATGTCCCAAATATTTTAGCCACAGTTACATGTACTTTCTTCTCTAAGCCTAAACATTCATCAGTAAGATCTGCACAAGAAAGATATTAATACAAATTCATGTTGGGTCTGTAAATACATAGATAAACAGTCTACATTATTTCCACTGATGAAAGCATTGGGCAGATTTTGCTGTTTCCTGAGGAAGGAAGAAAGCCCTAGACAAAGCAGTGCCCACCGACTTCATAAAAAAAAAAAAAAGGAGGCCAGATTTATAGTAGGGAGCAAACTTGAGAGAAAGGGACGTGTAGAACTCAAGAGCAAGTTACCAAACTGCCATGAAATTTGCTGTGAGCCATAACACTAGGCATCTATTAATTGTTTATCATCTTGGATGCCACACAAGACAATGACAAGTCTAACCTTTGGAAGACTGTAATATATAAAGATCCTCTTAGGAAATATGGCCACTCACCAGACAGCTCTTACTTGTGAGATAAACAAATCACCAACAAAAAACCTTGGGCTTCTTTCTGTGAGTCAGGATCCTCTTTTGGTAAAAGCACATCAAAGGTTGCCTCAGAAGGAGCATATGGTTCCTGTTAGATAAAAATATCAGTGTTACCCACCTCTGCCTAAGAATGGTCCTCAGATCCCCTATAAACTCATTGATCCTGTTTTCTTGAAGTATGAAATCTTGAAGGAAACAATACCGAACAACAATAAAAGCACACCGGCTGATGCTTCACCTGTAGCATCCCAAGCCGACAGCCCATCAATTCGGGCTACAGTTCCTCTCTCCTCCATGGTATTCTTTGCTCCTTGTCTTTTCCTTAACCTAATTTTCCAACTTCTCGCATTGTTAGGTATCTTATTTCCCTTGAACGAATGGCTTTTCTGCTTCAGATAAAAAGCTCTGTTTTCTGTTGCTTGCCACTAGAAATACATAATTTGAAAAGCAGTGGCTTAGGAACTTCATGAAATTGAATGGTGAGGAGCATAACAGAACAGTTAGTGAAATTACAGAAGAGCTTATTCTTTGATTCCATTAAAAATTATAGGGGCCAGGGAGATGGCTCAGTAGAATAAGCAATTCCCTGGCAAGTACAAGGGTCTGAGTTCAATCCTCAGTTCCACCAAAAAAAAAAAAAAAAAAAAAAAAAAAGAAAAAAATTATTCCCTGACTATAATCAACCATGCGGGAAGATTTTCAATACTCATGTCAGACAAGAAAGAATTATATCATATGTTTAATCCCAAAAGTTACTCATAAGCAGCTGAGCATGGTGATGCAGACCCAAAATCCTGGGTAGGAGAGATGCTGAAGCAGGATGGTCACTAGTTTGAGTCCAGCCTGGGCTTCTTAGCAAGACCTCATCTCGAAAAAGGGTGGGGTTGAGCTGGGGACATACTACCTCAGTAGTAGAGCACTTGCCTAGTATGTACAAGGCTCTAGGCAGCACCCCAACCCTGCAAAAGATAAAGTTACTTGGGAGTGAGAGTGTGGGAGGCACCGGACCTTTGGAGACATCAAGCTTTTTCATAGTCCTACCATTTCATGTGGGGTGAAGAGAATGAAGGAAGGACACAGAGGGAGAAATGAGTTCTCTTTTTCAGTAATTTATTGTCTTTATTTTAAATAAAAGAAAAACTAGAATGGAAACCTTTAACCAGGAAAAGTTCACCTAGCTTTATAAAAGTTTACATTTGCATTGGTTTACTGGGATGTCCTGTGCAGTATTACAGACTAGGTACCTTCAAGAATAGATTTGGAGGGCCAGCAGAATAGCTCGGCAGACTTAAGTGTTTGCTTAGGCAAGCACAGGGACCAGGGTTCGATCCCTGGCACCACATGCCGCACCAGCCCTACCCCTGGGTACACTGAGCCAGCCACTGAGTCCAGGCATGATGGTGCAAGGCTGTAATCCCAATGCTGGGAAGGCTGAAACAGAAGGATCACTAGGAGTGAAGGATCACTAGGAGTCCAAGTTGAGTAGTGAGACCCTGTACTAAATAAATAAATAAATTTCTCTTCCCCATTCCTCACTTTGAGAGGCCACAAGCCTGAGATCAGTGAGTTGGCAGCTTTGGTTTCTTCTGAGAGGTTTCTGGAATGACGGGGTCCCAGGCTCTCTCTGCTTGCTCTGGTCTGTTCTCTGGACCTAAACAGCCTCCACCTTCTTTGCACCTGACCCAAACTGCCTCTTTCATTATACCACCAGTCTAATGAAAGATTAAGATTCAGACCCAAGCCAATGACAGCCTTTAAACTTAAATACAGTGTGAAGACTCCTGTCTTCAAGTGTGCTCACATTCTGATGCCCTGGGCATTAGGGCTTTCAGGTAAACCTGGGAGAAGTCAACACAATTCAGACCATACCAGCTGTCAGCTGACAGACTACTTATGTTCTCTGATGGACACTGTCATTCACGAAGCTCATGTCTCTTTCCATTTAAGAGTTATACACCTGCCCATAGGTAAGTGTGTGCCTTTGAAAAAATACATAAACTGAATCATATATTCTATCATGTGGACATCTGGGCTTTTGCATTAGATCTGTATTTGCAAATTTTTCATCGATACACATGTAAATCCACATTATTCTTCTGAAAAGTTAGTAGACTTATTGACTCTCACACTGAGGTTTGAACTAAGAAAAGGTCTTAATCCAGAGCATATTCTTTTTTAAAAAATTTTTATTTTATTGATACATTTTAGATATACATAATAGCAATAACCATAGCAAATTTGTACCTGTACATGATACATCTTTCTTTTTTTAGTGCATTCTTCTCCTCTCCCTTCAACCTCTCTTCCCCTCCTTATTTATGAAAGCTTTTGTTTCTATTTTATGCTTCTAATTTTTTCCTTGTCTTTCCTTTTCTCAATGGAATAGAATTCTACTCTTCTGTGAATAGAAGTCTTTAGTTTTAAGGAACAGAAAGTTTCTAAGGACAAGCTAAGGAAAAGAAGATGCAATAGGCTTTCCTTATTGCATGGATTAAGCGTCTAGAAACTTAACTAACCTTGACTTGGAAATATTTGGACAAAAGTATTGTATGTGTATTAAACATATACAAGCTTTTCCTTTTCCTTATTCCCTAAATAGTACAACTACTGGCAGAGCATTTACATTTATTGGGTTTCATAAGTCATCTAAAGATGATTTGAATAATACAGAAAGATGTGAACATGTTTTGTGCAAGTATTGCACAATTATACACAAGGGACTTCCTCACTTGTGCATCTTGGTATCCATGGTCACGTTGGAAGTTATCTCCTACAGCGCTCCTCTAGGGAAGACAATACAGTAGAAACTACTGTAGTTGTACTCATCCACTCAGTGCCCCTCAGTGGGCTAGACAAGTTGGACAGGATTTCACAGTGACTTAGGAAATGTCAAAGCAAGCAGGAGCGGCTAGAATGGCTCCATAGAATATGCTAGTCATTCAGGAAGCTGCTGCTGAGCTGAGTAGACTCCAACCATAGTAACCACCGGGCACATGTGGCAATGAAGCATTGAAATGAGGCTAGTTTGAAAACGAAAAGGAAAAATATATATATCATGAATTGCTATTAAATGATTACTAAAAACATAGTGTTTTGGATATATCAGATTAAAATGTTTAGCTAGAATTAGTTAAACTAAGTCTTTCAGTTTTTTCTCTGAGTGGCTATAAAAAAATTAAATTTTGTATGTGGCTCACACTGGTGGCTTGAATTATGTTTCTATTAGACAAAATGTATTCATCCTCTCCTCCCCCCTTGTTGATCAGTCCAAATTTTGGTTGGAAGATCATAACAGGCCAACCTTGTGATATCTGCCTGGTCTCTTCACAGGACTGGTGTAGACTGCTGTAAGCTGGCTTAATCAGCTCCATTTTGTAACAAGCTTTGTAACTTCCGTTTTGTAAAACCTTGATTTGTTTTGTAAACTCCCACCCATGCCTAACCGCAAAATGTGATTGGGTGTGCAGATAAAAAGATATTTCTCAGCACATCAAGAACTGGGTTAGACTGTCACCAAATGTCCTTCCGACGATAACAAAAACAATGCCTAAGCCAAATAAGGACATATTCCTGTAGGATTTGCAAAATGTGACCTCATCTACAGGAACAAAGAGTTAACCCTCAGTCATGAATAACTCAAAATAAGCTTTGTAAAATCCCCCCTCTTCCCCCTACTCTTGTGGTTTTTCCCTTTAAAGACTGTGCCTCACTTGGGCTCAATGCACATTCTTCTCAGTTTTCTGAGGAGAGTGTTGCCGCTGAGCTCAGCTAATAAAGTGCTCCAAAATGTCCCTTTGGTTTTGGTGTCTATTGATTTTGTGGTATGCCACATGTGGTGGCTCATCCAGGATCCCTTTAATGGGACTCCCTAGACTCTGATCCAACTCTTGAACCCCTATCTCTCAGAACCATTGGCTGCTCCTCTGAGAGACTGGCTTCATGCTTGTCAGTTTCTGAGGAGAGTGTTGTTGCTGAGCTCTGCTAATAAAGCACTCCAAAATGTCCCCTTGGTTTCAGTGTCTATTGGTTTTGCAACATGCCACATAGATATGGCTGCTGATTTAACAACTGGACAAAAGGAGGTGTCTAAGTTACTCTTCTCTTGTTCCTGGGACAAAATACCCAACACCCAAAATTAAGGAAGCAAAGGCTTATTTAGCTCACAGTTTGTGGAGGTTTCAGTCCATACTCAGCTGGTTCGAAGGCAGAGTGGCACATGCCACGGAGCAGCAATTTGTGGAGGTGACAAACAGCAAAGAGTAAAGGGAGGGGTAGCAGCTCCCCCCAGCTAGCTAGCCTCTCTCCCCTCCTTACACTGTAATGCAGATTAGCTGCCCCAGAGTGGGTGCAGTGCCCACACCCACAAAATTAATCACAAACTCCAGAAGCCACCCCATGACTACACAAGGCTTGAGGGGGACAACTGGGCGCAAACCATAACAGGAGGTGAAGCCTGAAAGAAAACTAAGATGTTCAGAAAGAAAGCACAAGTGCTGGAAGGCAAAAGGTGCAGAGCACCAGTGTAAAGCACTAGTGGTTGGTGCTTAGCAGGTTTTTAAAATTGTCAGGTGACAGAATACATGAGCGAGTTGCATGGACAAAGACGACACAAGGGTGATTCTCCCTCTCTCCTCTTTGCTCTTCTTTATAGTTCCCCCTCCCAACCCGCACCAAGAAGAATCCCATTTAGGATGATGAGCAAAGCTCACACTGCTTCTTCCTTGAATTGCATCTCCAGTGTTCTCTCTGGGCTCATTCTCTGTGGAGGCGCAGGCTTGCTACCATTATGACTCAGTTTTGTTCATTGATTCAAGTAGCTTTTATGGAGGAAGGCAAAGCTAGCTCCAGTCCTTCCGGAGATCTCTTTCATTTTCTACCCACATGGCTGCCTTTTGTGATATCATCTATAGTCATATTTTTAAACACCACATATCAAGTGTTATTTAACTTTAAATACCATGTTTGTTGATCACTCCCAAACTCGTTCTTCTAGTTCAGACTTTCTGTCCAAATGCTAGAGTCAATGACACCTTTAACTTGTTATTTTTGCTTGCATGACTAATGGACATTGCAAATCAAACTTGACTAAATTGGAAACCAAACTCTTTCTTCCTCAGCTTCCCCATCTCAGGAAGAATCAGCTGTACCTTCCAGTTGGCCAAAAATCATGGCCCAATACCTGATCCCTTTCTATCTATCACAATCTGAATTTAATCTGCAAAACTTCTTTCCAGCTATTTAGTCAAAGGTATCAAGAGTCTCACCACCAGCACTTCTATCTCTCCAGAGTTATGTCCTAACTGATCTTTCTACTGCAGCCCTTGTCTGCTAACAATGTATTTTCAACCAACTTCCACAATGTTCCTTTTAGACCATAAATCATGTCAGTCACTTGGTTACTTAAAACCTTCTGAGGTGCCCCATTTCACTCAAAGTAAAGCCCAAGGACCTTGCAGTGGGCTTCTGTGCCCTAAATGATCCACTGACACTTACCCAGCCCCTCCTACTTTCTTCTCCTGCACTCCTCACTTGCTTCTGTCTCTACACATAGACTGGCCTCCTTGCTACTCCTCAAACATGCCAGACACTCTCCTACCTCTGTATCTTTGTGCAAGCCCCCCATACCTTCTAGAATTCTCTTTATACAAATATGCATGTCCATGGTTCAGGCTTTTCAAGTCATCCTTCAAACATCTCATTCTTAATAAAGACCTCCCAACCTTCCATGTTATCTTATTTACATTTTAGAAACTGTCAGGTTTCCAAAATAGACCCCCACTCAGCTAGGAGAGAAACACTCCCAAGCAGATCTGTTGTTCACATCCTCAGGAGCTCAGCCTTCAACAGGAAACACCTCCTGCAGCTTAACCAGCCAGCAGCTCTCCCACATAGCTCACCCAGCTTGCAGCTGCCTTACACAACTTGCACAGAGCGGATTCTGTGAAAAACCATGGGCAACGTGCTGTGCCTGCCAGCAACCCCTGTACCCAACACAACCCTTTCTATCACCCAGCCCCAGACTCCCTACTCAGAGACCCAAAATTTTATACCCCTGTGAATAATTCCCCTCTCCCTTATCTAAACTTTCTTATAAAACACTCCCTTAACCCTTGCTTGAGCTAATGGTCTTTTTGTCCTTGACCTGTAAATAAAGTGCTTGCACATTATTTAAACTCTGCTTGGTCATCTCAACTTGGTCATCTTGCACATTACTTAAACTCCATCTTGGTCATCTCAACTGTGCCTCAGCTTATCCTAACAAAAAATACAGCCACCAACATAAAAATTTTTTATGACATATTGCTGGTTGAATAATATACAATACATAATGTTGCATAGTCAAGACCTATTTTTTAAATGTATACATAGGTACATATTGCAAAGAAGAGAGGGGAAGAGCAAAGGAAGGGAGGATAGGTGAGAGAAGAAATGAAGGAAAAAATCAGTAGCATGCACATGAAAATAATGAGTTTTTTTTCTAGCAGATCTCATTATTCTTTCATCTCAGCATTCCTTGTCACTTTTAACCTATTTTACTTTCCTTTCCCCATTGTATATTTCCCTTTTTGAGCATTCTGCTTTATTATACTAACTTATTTACCTGTCTTATTATTTTTGCCTGATGTATCCTAATTGCAAGATAAAATCTGTAAATAAATGTATTTTCTGCTTGTTCACTGGTATCTCCTAAAGGTTTAGAAAAATGCTAGGCACATAGCAATTCTTCCTTGACTGTGGTTGAACAAATGAGTGAATGACCCAAAATGAAAGATCAAGCTACCCTCCAAGAATCTGCACACTCTAATACAGTTATCTTCCTAGACATTGATCCCCTGATAAAATTACCCTTTGCCAATAATGAATTTTCATTCTTATGCAAGGTGAACTCTGTATCTATCTCAAGAAAAGCACCAGTCAAGGTCATTTGAATGAGAAATAGTTATCTCATTTACCGGAAGGAGATGTGTTGGCTGTCTCAGCCTCTTTTCTGGAAATAGAAGCCTCACCTCCCCTCTGGGTATGTTGGTATGTAGAATTATCTGGTCCTAGCAAGAAGCAGATAATGACCTATCACTGTTTCATGACTACAGTGCCCCATCTCTCACATGGAGAAAATGTACTTGCATTTTACGATGCTGGATACACACCCATTTCATGACCTTACCATCTGTTTCTATCTGTGGAATATTTCAAACGACCAAATAACATTAAAATCACCTAAAAGAGTTTCTTTATTAGTTATAAACTTTTACAATTCAATTTAAAAAGTTTATAGTCCTTAGCGCTGCAAGAATGCCATTTTCTAAAGCACCGTCCTGCTCTTCATCACTGGGATCTGACAGCCGCTCTGACCTTTCTGAACGTCTCTACTGAAAGAAGACAATTTGAAAAATAGATAATAAATGACCGAGGCTTTATTGATATTATAATGTAATAGTTAAAACAGGTTATGGTTATCAGACCACGGGAAACGATGCCTTATTACACAATTAAGTGTCCCCTGGGTACCCGCCTCTTTTACTGACAAAACATTTCTTGTGTTTTAAAACTTGCAGAGCCAATAAAACTGCACAGGAACAAGCTGGATTGCACTCTGCTCCACACATCACCATCAGATTTGTCAGCCAAATTCAAGTGGTAGGCCTAGAAGAGCAGCTGCTGAGTTCAGAAGGAGCACATAGCTGGGTGCTTTAGCCCCTTGAGTACCTATGGTATGGGGCTTCCTCTTCAGGGAGAGAAAAAAAAACCTAAGCGACCAAATAAGACTTATTTCCCACACATAGCCAGAGCCATTCTTATTTATCCAAAGTTGAGAACACAACTGTCTCAGTTAATACCTGACACCCAAAATCAGGGAAGGAAAGGTTTCTTTAGTGTATAGTTTGTGGAGGATTCGGTCCATACTCGGCTAGCTCCAAGGAAGAGTGGCACATGGCAGACAGCGGCAGTCCATGATGGAGGAAAACAGCAAAGAACAAAGAGAGGAGCAGCAGCTGACACAGCAAACGAGCTCCTCTCCCTTCCTCATACGTGTACAGGCTATCCACCCCCGGGCAGGTGTAGCACCCACATCCATAATCCCAGCATTGAATCATGAATTAATCCAAACTCTAGAAGTCACCCCACGACTGCATGAGGCTTTGAGGGGACACCTAAACACAAACTATAACAAGAACTAATAGGGAAAATAGGAGATTCTTCCTTCCTGTTGCCTCGCATGGTGAAGCTACTTGATGTCAACACCACTCTTCAGCTCTGCAAGTGTAGCTCCCTTTTTGGCACCTGGGAACTGGTATGACAGAAAAGGCAGGCAGGAGCCTGCCCTCCACACTGACTGTGCCAGTTTATTTCCTACCTACTCACGTGCTGAAATCTTCATATTTCTCATGCTGTTCCTCACTGTACCATAGGCATAAATCAGATATAAGAACTGTTTGGGAAAACTTAACCAATAAACTGCTCAATTTAACCATTTCATTAACAAATTTTGAGACAAGAATTGATACCAGGTAGAGGAAAATGTTCTCATCCTTACTCTTTGTCAACATTATTTGGACTTTTAAAAAATTCTTTAAGTAAATTTTATAATATATGTCTTAAATTCACAGAGAAATCTTAATCAGTGTGATTCTAACTACAGTATCCATTGATAGATTTATCTCAGGAGAATTACTCTCCTTACCATACCAATTTTTCTCATTGATACATATGATTTAGCCCCATTAAATTCAAGTGGATATAGCTATTAAATATCTCTCAATACCTAATAAGTCTTGTTATCACAAATTATAAGAAATATGATCCAGAAATTTGTAGCATTGAATGTAATAGTAAGGCTAACGGGGGATTTGTCAAAGAGACTTTTGCTATGCACCGCTCTTATTGAGCCAATAGGTTCATAATGAGGTAAAGGATTTGAGTTGTGATAATTTAACTTCCCCTTAAACAAACTGTATTAGACCAAATGACCAGACTTCTGCAGTAAACACAAATATAAACATAAGTAAATATGTGGCAGCTGTTACTTCAAAAGAAAATGAAATATGTAGCAAGAGAAGGGGGTTTTATTACCTTGATTCTCGGTTCTATCAAAAGTGATGTTTTGTTTTGTACTGCAGAACTATTCTGGCTAACTTTCTGAGACAATAACTACAAACCCATTTGTTACTCTTATTGGTTACCGGGTTCAGATCTTATTTTTCAAGCAAACAGTTTGTTTATTTCTTGGAGTAGTAAATGTTTTACATCTGCAGCAAAAAGATATTTAAAAATTCACAGGGTAGCTGCACAAAATGTTTACTGGTGTCAGGAGTTTCTAACATGGATCTCCAATTCCAGAGCCTCATGAGATTTATATCTCCTGATTCAATAAGCACTGGCATTTCCATTCCATCTGTTTCATTATCAGCCCTGTTCTATCAGAAAGAAGAGAAACCAAAATTTAATATTGGGGATGGCCTGATATGTTTTATGACAAACCAAAAATCCATAAGGCCAAATAGATATATAGATAGATAGATAGATAGATAGATAGATAGATAGATAGATAGATAGAGATAGATATAGATATATAACAAATCAATGTATACATAAATATACAGATATATGTATTTGGGGTTTTTTAATTTTTTTTAATTTTATTTGTGTGTGTGTGTGTGTGTGTGTGTGTGTGTGT
>NW_004524653.1:3835384-3848839 GCF_000260255.1 Octodon degus
AAAAAAAATCATGGGACTGTCCTGCTACAATGTTGTGTATGGTTAGAGCTCTAAATTTCTGTGTAAAATGTATAATTGTATTTGTTTTATGATGTATTATGTAAAATTAAAGATGTAATACACAGGCTTTGGGTTTAAAGCTAACATTCATTATACTTTTCTAATGTTACAGAAAAAGGTGCTAGCTACTCATTATAAATGATAATCTAGGTAGATCCATGAATACATAGATCCAGAGATAAATGATGGATAAGATAGATGGTAGGTTGATAGAATACACATAGATAGATAGATAGATAGATAGATAGATAGATAGATAGATGATAGATAGATAGATAGATAGATAGATAGATAGATAGATAGATAGACAGACAGATACAATTCACAACATAATTTGGAAAATATCCTTTGGTTAGGTGAGAAATACATCCCATTGGTTCTATTTCTTTGGCAAATACTGACTGACATAGTTTCTTGTCTTAGTTCCTTTTCTCTAATTGCTGAGATGAAATTTCTGAGTCCCAGGCCAGGAATATAGCTCAGTGGCATAAGTGCCTGCCTGGCAAGGGCAGGCCCCAAATTCTATCCCCAGTACAGAAATAAAAATCAAAGTACCTGATGCCCAAAATTAAGGAAGGAAAGCTTTACTTAGCTCACAGTTTGTGGAAGTTTCAGTCTGTAATCAGCTGGCTCCAAGGCAGGGTGGCCTGGTGAGGGGCCACAGCTCAGGATAGCAGAAGACAGCAAAAGCAGCAAGAAGGAAAGAACAGAGCAAGCCTCTTTCTTCCTTTATGTTGTATGTAGGCTGCCCGCCCTAGGGCAGGTGTAGCTCTCGCACAGACTCCTTGCCTTCCTTTTGCACAGGCTTGGGATGTTTACACAGTGAGGAGCCGGGCCCTCTGCTGGGTCACTTAGTTAAGTGTCTTACCTTCTCCACTGACACAAGGAACCTACCACCACAACATCCAGGACCGTAAACAACTCCCTGAGGCATGTCCTCTACACCCTGGTGTGCAGAACTGCTAAGCTCCTTAGTGAAACTTCTCAAACTGACACAGTGTATCAACCACTACCATACCGGAAGAAACCTGGTCTGTTTGGGGCAGTGGTGGAAAAGAAAGAGTAGAAGAGAACCATGAACACAAGGCTCCCTGTTCACAGAATTACTGCAAAGAACTACAAAAATTACTCAGAATACAAAATGGGCAGGTGGCAATGTGCAGCCTCTTAAGAAACAAGATTTTCCAGTACCCTAAGAGACATAGTAACTGCTCCTGCTTTCTGAGTTCTAGAATATGCATGTGCACTTTTGGAACACATTAATCTTTTGCCTCTATGCCCCTACTGGCACACACACCTGAATTATGCAAAATGGTGCCAAGGGAACAGGATTTCCAAAGGGTCTTTCTCCATCCAGTTTTTTTTTTTCTCCAACCCAGTGGAAAACATTTATCAGCCTCACCAATGAAGCATTTGAAGATGGTCTTCGTATTAAAAAAAAAAAAAAAAACAACGATTTGTCTTGACATCAGTAAATATTCCTACTTTGTGCTTCTCAAATCTGTCTTTGTCTGTTCACTGGAATGATCTACCAGTACATGCATTTGTCTCGCCACTCTTTTGAATGTGGTCAGAATGGGACTGCACAGTCCCCAGATGCTGCTCTGAGGTCCCTCTCCTTCCCTCTCTCCCTCCCCTCCCCTATGCCCTCCCTACCCTTTCCCCCCTCCCCCACCCCCTCCCCGTTCCCCTTTCCTCCCCTCCAGTTCCCTCCCCCTCTCTCTCCCCCTCTCCCTATCTGGTTATTAAAAGGTTCCCAAGATGACACTAATAGTATCTGCCCGTGATAATATGTGGCTCTAGCTACTCTGACTACAATGAGAAATAAGAGGTGCTCAGATTCTCAAAGTTCACTTTCATGTCAAAATCTCTACTAGTGTTCCTTTCACCCAGAGAATTTCCTGTCCACACGACCCATTGGTTCTCCTCATCTCACCCTGAGGTCTCTGCTTCTTGCCAGCTTCTGAAGGAGGTCTCCCCCGTCACATGGAGAGAAAAAATATTTTCTTAGGCTTTCACAGAGAGCAAATTGGTCAAGCAATGGCCATGACTCATCCTCATGGCTGACACTGACAAAAGGATGTACAAAAAGTGGTACAGGGCTATAGGATAAATCCTGAGAGTACTTGACTGACCTTATCAGATACAAAAGTTACATTTCTTGTTATATAGGTCTTGCTATATCTTGGTCTTAACCATAGCAGAAAAATATAAAAATGAGGTCTATAAAGTAAAGCCATATTAATATGATGAGCTGTAAAAGGCTCAAGTCAATAACTTCTGAGGATAACCCACTAATATTATAGACTGCTAGACAGTGTTAGATTATTTAGTTGAATTCAAACACCTATAGTACTTAGATGCCAATAGAATATTCACCTCTGACAATTAAAAAAAAGGATACAAAGGAAAGATCATTTTGTATTTATATATACAAAATATTTAGGATAAATTTACAGCTAGTTTCACTTAATTCAATAAGAAGAAGGAGGTGTACTAACAGTGTTTGGACAGAATATCCTGTCTGCTTCTTGTACCACGGATAATCACGAAGAAGATAACAATGTACAATGTATTGATTATCAAAACTGTCCTATTAATCATCTGTGAAACTGTCTCATTCATATTTATTTCTCAATAAAAAAGGATGTCTCCCCCATCCCACATCCCAAGAAGCTCTTCTAGCTCCGACCCAGGGCTACTCTATCCCTTCAGGCTATTCCATTTCCCCTCCTATTAGCCATGTGCCTGACATTCTGTCCTTTGTATACTTACCTACCTGTCTGATTGCCTTTGTAAGAAAAGCTCCATCAGGTAATAAGGTCAGGGACTGATCTGCCTCTTTGCCTGCTTTCCACCCAGGGGCATCAGCCAAGCCCTGGACACTGCTGCAGAAAGCTGGATGCTTTGGCCTAAAGGTTTGGCTTGGCTATCCTGTCTTCACAGACGGTGATGTGGACAGTGACACTCCCTTATGAGCCCCTCCCATGTAGTTTACTTGCATATTTCAATCTTCACAAGCCCCCAGGTGGGTAACAGTCATACTGACAGTTAAGGAATTTCAGTCTGAGAAGAGAAATGTAGCGAGTACACAGCAATACTGGGTTTGGAGTTAGATGTCACCAACTCCAGCATCTAGATTCTCTAGAGTAACAACCTTACAAAGCCAATTTTCTAGCTCAAAGGTAATTGTCTAAGAGGAACACCAACATAATTTTTAACAAGCCCGACCTTGCTGAAATAAGCCAAATGGGTTCATTGTGAGTTTCTTAGGTTCAACGCAAAGTTAAAATATCAGGTCCGTCATCCAAAAAGTTAAGAATTCAAAACAGTGGTGAAGCAGAGTAGTGCGAGGCAGAGCTGGCCAGAGAAGCATCGAAGCATCCCTGACCCATTCATTACAAGATCCAGGACACACACACAGAACGGCTCCCAAGCCCCTGCCTGTGGGCCCCTTGGGCCAACTCCAGCAGGTTGCCAATAGGACCTAACATCAGCGGGAGACGTGGGATCCCAGCGCTGCCTCTCAGGACCCCTATGTGAGAGTCCTTCCTGGAGATTCAGGCAGCATGAAGGACACGGGAGATGTCGCACAGAGCTTGCTCTTGTGGGTTTCTCACCACAGCCCGCCCCACATCCTCAACAGTGTACTTTCATCATGCTTTCTCCCCTGCTACTTGGCCCAAGCACACCCTGCAGAGCCCGTGTCTCCCTCACTTTTCACTTTTACCTTTTCAAATAAGCTTCATCACTATCTTTGAAAAGAACCTGGGATCTGACTTCAGAAGAAGACAAGCATACCAAAACCCAGTCCCCTTTCTTCAGTAAGCCACCTTTAGAAGGCTCCTAGCATTGTCACTGGTAATGGTGACAATAGAATATAAAATTGAGTGCATGGCCCTTCTGTTCAAAGGGACCTTGCATGACTGCCCTGGCTGCACACCCTAAACCATCCCTAGAAATATAAGTGCATCATTTTCATGGTAATTCGAAAGTGGCACTGCCCATATTGGCTTGGAAGTTTTTGTCAACAAAGTACGCATTGTTCTAGTAATGCTTTGTGCTGCTTCTCCACAACACTGCGGCCACAGTGGTAAAACTTAATTAGGATTTCAGACATGGCACTTTATGGTAATTAGGGTTCTGCAAACTCCATTTGGTTTCCAGTCTGTAAGAAGAGGCAGGAAAATTCAACGGCTGACTCCTTGTAGGAGATGGTGTCAAACTAATTTTTCCAAACCAGGAGGTGAAACTCTTTGTCAAACTGGATGAAGAAACCAATAGCTGTTAAAGTATTCTCCACCTGTGGATGGAGAAGCTATGGGGAGGTTCATGGTGCTGAAATAAAGCCTGGAAGTACTTGAAGTTGTCTCTGTCCAACCTCCTCGGTTTCCCCTGTGTAGTTACTACATGCTAGAATGGCATCGTCAGCAGCGGTTCCTCCAGCCTTCTACAGGCCCCATGTGTGGAGACCCAGATACCTCACTGGGTCACCCATATGCGGTAGGGGTCCATGATTCAACTAAACTGGACATTTCAGGAAGCAAAAATATATGCCCAGCTGCCTCCTAACTTCAGCAGATAATAATTATTTGTTTGTTTTTATGTTTCAGTCCTGAAGATTAAACCCAGGACCTTTCCACTAGGCTACATCATCAGCCTTTTATTTTGTTAAATTTTGTGCAGGGTGTCACTACACAGCTCAGACTCATAGTGGTCCTCCTGCTTGCAGCCTCCCCAGTACTGGGATTACAGGCACACACCACCATGCCTAGACTCAGTGGCTGACTCAGCACTTCAGGGGTCGGGGCTGGCACAGCATGTGGTGCCAGGAATTAAGCCCTGGCCCCTGCACTTGCCTGAGCAAGCACTTAGTCCACTGAGCTATCTTGCCAGCCCTCATCAACCATTTTTTCTTTGTTTGTTTGTTTTGTAGACAGGCTGTAGCTAAATAGCTATATTACCCAGGATAGGCTCAAACTGGAGATCCTCCTACCTAAGCATCCCAGAGTGCTGGAGTTATAGGTGTGCACTGCCCTGCCTCACTATTAATTGGCTCTTACTGGAATATAACTGAAGCCTCAAGTGCTCACCTCTCTTGAATTTCCAGCTCTTCTCTCAACACATACTTGTCAAATTCCTGTGCACCACCGGAGTGGGTTAAACATTGCCCTCTCTCAAAGACTGAACCACCAAAATGACACCTACAAATGCAAAACCTTATCTGGTGAAAGGCTCTTTGCAGATATGGTTGAGTTACAGAGCTCAAGATAAAATCATCCTGAATCAGGATGGGACCAAACTGTAACCCCAGTGTCCTTCTGTGAAAACCTAAGAAACACAGAAACCAGGGGAGAGGCCATGAAGCCAGAGGAGGCAGAGAGTAGTGTTGCAGCTGGAAGTCAAGGGATTCCTGGAGCCTCCAGAAGCTGGCATTGGAAGGGTCTACCTCTGGAGTCTTAGCCAAGATTGTGGAGCTACTGATTCCTTGATTTCAGACTTCCAACTTCCAGAACTTTAAGGAATAAACATCTGTCATTTGAACACACCAGGTTCACAGCCCTTTGATGTGGCAACCCTAATACAACCATGTTCTCCCAGAAAAACACTCATAAAATGCAAATGCAGATAATTACATGCCATAATTACATGCTCTAAGCGTTACACATAGGAGTCTCTAGTAAAATTTAGGATATCTTATTAAATTTAAATATCATATAAAGGACAAACAAATGTTTAGAGTATGTTCCATTTTATGAGACAAGCTTTCACTGGGGAAGTATTTATTTTTCCTTATCTGAAATCCAAAGTTAACAGGTATCTTGTAATTTGCTAAATCTGTCTACTCTAGCTATGAAAAGAGAGGGTGTGGGTGGTCTGAGCAGGGGAACTTCTTTCCCTTAGGGAGGTACAGAAGGCCTCTCTAATGATGGGGTATTTGAACAGAAACCTGAGGAGAAGGAGTAGAAAGAGAGGGTGGGCCTGGGACCACCGGGGCTGCCGCACTGCAGGCCCAGAGAAGACCATGGAGGAGTGTGCAGGTTCTACGTATCTTCATTCAGCACCATCAATAGCAAGAGGAAATCTCATCCTCCCCAGAAATCCAGAATGTTTCTGACCTAAGTGGCTAGAAAGCCATATCGAAATATTCACCATGCTATTGATCTTAGCTCTTAATGAGCTCGACTTACATTATTTAGATGGCAGGCATGTCTGGTGTCCAAGGTTTACGACTCTCTTAAATAACCCTAGGCAATCCAGCAAGTCATAAAACAACCCAAAGCAGCATCTGGTTGCCATAGTAGGAAATGCTGGCATATAATTAAGGCAGAAAGTAATATTTATGTGCTTTTCACTGTAACAGATTCATTAAAAATACCTTAAGCTATTTACATTTGAGGGTTTTTTTTAACTTAAAAAAATGCACGCTCATCTATCAGGACAACCCCACACAAGTGTTCACAGCAGCGTTATTCATAGTATGAGATAGTCAAAACGTCAAGATAGCTCAATGTTTAACTAAGGTTAAGTGCTTGGCTACATGGAATTTCAGATCTATCACTTTTGCATAAATATGTTCCAGTGTAGAGGGGCAAGTTGGTTGTTGTGTGTTTAACCCCCGACAGACCTATGCAAGACATTCATTAACTAGTGAATGAATAAACAAAATGTAGTATGTTTGCACGATAGAAAATTCCAGACATAGGAAGGAAATAAAGTAGGTGGTGATGCAGCAACTACATGGGTAACCTGAAAACTTGAAGCTGAGAGACAGGAGCAAGACAGAGACCACATGCTATGCAATTCTGTTTACCTAAAATATCCTGAAAAGGCAGAAAACAGACAGAGAGTCGCTCAGAGATAAGGGTGAGAGTTGACATTAATTATAATGAACCCGGGTTTTTCTGGGATGATATAGTGTCCTAGATGACTAAAAATGTAACTTTTGCTATCTGACAAGGTCAGCTGAATCCCCCCAGGATTTACCCTGGAACCAAGTGCAGCACCTTGTGGATCTTTTGTCATCATCAGCCATTGGGATGAGTCACAGCCATTGCTTGACCAATTTGCTTTCTGTGAAAGCCTGAGAGAATTTTTTCTCTCTAGATGATTCTCCTTAGCTACACTATATATCATTGATCACTTTCCTCTCTGGCCCCATAACCGCCTTGATCAGAAAATTTGGGACACTACTGAGTTACAGGATGTCACAGCATAGGTTCTCTTATGTCCTGAGTCCTCACTGACCTAACCATCCAGCAGAAAAGTGTAACCATGAGGTATAAAAAGTAAAGCTATATTAATATGCTGAGCTGTGAAAGACTCAAGTCAACAACTTCAGACAATTGCCAGTTGTGCTGGTAACTCACTACTATTATGGACTATTGGACGATATTGGAGTATTTTGCTGAATTCAAGTACCTACAATATTTGGACTGGCATAAAGTATGAAAAGGTTCTTTAAAGACTTTTCCAAATACAGCTTCTGTTTACCTAAAATATCCCCAAAAGGCAGAAAACAGAAGGGGAGTCGCTTGGAGCTAAGGGTGAGAGTTGATGTTAATTGTAACAAAGCCCAGGTTTTTCTGGGATGATAAGGTATCCTAGATAACTAAAAATGTAACAGCAATGGAACACCCATCTCTGACAAACCAAAACAAAAAAAGAGGATATAAACAAAGTACCATTTTGTAGTGAAAAAAAAAAAAAAAAAAATATATATATATATATATATATATACAAGATAGTATATACAGCTACTTTCTCTTAGTTCAATGAGAAGAAAGGGTTTTACTAATAGTGTATAGACAAGATATCACATCTTCATCTTGTCCTCTGAATGACTACTACAAAGACACCAATGTACAATGTGTTAATTATTGTAACTGTCCTACTGCCCTGTTTTGAGACTATTTCATCGCTATTTTTCTTTTTTTTTCCTCATCAATGAAAATTTAAAAATAAATAAATAACGTGTCCTAGAGCTGAATGAGGATGCTGGCTGCACAGTTTGGTAAATTTACTAAGAAAGTGACTATGCTGCATGTTTTTCAAAGGCTAAATTTGGTAGCGAATTGTACTTCGATGAAGTTTTTACTTTTAGAAAATTATGTGCTCATGCTAACAAGTCCAATGATGTGATAAAAGTTCAAATGCTAGAAATCTCTGTTCAAATTTTTGTGGCAACCAGTAGGACTCCACTCCATATATATATTCTCTTTTTCAATACAAGTCATGGACACACTCGCAGGCATCTAAGCCATCTACACCATTCTCTACAGCCGCACAGGAATTCACCTAAGTTTATTCAAGTGTCCTTTCAACCTTTCGTCTACCCATGACTTTGATTTTTTGCTGCACCCTTCCTTTCCTGCCCCCTCTCACTCCCTTCCTTCCTTTAGTCTTCCTTCTGCCCCTTCCCCCACTGTCTTCCTTTTGCTTTTTCCGATGATGCTTCATTAAATACTCTTGAATATGCACTAAAGGGAATCACTTAAATTAGGAAAAAGGCTGCCGGATGAATAAAGAACATCGATGCATTAAAGAGCCCATTTTTCCCCCACGTTGCCATTGTCCTCCTGGATGAATTTAGATTGCAAATCAAATGAAGCAAAGGTTAAATTATGCATCCATCATCATGAATGCTTGCTATTTACTTTAAATAACACAAATATGCGTTAGCGGCTTAGTTATCAGATGAGGCATCTGTCACGGATATATGGGCACGCATTAAGCCCAGCTTAAAGTTCTAAAATACAAGGGGAATAACCTGCGGAAATCTCATTCTTTCAGCAAACAGTGGATACAGAGACCAATAAATGAGCTTTTAAATTTTGTTTCATTTGTGGGGGCTGTGTTTTGAGGCAGGTTCTAACCACATAGATTTGTCAGGCCTTGAACACTTCCAGGCCGGTCTCTAACTCATGGCGATCCTCGCTTTGCCTCCCGAGTGCTGCAGTGATAGGTGTGTGCCACCATAGCCGGCAAACAATTGCTTTTTTTAAAGTACAGAATGTTTATCCTGTCTCTGGGCACACTGCTAAGTACAAGGGCACAGCTTCAGAAATATGAGCCAATGGTAGAATTTATCAAAAGCCAAGCAATTTATGTGCATCGCTGTATGATTTAAATACACAGGCAATCAATGCTCTCATTTCATCAGTTTCCCTGCTCCAGAGACTGATGTCTGTGCTTCTTTGCCTGACACAAGGGGGACTGGAACCCGGGCTTCAAATGTCAAGTGTCACCACGCACTGCTGTGCCATCGGGAAAATATTTTGGATAAATATTTCTAACAATCTGCACTGGGCAGGGATGTAATGAGGACCTTGGAATACGAAGCAGAATAGATCACTCCTAGGATCAAGGAGCAGGTCAGGGAGGGCAGGAGCAGGTGCTGTGGGGAAGGCAGAGGCCCTGTGAGAAGGCACAGGTAGGAACGGAGCGCTCGGGCGGAGGTGGCCCACGGTGACAGATGGGCACAGTGACCTCCGAGCTGAATTTTCAAACAGGAAGCTACATGCATTCCAGAAAGTGGAAGTCTCATTAGAAAAGGCCCAAAAGTCAGGAACCCTTGGAAAAGCATGAGGGATGACAGGCAGGTGATGTTCTGGAGGGCAAGCAATGAGACAAGGAGAGGTGGGGTTGAGTGATTGTTCAAGATGCTTTCAGTTATCAAAGCAGAATCTCTCAGGGATGCACAGAAAGGAACTGATTATTCCTTGAAAAAGAAGTCTGGAGGCAGGGCAGTTGCATGATCAGCAACGTGGGGGTTTACATCTGTCTTGGAGGACTCTGTGTCCTGCCATCTCTCTGCACTGCCACCTTGCAGATATTGATTTTGATCTGCCATCCAAATTTAGGTCTATGGATGTCACAGTGGCTGTTGCAGCATCAGTATCTCTTCCTTTCATAGCTATATCCAAGGAAAAACAGAGGATATTCCCAAAATTGAGAAAAGCTAACCAAGGAAATAAACTCTAGTATAGTATCCCTTGGTATGGAATAAGGTCCTTTGCTATTGCCCAAAACATCACCCAGCAAAATAAGTGAAACGATCGCATCACAGCGGGTATGGACCAACCAAGATTCATTCATTCCATTTCTCCCAGAGGCAATGGCTGCTTGGTGGATGGGGAAGAGGGAGCTGGGGCCCCAAGGCAGAAGAGGATGTGTGGACCCTTCATGGTGATATAAGGACACAACTAGCCATTAAATTTAAAGTCATCTGGCTGTTCCCAGAGAGCTTATTTGTTTTCTAAATATCAGCCAGTTGAAGACTATCTTTGCAACTTAGTGGCATATCCATTTCCACTATTCAGCTCCTCTAAGGCTTACGCCATATATGCAAATCAATTGTAACGCTGCTTAATTGATGCCTGCCTTAGTCATCTTCCTCGTCCATGAGGCTGAGACACAGCTCCCAGTGCCCATGGCTGAAGGAAGAGAGGCCCACAGTTTCAGTCCACGGTCAGCTGGCTCCAGCACAGGAAGACATAGTCACGGGGCCTGGCGGAGGCAAGCTGTCCATAGCGCGACATCCAGGAAGCAGAAAGGACACCGAGGCCTGGGGCGAGAAGGGAGATACACCTCTCCACGTCATCCCGCGGTGCTCTGTCTCTCCTAATTAGACCTGACCTTCTAAGGAGTCCATTGTGAACCCCTCAGATTTAATCTTCTTCCAAAAGCACACCCCCACAAATACACGAGGCTCCTGGCGGACTTCTAAATATAAACAACAACAATATCCCCTTGCAAATTAGCACATTTTATGCATAAATGGGTTTGAAAAAATTTTACATCATCCCTCAAGTTGAAAGCCAATAGAATCTACCATAAATCGGGCCAGCGAGATAGTTCAGTGGTCTAAAGCCCCTGCTTAGGCAAGGCTGAGCAAAGCGCAGGGACTTCGATTCACAGCCCAGCACTACATGCCCCACCAGCTTGGCCCCAAAGGCTGCGCTGAGCCGAGCCAGCCACAAAAGAAAAAAGAACCTACCACAATTCAAAGGTAGATGTGTGTCTACAGGAAGATACAGATAGACATAGAAAATAATGCTCTAAATTATAACTAAAACCTTTTTTTTTTCTTAATTTGAAAATGGATTCAGCTCCAATTTAGGTAAAAATGGAGACAAGTAAAGCCATACAGAGATGTACCATATTAGCACCCAACTAAGATGTTCAATCCATTTTATACTATCACACGGAGAACACTACAAAAGAAGTGATTTCCTCATCTTGTGAAGCAATGATGGTTAATGCAGCGTCTGCCTACAGAAGTCTTGTGTGTGTCCCACACTTTAGGAGACGCCAGGATGCACAAAGAGCTTACAGAGTAGGTCTGAGTGTATGTGACGTGGTCAGATTTGGGTCTTAGGCTTTTTCCACTGCAGGGGAAATGATGAATTCAAATGTGGGGAACTAAGATGGATTAAAGCCTCAGTGAAAGATGCCCAGCCTACCCCAGGAAGAGCAGGCCAAACAACTCTCGTGCGGCGAAAGGGACATCAACACGGTCACGACGAAGCCTTTCTCTAATTTTTCCTACAGCCACTCTTTAAAATGATCACGCCAGTGTCCCTCAGTAGCTTCAGTTCAAAGAGAGCACCTATCAGTTTAATCTGATTTCTGTCTTCTCTGTATGAAATCAACACCATCAGCATAATTTGGAGATGAAATAAATTTCTATGGAACAGCTTGTAGTTAAAATCTTGTGGAGTTTTTTAAGTATTTTAAAAATAACCATCTGCCAGACCCTTAAAAATATGTCCTATTTACAGACTATTTCCAAATGTACAATGCCAGACATGAGAAATCTTACATTAAAGTGACTTATTTGTAACTAAAGCTCAATTGCTATTCCATGAAGCATTATTTCTATGAATAGAACAACCACAAAATACCTAAGTAATTAATCCTAAATAAATCCAAGATAATCAATCTCCAAGAAAACTTAGTAGAGCCTGACCATAAACCTACATGGGTGATCTATTACAGCTTGGGGTGCTTTATTTCATCTTCACAAATGCCTATAAAACAATGCTTTCTGCTTTGTCCTCCTGGGCATGAAAAATTATTAATCACTTCTCGAGAGGCCAGCGCATAAAATATGTATCATCTTCATTCCCTTTTTATGATCTGATCTAAATCTTAATCAAGACGTAAAAGAGCTTTTTTTGTTTTTGATTTGGTCCTTTCAGGCAAAAGGAAAATGTGACTAATTTAATTCCAGGGACCTTTTCCCGTACATCATCTATGACCACAGCATGGAGACCTCACTGAATATCTCCAGGACTGAAGATATCTGGGGATCCAGAGATCCTGGCCCACATAGCTGCCATCTTTCTGCGGTACGTTTCAACCTTTATTATGTTCTGAAGATCACAAGTTCAGTGAACTCAAAAGCAAACTAACGTTACCCCTACAAATCAGCCTTCTGCTCCCGGCTAAGCGACTTCCCCTGAAATAACAATCATAATACTCCTGGATCATACAGTAATTATCAATTACCAATTACATGTAATTACCAATTCTGCATGAGATTTTGTAATAAATATTTGACTATTGTCATCTTCCCGGACCATCACACTCAGTGTGAAATTTACCATTTTAAAGCGATCTGATGCTTAAAAATACTCAGAAATGTTCCTTGTGTTATCAACGCTGAATACACTGTAAGTAGTAGAGTACCCGACACAGTGCTTTGTTCTCTCCTGGATGTTATCTTACGGTTTTAACTTCCAGTTCTGTGTTGTGGGAACATTCTGCATCCTTAGGAGTCAGAGCTTTCTTCTTCTTATAGATGTTGAAAACATTGAATGCTTACTATCCCAAAGCCTTCTGTAGCTGAGGGATACTAGAGTGCATATACTAAACTATGTTGTTGAAGCGCAGGCTCACCACACTGAATCAAAATACTATTCCAAGGAAGGAAGATGTCAGGACAGAAGAGGGTTTAAGAGTGGTGACCGATCTGTTCTCTAGGGGACATCGGGTAATGGCTCTCGCAGTGGCATCCCTGCCACGCCATTGTTGGCATTGGAAGCACAACCCATGGTGTCCGTGTCCAAGAAACAAGGACACTTAGGCCACCGAGGGACAACTGGACATCATTACTAGCTCAGCCTCCACGCCCATTTCCTTAGCACCCCAGGGAATCGGGGCTACACAGTGTCTTCTACTAAACTCTTTTTTATTTGAATGAATAAATAAATAGTAAGGTCTGTTGCTTACAGCTGACACTCAATGCTGGGCAATAAATGTTCTTGTACCTGGGCTGGATCATTCAAAGGTGACTCTGATTAATTTCTTTTTATTTCCAATATTAATTTATCTTTTTAAAATTTTATGTGTGTGTGTGTGTGTGTGTGTGTGTGGCCAGCTCAGTCCACC
>NW_004524653.1:3857303-3863030 GCF_000260255.1 Octodon degus
ATTTTTTATCTGTGCATTCAAAATGGTTAGGATAGATATATAGTTACATTCTCTTATTGAATAGAGGGATTTGTTATAATAGAGTTTATAAATCGTATATCATGTCTGCATCTTGTACAGCAATTAACCACTAGGAAGAATGTATGCAATGTGTTAATTATTTAAACTGTCCTACCAATTTGGTTTGAAATTGTCTCATCGCTGTTTGTTTCTCAATAAAATTATGGGGGAAAAATTTAAAAAAGAAAAAAAAAGAAACTGTCCTACCAATTTGAAAAAAAAAAAAAAAAGATGTAAGGGCATTAAACCAAAAGTCACACTGATAAATGCATGGTTATATGTTTATCCATAGGTGACTGTAAGTGTGAGAAAGGAAATAAGGAGTGGGGAGAGGGAGCCAAGTTGGAAGCCACTTTATACAGCTTAGATTCAGGGAGGATCTCCATGAATGTGGGGCAACTCTGAGAATTGAACTGGGTGATTTATGGTATTAGGCCTGGAAAAGGCCGAGGAAGCCAATGAGCGAAGGCCCCAGCAAGAAAAGAACCTGCACATATGAAAATAGAGTCCAGAGTGGCGGCAAATGTGAACTGAGGGAGTAAAAGGATGTATAGGCTGGAGAGGAGGGGAGGCTGGCGGCTGCAGGACACTTCATGCCGTGAAGGTGATTGGGGTTTTATTCTGTTGGAAGTTTCATTCTCTCAGAGGGTCTGGGCAGTAAGTGAACTGATCCAGTTATATTTAAGGTCACTAGGATTCCTAGCTTTAAAGTGGATTGGAGAGGAAAGGCAACGTGGGAAGACCCCATCGCAGGGTGTTGCAATAGTCGTGAGAGAAATAATGAAGGCCTGGATGGAAGCACTGCTAATGGATAGATTCAACTGACCATGAAGAAGGAGATAGGTTATAGAGAAATAAATATAGTAAAATAAACTGGTTTCTATCATTAAAGTGCATATAAAATTTGAAAAAATAAAAAAATAAAATAAAAAATACTGTAATCCAACTGTCTGATTTATGAAATAAATTATTTTATCATTTGTGGACAAGGAAAAAAAAACTTTATGAGCTGTTTGGTGTATGGATATGTACTGTAGTTACCTGGCCTGGATCAATGGGGTTGCTGCTTTCAACTCCACATGACTATTTTTTACTTTTTAAAATATTTTAATTAATTAGTTTATTATTTATTTATTTATTTATTTATTTATTTATTTATTTGGTACAGGGTCCCACTACACAGCTCAGACTCATGGTGATCCTCCTGCTTCAGCCTCCTCAGCCTTGGAATTACAGCTATGTGCCATCATGCCCGCGTTTTGGTGACCAGCACAGCACTGAGGTCCAGAGCCAGCATGGCTTG
This sequence comes from Octodon degus, assembly GCF_000260255.1. NCBI lineage: Eukaryota > Metazoa > Chordata > Mammalia > Rodentia > Octodontidae > Octodon > Octodon degus. Next base: position 3,858,667 of record NW_004524653.1, read on the forward strand.
TGGTACCAGGGATAGAACCCCAGGTCCTTGAGCTCACCAGGCAGGCATTTACACCACTAGGCTATCTCCAGAGCCCTTTTGCTCTTACTATCTTCAAACATTTTTCAGTCCCTTTATATCTCTGTTATTAGGACTTCAATTTTATTCATTAAAAGTTTTTGGTACTATCATACAGGTCACTTAATCATTTAATTTTGTTTCTCAGCAACAATTTCTAAGCAGCAGATAACCAATACAGTTACATGAAAGAAATGTCTCAGGATTATATTTCTTATAATTTTGTTATCTTATTCATAGAAATATGTAATTTGGGGTTCATTGTCTACTCTAGGTGACTTCATAGCTCTGATTTTTTTTAAAAAAAAACACATTCAATCATCTTCATTTTTAACTTCCTATTTTGGTACATAATCATCATCATAAAATTTCTGAAAAATAAAACTTATCTGAAGCCCAGTTCTTAAAAGCCCGCAGTCTGATTTATGCTTCTTCCATATCCTCCACATGTCCTGGCTTCCCATTGGTTCTTTCAAGCCTTTGAAATTCACTGTCCAAATATTATGATTTTTATGAAAGAGTCAGAAATATTTCCTCCAGTGTAGGTCAAGCAAGTTTACTATCCTGTTTTTAAATAAGACCAAAAATAGCAATTTCAACCATCAGTGCTTAAATAAGCAGAGCCCTATTGCTTTTAACAAAGAGAATGCTTTTGGAGATTATTAACATACACGCAGAGCAGCAGCAGTAGTGTTCTGGGGTCTTGGCCCACTCTTCAGACTTTTATTAACATCACTGTGTCATCATTCCAGGCCAGTTATTGAAGACCAGAATGTGAGCTGTTGATGCAGCTCAGAAGGTGTAGTAGGAGGGCTGCAGGGTTAGAAAATAAGGATTTCGCTCTGCAAGAACATGAAGGAAAAAAAAAAATACAAACTCATGCTCTTCTCTGTGTGGACCTTTTGCTCATACAAGAAATAATTCTGCAGCTGAAGCTCCAGCAGATATAATCTAGGTGTCTTCTACCTCAGTTTGGTCACCACAATGGCTCAGATGCAAGACTTGCTTTTCCATTTCTTCTCCCTGTCACAAGCACAAGTTGTGGCTCTCACAGCCTGCTACAAAGAGAGCTTCCCACAGCCCCCATCCTTGGGTTTGTTCAGTTTGCCAGCACGACTCACAGAACCCAGGGGAACACATCCCTTGCATCACCCCTTCATTATAAAAGGAAATTACAAAGAACACAGATGAGCAGGCAAATGAAGAGCTGTGTAGGATGAGAGATGAGAGTGGCAGGTGGAGCTTCCGTGGCTTCTCTGTGGGCGCACTACTCTCCAGGAACCTGTGCTCTCAGCTGTCTGGAAGCCTCACCACCGTCCTAGGCCTGTTAGGGGTTTGTGGAGGCTTTTCTGCATAGGGATCACTGCTAAAGTCATTGGCCAGTGGTGACCACTCCAACCTTCAGCCTGTCTTCCTCTCCCAGAAGTTGCAAAGGTGGACTGGAAACTCCAGTCCTCTAATGGTGATTTAATGTTTCCAGTGACCACTACCTGAAGACTTCGCTAATTTCTTACAGTTCAATTTTTTAGTTTCTGAAAAATCTCAGGAATGTCCACTCTGTATTCCCTGGCCAACCTGGGGCAAAGAAGCAATTCTTCCTCACTCCTGTCACAAAAAGGAAATAGGCAGTGTAGTTATTAACTACACACTGTCATGATTTAAAGATGCCCCCAACATGATTCAATTCAGTATTCACCTCTCAGTGTAGGTAGCATAGGGGTTCTGGCTGTACCACCACTGTTTCTCTAAATGTGCAGGAATATGCACCAAAATCTTATAGTTAATAGGCATCAGATATCTGGAGGCCTTATGTGGAGGAATTTGCCAAAAGTAATCAAAATAGACAAAGCAAAATGTAGGAGCAGAGCCTCCTACATAGCCAATGGGCAACTTCTCTGCAGATGACAAAGCCAGGAATCCACTCTGATCACTGAGTGATAAGAGTGAGTGTGAGCTGACCCTTAGTAATCTCCATGGTGACAGGGCTCTGCACAGAGTCACATGGTATGTGCCATGAGCCTGCGCTATATTCACCCACTTGGATCCATCCACAAAAGAGGTGACATCACATTTTTCCTTCTGTACGATTTCCTAGGCTCTGAACTGCTTCTCTTATATCCCCACCCCCAACCCCAGTTGACTTGCCAGCATCCCTCTCTGACTATCACTGGGAAAACATTGCAAACATCCCCACTTCCCTTTCTAGCTTCAGAAATAGTCTTCAATATTCTGCTCCTTCCTTCTGAAAAATAATTACTCAGTATTATCAGGTCAATCCTTGACTTCCAAATCAGAACTCACTTTTTGACATTTTTACTCAGGGACATTCTTGGAACATTAGGAAATTTAAGCAAAGGGTTTTAACTCTTAAATGGTGCTAGAGATGCCACCAGCTGGCTTCCCTCCATCCACATTCTTTGCTTGGAAGAAATTATTTTACTGAGCTAAAGGGTCACCTAAGAGAGGATAGTTTTTAAAACGTGATGAGTTGGGGGTCTGGAAAAATGTGCTCCAATTTTATTTGATTTCATTTTTCCCACTTTCAAACTTAAATGAGAATACTAGGAAAGATTGTAGAATACCCACTGCACACATTATCATAAATACATCCATGCTATTCCAAAGGGAACTTCTCGTCCATGCCACTGCAAAATCCCCTCCCTCAATACACCAATTCACTCATTTGTCACCAGAGAACAATTACCTACAAAGCCATGCTCATGAAGAATGAAGCATTGGGGCTGGCCAGGTAGCTCAGCAAACCAAAGCGCCTGCTTAGGAAGGCGCAGGGGCCAGGTTTTGATCCCCAGCATGTCATGCCAGCCCCCAGGGCACACTGAAACAGCGACTGAGACTGGGCGTGGTGGCACACACCTGTAATCCCAGAGCTTTGGAGGCTGAAAACAGGAGGATCACTATGAGTCCAATCTGTGTAATGAGACTCTGTAGATCCCGTACTGAATATATAAAAATAATTGATTAATTAAAAAAGAATGATGCATTGACTAAAAATAGGAGTTTTGAAACATCTTCCAACCTTTTGAGATTTACCTACAAATGAGGAATTGTGAAAAAATATGTACCTTGGTGCCGCAGTCATAGACAAACTAGATTTGTTTGTCCTCAACCTACCCCTTAGAACATTTCTAATGTTGATCCCCTTAAGATATCCTTCACCTGGGTTCTCACACTTCTTTAACACCTGTCTTCAGCAGGCCTGGGATTTTGTAGGCACAACGAAATTTCTCTGTTTATAGTGTAGTTATAAACCACAGGCAATAACTTGGCAATTTTTCTCGGAGTTATTTATTCACTCACTCTCTCACACCACACAGTCAACTTAATTCAAAAACGTCTTCTTGACTGAATTTTCAAGATGTGTTCAGACACCATCCCCTTTTCCCATTTCCATGGTTATCGTCTTAGTTTAAAGTACCATTGTCCCTCGCCTGGATCCCAAATTATTGAACGAACTTCTCCCTCGACTGCACTTCTGCTCTTCAACTCAAGCCTCTTCTTCAAACAGCAAGTCCCTAAATGCCCAGGTCGGGCCACGGTACTTCTCTGTTAAAACTCTTCAGCGCTTTTCTTCCTCACTCCGAAGGGACCCAAGTCTTCCCGCTGCCTACAAAGGTTTGCACGACCTTTCCGTGACAGATTCACCACCTCAACCTCCTGCGACTCGCCGTCGTACACGCTCTGCACCGCAGCCTGCTGTCTTCCCTTGGCCGTGATGCCCAGATGTATTCCTTTCTCCACTCCAGAACAAACCTCGGCAAAGAGGAAAGGGCAGGAGATTTGCATTCAGAAGGAGCGTGGTCCACACACTATTTCTATGTTGAACTTGACCGTAAACAAAATACTGTCTGTTCTGAATTGATCTTCTGCACGTTGGAGGTGGAGATAAGCGCCTAGTTCCCAGGCTCCTTGTGAAGATTAAATAAAGCTATGAACGTAGGACCTGGCACTGTGCAGGAACCAGATAAAGGCTGGTTCCATTCTCTTCAAAATCATTGATGTCAGCAGCATAACTTCAATGAAATGATTTGAAAAAAATCTTGATCTAATGTTACACCCCCTTAATGTAGTTGTTCCTAAGTACCTAGCTGCTAAGAAATGGGAAGCACGAGTATGTATTTGAGGGGTTTGTTTGTTTGTTTGTTTGATGGTACCAGGGATCAAACTCAGGACCTTGTGCTTGCCAGGCAAGCGCTTATTCCACTGAGCTATCTCCCAGCCCTATTGAATTCAATTTAAATTACTTTTCCCAGAATGGTGCTTTGTTAGTGCTGTTCCTTTATTGATCT
>NW_004524653.1:3863130-3864773 GCF_000260255.1 Octodon degus
TGTGGTGCTGGGGGATTGAACCGCGGTCCCTGTGCTTTGCTAAGCTTTTTCTAAGTAGGTGCTTTAGACCACTGAGCCATCTCACCAGCCCTCCAATATTAATTTAAAATGCATTGTTATACAAAGCACATATTTCTCCTTTTCTTTTTTTTTTGGGGGGGGGGTACCAGAGATTGAACTCAGGCCCTTGTGCTTGCCAGGGAAGCGCTTATTCTACTAAGCCATCTTCCCGGCCCCTTTTCATTTATTTTTAATCCAGTTTAACTGTGCCTTTCAATTGCAGTGTTCGTTGCTTATACTTAACAGAATTGTTCTTATGGTTGTGAAAAGCCCATAACTTCACTTTGTCTTGCATTTATCTGACCTATTCTTTATCCATCTCTCTCCTGCTTTTTCTTGGATTGACCGTTTTCTGTCTCATTCATTCATCCATTCGTAGAATTCCACTCTATTTCCTTTCTTTGCTTTTGAGGTTGGCCTCAATTGCTATGTTCTTAGCAGTTTCTGTCAGGGTAACAAGGAGAGCTATTAATTTTTCATAACATGTTCTCAGTCAGCACTATAGTCTTTATTCAACATGGAAGAAACTAAGACCACTACACTTTTATTTACCACTTCCATTCCTTATGCTACTTTTAGGTTTAACTTCTTCATACTTACTAACCCTAACATTCATATTTTAACTTAAATCAATTTCAAAAGAAGTTTGAAGAAGAAACCTTCGAGTTTTGTACTTACCCACATATGTACACTTCCTCAAGCTCTTCCTCATTTCCCACTGACCCAAGAATCCAAGAAGTAGCAGTTGCCTCCACTCGCCAAACTTCCCTTAGCATGCCTCACAAACCAAGTACAAGGGCAATGAATTCTCTCTGTTTTTTAAAGAGCATCTGGAATTATTCATAGTTTGCTGCTGTCAGTCAGAAAGAACTTGGCGGCCCAAACTGCTGTACCTGTGCATTTTCCCTTTCTGACTTGCTATTTTAAATCTTTCATTTCATGATCCTCTGTTCCCTGCTCCCAATGGAGTCAGCCACAGTCTGTTTCACTGATTTTCTTTAGATAATAGGATTTTTTTTCTCTCTATGTTTACAGTTCTTTAAATTAGATTTCAAGAAACCCAGTCCTAGCCCAGGTCCAGTGAGTGTGTAGGAGAGTTTCCTGCTACCCTGCGCCTGCTGGACCCACTACTGGTCCCAGCCCAAGCGGAGTGTGGGTGAGAACCTCTTCCACCCCCTTGGGACGCCCCTCACCACTCGGCAGCACCTTCACCACCCCGCCCGCCGAGTAGGAATTTCTACTGCATTCCAGGAACCCTCAGAGCCAGTCCTAGCCCAGGTCCGGTGAGTGTGTGGGAGAGCTTCCTGCTACCCTGCACTGGCAGGACCTACTACTGGTCCCAGCCCAGGCACAGTGTGGGTGAGACCCTCTTCCACCCCCTTGGGATGCCCCCCACCACTCCACAGCACCTTCCCCACACCACCCGCTGAGTAGGAATTTCTGCTGCGTTCCAGGAAATCCCAGACTCAGTCCTAGACCAGACCAAGTGAGTATGTGGAAGAGCTGCCTCTCCCACCTACCCCACCTTGTCCCCGCCAGGCTCAGCTCAGGCCTGGCTTACATGCCTGGGGTGTAACCCTGCA
>NW_004524653.1:3875348-3888365 GCF_000260255.1 Octodon degus
AGGCAAGCGCTTATTCCACTGAGCTATCTCCCAGCCCTATTGAATTCAATTTAAATTACTTTTCCCAGAATGGTGCTTTGTTAGTGCTGTTCCTTTATTGATCTGCCTTTTCTCTTTCCTTTTTCGCTTCTGTCTTTCCCTTTTTCTTTCTCATTTTCCTTTTGTCTTTCATCTTCATTTTTATAAGTTGCTGTATATGTTTGGCTATCCTTTATCTGATAATTTAGAAAGAGAAAACATAAGCACTACTAAGAGCCTTTTTTTATTATAAGAGCGAACTTCATTTTTTTTTTTTTTGCTCCTTCTCATTTCAATATATGTCTTTTGCCAGCAGCCTGTTGAAGGAACTAAACCATCTGCTATTTTTTTTAATAAAAGAAAATCATTGAAAATAGTTTTTGATAGTTGGTATGAGCTCATTCTTATCACTACACATTTCCTTGCCTCGCTTACTAATATTTCTGATAATGGAAATATTCATTGAATTACATCTGTAATCATAACTTTTAAATAAAAATGTGACTCAAATCAAAACAAGCAGCAAGCTGTTGAGTAATATCTGTTTCCTGTGCCTACATCCTAAAAGTGAACCGATTAAATGGTCTAAGGCATGATTTGTACCAGAAAAAATACTGAATCAAAATACTTGGTGTTAATCATGAGTGGTCTGAAATAACTAAATCAAGATGATGTATATTAAATTACTTCTGGACTGAGAAAGGAATTACTACCTTTCAGAAAACATTGGACTAGAACAAATCTGATTGCTATAGCTATATTGAAAAAATTTCCAAAGAATTATATTCTTTGTTTGACACTTGAAAAATTATCTTGTATATACTTTGGCAATATATTCTCAAAGCTGTAAAGATAAATGTACCCTTTCACCTTTATCCAGCTGGTCTAAAAAGTGAGCAACTTTCTTAAAATGTGTCCAGAATAATTTAGTACAAACAAAAGGGAACAAGACAGACAAGGTCCCTAAAGCCCTCTCTTCTTATGCTAACGTTTTCTTTGCTGTACTGGGAATCAAACTTAGGACCTTGCCCTTGCCAGGCAGGTACTGTAATGCTGAGCTATACCTTCAGCCCAATTTTTGCTTCTTAAAGGAATCTAATATTAAATACCTTGAGAAAAATGTTATAAATAGCACATTGAGGCCAAATATTCTCTGAGAATCTACACTATGGATATATAGTGGAAAACATAAAAGTTCATACTGATAAAGTCTGACAAATTAATGTTATATCAATAGACAAAAACACTGACATAAAAAAACTAACTAAAAGCATCAAATGACATAGACATGGATTCAAATAATTTAAGTAACTGAAAAAGGCAAGAAAAGTACTCCTCTACAATATATCTTCATTTTATTTTTTAAAATCTCTGTTTTGATAGTTTCCTAGGCTACCATCCAAAATGATTTTTAAAAAAAAACAGTGATAATTCTACAGCTTAAAACAGCAGAGATGTGTTCTGCTAGTGCTGTGGCAGCCAGGAACACTAGCTCAAGGGGTCTGAGGGGCTCATCGCCTCTGCAGGCTCTGAGGGACCATCAGCTCCGTGCCATTGTGTTGCCTCCTGGTGGCCACCAGCTTCCTTGGCAACCCTTGGCTGTAGACTGTCCTGCCAGTCTTCACTTCCATTTTCAGGTGCTGTCCTCGCTGTGTTTCTTTGTCTGTGTTCTTCCTCCTCATATCCAGATACCAGTCACTGGGTTCAACACTGAGTCTAATCAGGTGGGGCCTCACTGAGCAGGTCATCTTGCTAATTCCATCTGCAAAGACTCCATTTCCAGGCACAGTCACATTCTGTAGTTCCAACGGAACATGCATTTTACAAGTATGTTATTTATTCTAGGATAGACAGGCAGACAGACTGACCAGGTGACAGACAGACGGATGGACAGACAAGATAACTGATGGGTGCTATAGTCTGCCTGTGCTCTCCAAAATGGATGTGTTAGGAACAACCCAAACTACAATGTTGGAGGCCAGGCCTAGTGGGGTGTTCAGGTCACAAGGGCTCTGTCTGCATGGATGGACTGATATCACTTGAAGTCGTATATGTGGGTGTACATTTGCTCCCTGCTCTTTTGCCTCATGAAGACCCAACAGCAGTCTTTTTTTTTTCTTTTCAGTTCTTTATTTTAATAGCACATGCAACAATTTTGATAGCGGTAAACTGATTAATTTTTGAGATATGCCTTATACCCTTATCTAAGTCAATTTCTGTTATCAATTTTTATACATGAAAATAAAATTTCTTTCAGGGGGCCAACAGCAGTCTTTTTTAGCCTTTGCACCTTTCTCCAGGGGAGCACCCAGCAGATAATCTCTCCGAGTACATGCCAGAGCCTTAATCATGGATTTCTCAGGCTCCAGACCTACAAGAAATAAACTTCTATTCTTTATAAATTATTCTTCTATGCAATTCTGCATGGCAGCATGAAATAGACAAAAATGTGTACTCTAAAATGTCATCCCTCGTCACTTGGGCAAGGTGAAATTAAAAGTAATTTCTATCTCCTTACTTTTTTATGTTCCTTAATTTTTAAACATTGAATGCATATTCATTTCAAATAAAATGCTATTTTAAAAATAGTTCTCTTAATAGCAATGAAGTGTAGAAGATCAGAGCCATTAAAAAATACTGTTTTATTCGTAAGAGAAATTCTGGACTATCACCATGATGAGAAGCAAGTGTCCCTTGTCTTACACAGATTTTGGAAAAAAAATAAATCTTGACACTCCACCTAAAAATCGCTTTTAAGCCACTAATGGTCTACTTACAAAGAAAATATTATTATTTTATTTTTCTGATAAGAAACATAATATATTCCAAAATTCACATACATGAAAGAAGATAGCAAGAAAGTGAAAGTTGACTGCAATCAAACCTTTGGAATACAGAATAATCAAAGCAATATTTCAATAAGCTTAACTGAGAAAAACTACAGCCTGGATGGAAAGAGAAACAGGAAGTAGAGAAACAATGGTGAGTGATGGATTATACATTGGAAATAAAGAGAGATGCTATATATTGAACTGTATCCCTTCAGACTTTATAATTTGAAATCCTTATCCCCAGTGCCTGAAAATATCATTGTATCTGAAGATCTAGCTCTCATAGAGGTAAGAGATTGATATAGTGAGCCTGATTCCAGTATGACTGGTGTCCTTATGGGAAGAAATTAGGAGACTGACACTCAGATAAGGAAGATGATGTGAGGATGCTGAGGGATGAGGGCCATCTAAAACCCAAAGCAACAAACCTCAAGAGAAACCATAGTAGTTATTTCCTTTTTGCTGTGACAAAATACCCAACAATCACAAACTCAAAGAACAAAGTCTATCTTATCTCACAGTTTCAAGAGATTTCAGTCCATAGTAGTTTCTAAGGCAGAGTAGGTTACAAGCAATCCACAGACTGGTTCCAAAACAGTGCAGCATGACAGAGGTGAAGTAATGAAAGAATAGGTAGAAACTGATGGCAGCAAGCCTCCCTTTCCCTTTTCATTTCATTCAGACTACAAGCCTATTGGTTGGTGCCACTCACACCCAAGGGGTGTCTTCCAAGCTCAATAAATCCATTCAGCCACACCCAGAACTATATTAATCAACTGAGTGGACCAGTCCAGTTATCCTGGGCATGATCTTGTCACTCCCCAAAGTCTCTCTACCAGCACAAGAGGATTTCTCTGGTTGGTTGTTTTGTTTATTTGCTTGTTTGTTTTTGTACAGGGTCTCAGTAGACAGTTCGGATTCATAGTGATCTTCCTGTCTTAGCCTACCTACAGCTGGGTTTATAGGCATCCACCACATCTGGTTTGGGGGCTGGCACAGCATGCTCAGGATTCCAGGGCTGAGAAGGTTTGCCATACAAGGGACAGAACTTGGGACCTTGTGCTTGCCAGGCAGGGGCTCACACTGCTGAGCTATCTCCCCAGCCCACAGGAGGATTTCTGATGATCTCTAGATACAATCCATGGCACCAACCCTTCTGATACTTTCTTTTCAGACTTCCAGTTTCCAAAATTATGAGAAAATAAACATGTTCACTAAACCACCCAATGTGTAGTATGTTAGTGAGTGTAGCTTGGATACCCTAAGCTATTCTAATGAAACAACAAGACATGGTTGCCAGGCAGCATATTAACTATTATTGAATCTTGGTGATATATATTTAGTTGTAGAAGTATTTTATAAATGATTAAATATTTTATTCAAATTTATGAAAAGAGCAGAAACTTTCAAAAGAACTTAGGGATTGTCAGAAGCCCAAAGCACGCTGTCATTTCAGAATGTCTGGAAAGGATATAATTCCTTCCTAAACTTAATTGACATTATATTATGCAAGAGTATTCTATAAGTAATAGAATACTCTATTCTATAAGTATTCATCCCCCAGGTCCCAAGTTCTGTCCCTTGTATGGTAAGCCTTCTCAGCCCTGGAATCCTGAGCATGCTGTGCCAGCCCCCAAACCAGATGTGATGGATGCCTATAAACCCAGCTGTAGGTAGGCTAAGACAGGAAGATCACTATGAATCTGAACTGGTTACCAGGGATGAAAAAGAAGGAGATCTTCAACAGAACTTTGAAACCTTAGTGCTGCTACTCAAAGGTGAGAGAAAGTCCAGTTTTAATTCTTCACTTTAGAAATTACTCCTAATTTCTAATCCCTGTTGGGCCAAAATGTATTTCCATGGCTAATGGAAAATTCAATAACTTATAGAATACTCTTGCATAATATAATGTCAATTAAGTTTAGAAAGGAATTATATCCTTTCCAGACATTCTGAAATGACAGCGTGCTTTGGGCTTCTGACAATCCCTAAGTTCTTTTGAAAGTTTCTGCTCTTTTCATAAATTTGAATAAAATATTTAATCATTTATAAAATACTTCTACAACTAAATATATATCACCAAGATTCAATAATAGTTAATATACTTTTTATATTTTCCTTAACTCATCTTTCCTCAAAGAACAGAAACACAAATTTGACATACACTTTAATACATTGCTTTTGTGTTTCAAGAAACAACTACTCACTGTAATCCAATGTATACTAAGATTTCCTAAAAATGTAGATTTGTGAGGCTTTTTTGGCCTCAACATTACATTGTTACTATTTATCCTTGTTATAAGTGTAGGACTTCTGTAAATTTGCTGAAGCATAACATAATGTGTGAAGAAACTAAGGGATATTTTTAACTGCTCCCCTGTTGATAGAAAGTCAGGTTGTGGTCGTTGTTGTTGCTGCTGCTGCTGCTGCTGCTGTTGTTTGGTTTTAATTTTTTTCTGTGATTTACGTATTCAAATAACAGCAAAGATTATCTGTGTGTGTGCAGCCTGTGTGTGCATGCAACTTTCTCTTTTTAAGTTTCTTCAGCTCCGTTCACAAATACTCCTCCAACCTCTACTGAGCATCTTCATCTGTTACTGTTCCAACATCCCCCAGAGATGATGCCCGCCCTGTGATGTATTTGCTAATAGAAGTGAAAGAAAGACAGTGATATCCACGTTTATGTGGGACTTTCAGCTTGGATTTGAATTCAAGTCTCCAGCCGTTGGGTGCCAGGAGTCATTTAGTGGAAATCATAGTAAAAGAATTACATGGGTCCTTGGGTTAATAGGTTGATAACATGAGAAGGTGGTTGCATGTTCCATTGATCATTATACAGCTTGAGGAAGGATCGGTAAGACTGCTTTGCTACTCTTTGCAAGGGGTCGGGAGTCCTGACTGCACTAACAAAGGGAAATTTATTTCCAAGGAAAGAACCACAGTGGAGAAGTACAGATTCCTCCCAAACTCAGCCAAGCTCTACCGCCTTCCTTTAAAGAAGCTGAGTTGATGTCTTACAGTGAAGTGCTATTTTAACAAGTCAAGAATTTGAGTCTTTGTGCTAAAATTCAGAACTTTCACTTTTGAGAGGAGGAAATGCCATGGAGGGTATTTCCTTCCCAGCTCAAGGGGAGTGAAGCCATTACAAGTGCTTACAATTAAACACGTGTTCTTGAGAGCATATAGTGAGTCCTTATTAGCATCCAGCTGTATGTGATTTTGTTGAGTTGCTTGTCACATGATAGATGCAGCGCTGCTCAGTTTACACGAACGACCTTATTCAATATTCAAAGCCATCTGAAAATTTAGGAGGTTTGAGCTCCACTTCAGCGAGAAAGACGTTAAAGTTCAAAAGGGTTCAGCAAGTCACGGAAGCTCAAACAGCAAAAATGGACAGGCGTCCTTGTCCTGTTGAACTCGGGACCCCACGCACTGACCTCGCCTTTGGAACCACACTTTGTTTTTAGGGACATGAAGAAAGCCCAGACGCACTCTCAGCTCTTGACAGGCAGTGATCCACTATCCTGAGGAAGAGCATGGTCCATCCGATGTCCCCGCCACGTCCTTAACAGCTTCTGTCCACGTCCGTTCATGGATCCGCAGGGGAACGAATCACTGAACATGGGCAAGCACAGTGCAGGCTTCAGTCATGCGGGGATCTGTGAGTCAAAGTTAGCAAAACAGAACGCGGTGTGACTTCCAAAAGCATTCCTAGAGGAGGGGACAGTGTAGGCATAAAGGGACTCGACGTAGAGCAGGATGGGAGCGGCAAGGAACTCAGATCAACAGTAGCAAGCCAATGCGCAGCGAGGTTCCTAACAGAACTGAGAAGGATCCATGAAGTCGTCATAAGAAATGTGAAGTCTATCCCACAGTGCTAAAATACTCATAATCCGCGTCGTAGAAATGATACAGAACGCCTACTTTCATTTCCCGTGCAGCATGGTTACCCTCTTCTGGAACCACACCCCCTTTTCGTTGATGAGCCAGCTTTCCCCACGCGCTTCCTCCATGGCTCTGGTGGGCCCTCAAGACAACACCGCTCCCCTCCGAGGTGACTCCAGGATCAAGCTTGGTGCCCGCGACATCGGACTCTCCTGACAGTGGGGACTGGTTGAGAGACTGACACGTGACCCAGCAGGCTTCGGAGTCAAGCCCATGAACAACCTATATTTAAGAAACTAAGAAACAGAACTTCTTTAGGATCTTTCCCCCCTGTGGGGTTGAGCTCAGAAAACAGAAACTTGCATCTGTCTTTGAACGATGACCCTTCTGAAAATGAAGACAAACTGATAGAAAAGTAGAAATCCTAAAGGCTACCTTTGTGCCACGGGTCCAGCCAGTGCCTAAAGTTGGCCCCAACTCATGACCCCTGGAAGATCTAATCCAATCATTTTTTTTAAAACAGAGTTCATAGAGCAGTTTATATCCTCACTATCTTTGAGCCCACAAGATTCAGTGACACAACAGAACAGTTAGAACAGTAGTGGCACATAAAGTGACCCTCGTTCTACCTTAGTAAGATTTAGAAAGTTCAAATAGCTGTCTTGTAACTCATAGCCATAGGTCCCATGGTGATTAAAGTTATTTGTCAGCATGGCTAGACTATAATTAGAAACATTAATTTAGGTGTTTTTGAGACAGTACTTATTTTTTAGGGTTTTTTATTTTTGTTTTTGTTTTGATACAGAGTCTCACTATATAGTTCAGGCTGCCTTTGAGCTCACTTTGTAGCCCAGGCTAGTCTCAAACTTGCAAAGATCCTCCTGCCTCAGCCTTCTAAGTGCTGGAATTACAGACATGCATCACCATGCCTGGCCTTGAGAAGGTACTTGTAAGGGGGTTAACATTTCCAAATCAGTTGACTTTAAACTGAAGACATTATCTTTGATAACACGGATGAGCCTGATTCAATGGAAGATTTCTAGCAAACTAATATTTCCTTACTGATGAAATTGTACCTCAAGACATAAGACTCAGAATATCAGCTGCTGCCCTAGAGATTCTAGGTCTCTGGCTCACCCTTGAGATTTGAGGCTTTCTAGACCTCATAAATGTATTAACAATTTCCTTGAAATAAATTGATTTGTATCTACCTGTCTAATCGCCTACCTGCCTCCGCCATATCTACCTATCCATTTATCGATCTACTTAGCTATCATTCCTAGAAAATCCTTTCAGATACAGACACTTGCTATACTCGCAAAAAGAAAAAACTAAGAGAAAAGCACTAAATATTTTGTGATATTTGAACTCCAGTGCGCTGCTTGAAAGATGAGGCTTTCCAAACAAAGGCTGATATAAAGCTAACGTAGCACTTTTGTCTGAATTTAACAAGAAGTGATGCAGAAGGTGAGCCAGGGAAGACAAGCGTGATCTGAAATAAAGTTACTGTTGGGTTTAGATTGATAAACTGTATGTTAGCAGGATCTGGGAAACCAATCGTGTTTTTCTAGGACCTTGATAAATTTTTTTGGTGCCAGAAAATTGCTCACTTTTTTAAGCACTCTAAAGTTTCTCCCCTTCCCTTTGGTGCATGGGAGATGTCATCACGTCATCACCAAATGATCTAACTACATATAACTACACCAGAGAGGCTGCAATTTATATTCAGGAGCAACACACAGACACATAATTCATGCACGATGCTGACATAAGGGAGCAATCAGGAGGCCTCTGTGGACCATAGATCAGCTCTAAATCTCTGATATATTTAGTGCGTCATTGAGTTATACAACTCTTCATCTTGTAAACTGTCATCAGGTAGATTGCATTCTGGGCTCCTAACTGCTAAACTATGGGGTCTCCATTTTACACACATGCATGTGCCCTGTGTTTGATTATGTTTGAATGCCATGTTTTACCAATAATTCTACGGTGACCTCTGTCCTTGGGGCCTTGTGTTGATTTAGGAGCCTTTTCAGATTCCAAGAGGAAGCATCCCAATCCCACAAGGATCTGACTGAATGGACACATTATTTTGCTGCTGACACAGGCAGACATAAATCTCTTCTCTCTTTCATGGAAGTTTAATAGGGCATCATTAAAATAGTTACTCTCCCAACAGACTCAACGTTGCCCAAGTGTTTTGAGAGAAGATAAAGAGTTAAATAATTTATGTCAATATCACTAAGACAGAGAATCCTAGAACATCCCTTTGCATAGTGCCATTGAGTGAGCTAGGTCACATGTCAAAGGTCACATGTAAAGAAACTTCTCGATCTATAAATTATTATATGGGTCTACCGAAATTAAAATTTAAACTGAAACATGAAAAGGTTATTTCCCATTCATTTCCATTCATTCCATCACCACTGCTTACTGGGAGCCCCAAAAAGATAATAATAATTTAATATGTACCTTCAATTCTTTCCTTAAAAAAATCAATCCATGAAAAATATCATAAAGTTCAGCAGCTGCACACAAGAGAAGACTAATGCTTCATGGGTTTAGTTATCTAACCAGTAAGCAATAAATGGGAATTGCTTGCTGATTAACCAGTAATAATAACAGTGAGAAGTGGATGCTGCTATCAGAGGAGATAGCTGGACAATTCCAAATTAGGTTTTGAAAAGAGGATGGTTAGACAGTTCTAAATTAGTTTTTGAGAATAAGATTGACGTTTAATATATATGCTAATTGATGTCAGACACTTCCTAGGTACACACCACTATTGCCTGCAACAATGTCCAAGTGATACTTTAAGCCCCTTTTCCATGGGTAGGAGGTTGGAGCTAAGTGGGTTACAGCACCTAAATTTTGAGATATTCCTTTTTGGAACATCTGGGTAGCACACGATGGATCCCTCCGTCTGAAGAGAGGGATCTAGTCACAGAGGGCATCACTACAGCCAAGGCCACATAGCGGGAACTTGACACCCTACCAGCAGGTGAGTGACCAAGGGTGGATCTCTTACCAAAGCCAGTCTTCCCTCCAGGAGCCTGAACAGGACATCAGAATGCTGACCAACTGTCGGGATAGACAGCTGGAAAATGAAGTCTCTCCATGGAAGGGGATGCCACGTTGGTATAAAAAGAAACTGAGAAATTAGAGAGATAAAGGAAACCAATGGAACAAAATGGATATCCATCGGATGTTCCGGCCCCAGAGAGAGCATAGGAAGGCTGGGAATCTTGCTTGCTCCCTGGTGGCCTTCTTTTTCCCTTGGAATCACTGCTTATCTTTTCCATGACGCCCACAACACCTGGGTGTCTTTGGAATAAATTTCTTCCTTTCTTCCTAAATTCATTTGAAATAATTTCTATGACTTTCCCACAAACCAGAGCAAACCAAAAGCACTGGATAATGGAAAATTTATAGGACAATCAATAAGAAACAACTGGATAAAAAAATAGGAGGAGGAGGAGGAGGAGGAGCAGGAGGAGCAGGAGGAGCAGGAGGAGCAGGAGGAGGAAATATCAGAGAAAGGAACAAACTGTCCCATATGGCTCATGGAGTATTAATTCCAGGACACCCAACGGTTATAAAAATCCCAAGATGCTTAAAACTCTTCTATAAAATGTCACACTATTTTCATGTATCCATGTATATCTTCCCAAATACAGTAAATCATGTATAGATTATTTTACTCTCTAATGAAAATGCCTATGTAAATAGTTATTGTGAAGTATTTGTTTAGGGACTCATGATAGGGGAAAAACTCTGTCCATGTTAAGCACAGATGCAATTGTTTTCCAAATATTTTTTATCTGCAATCTGTTGATTCTGGTGACTTGAAACCATGAATATGACAGGTCGGATATGCTTTACTTTTCTTTTAAAAATTAAAATTTTTATGGATACATTATAACTGCACACATTTCATGTATACAGTATGATATTCAATACATGTGTACAATATGTAGTGATCAAACAATATGGATCATATTATATTATTACCAGAATTAATTGTCATAACCACAATGTCATTAGCATAGCTTCAGGTGGGAACATTCAAAGCCTCTTAACCAGCTATTTTGTTTATTTTTTTATTTTTATTTTTATTTTTATTTTTATTTTTATTTTTATTTTTTGCAGAACCAGGGATTGAACTCAGGCCCTTGCGCTTGCCAGGGAAGTGCTTATTCCGCTGAGCCATCTCCACAGCCTCGACCAGCTATTTTGAAATAGACAGTTAATTGTTGTCAATCATAGTTATTACCATCCAGTGTAGTAGAATGTTAGAAGTGATTTTTCTCCTCCAAATTGTCTTTGTACCTGTTCACCATCCTCTAGCCAACTCCTACTTCCACCCACAGCCGCAGGTAATCACTATTCTACATAAAGTGAGAAGGGGCAGTCCTTGTCCTCTGTGTCCAGCTTGTTCATTTAACATAATGTTCTCCAGTTCTACCTATGTTGCCACAAATAACAGGATTCATCCTTTTATGACTGGATAGTACTCATGGTCTGTGTAAAGCACATTTATCCATGCATCCATTGACAAACCTTGAGGTACTGTGAATAATGTGGCAATCAACGTGTGAGTGTGCATGTCTTGTTCCCACGCTGATGTCAGTTCTTTTTGATATCCATGGTGTGGCTGAAGTACATGCTGAATGTTAATCTTTTTAACTCTAATGCTAAAAGATATGTTGCCATGAATCCCCCTCAAAATGTTTGCCCTTGCTGGGAAGACATTTATGCCGTCGTTCTAGCAACTTTCTGAAGCACTGCTGGAGGTCCTTCTTCATGAGTGCCTGTGGAAGTCGTGGTCCCAATTACAATGAATGTTGTGGCGGAGGGCCATCCAGCAGAATGGCGGGCTTATGAAGACCTGCCCGGCTTAATCACTGGATCTGGCACCAGAATACCTCTGGCTCTTCCCCAAGAGCAGAGTGACCATGAGGGGTAAACATTATGATCAATTCAGGATGTTTAGTTGACAATGACAGCACCACTAGTGACACTCACAAAAGAGGGTTTCCAGAACTCCTTCAACAAATCACATGAAGCCAGGGATAAGTGGGTTTGAAGCAAGGGGGATATTATATGGCAGCCTAATGGTCATGTGCCTGTTACTGTAATAAATATTTTTAAAATTTAAACATTTGTCATGTAGTAGATTGTCAGATCATATAGTAGTTGTATTTTTAGTTTTTAATTTTTTATTATTTATTTGATACAGGGTTTCACTACACAGCTTAAACTCCTAGTGACCCACCTGTCTCAGCCTCCCCAGCACTGAAATTACAGGCATGTGCAACCATGCCCAGTTTCAGTGGCCAGCTTGGCGCAGGGCCAGAATGGCATGTGGTACTGGGGATTGGAACCTGGGTCTTGCACTTGCCAAACAGGTGCTCAGACTGCCAAGCTATCTCTCCAGCCCCTGTATTTTTAGTTTTTAAAGGAACCTTCATAATGGCTCCACTAGTTTACATTTCCACCAAACACATATCATATTTCCCTTTGTATCTATCTTTAACAGAATTATTTTACTTTTTTGTAAAAGAATATCTTAACTGTTTTGAGGCAATAGCTCAAAATGTTGTTGATTTGTATTTCCCTGATAATGAGCACTAGTGAGTATTTTTATAAACCTTTTGTCCATTTGAGTATCTTCTTTTGAAAAATGTTCATGCTGATCATTTGCTCACTTATAAAACAAATTAATTGGTTTATCACTGCTTAGTTTCTTATATATTCTGGACATTAATCCCTTCCAAATGTACTGACCTTCTGTTGAACTCAAATCTATGATGAGACATTTCAAATCCTTCAGATTATTTAATTCAACTTCTCTTATAAGTGAGCATGCCACAATCTAGACAAGCTTTAAAACTGGGTTTGGGAAAGTTTGCATAAGGTTATTACAGGTTTTTTCATTATAAACAGTGTCTTTTTTTCCCCACTCACTCTGACAATGACAAATACCAAAGCGTTAGAAGTTATTACACATCAGTAGTTTACGGTATCATCCATCACCCACACTGCGGCCTCACGAAGATAGGTCTTATTGTTCTTTTTCTACAGAAAAAAGAACGAAGGTTTAAGGAAGTTGCACAACTTGGCAATGGGAATTTGTGTGGGAAATGAAAGAATCTTAAACCCTGGTTGACAGGGAGTCTAAGTCATGATTTCCTGTCATCTGAGTTCCTAGCCATGTACAAAAAGTTTGAAATTTTCTACATAGCTTGATATATTAAGTTGACACCTGCATCTTTCATTA
>NW_004524653.1:3889460-3902967 GCF_000260255.1 Octodon degus
CTCGGTGGGCGGGATAGGGGAAGTGCTGTGGAGTGATGGGGGGCATCCCAAGGGGGTTGAAGAGGGTCTCACCCATGCTGTTCCTGGGCTGGAACCAGTAAGTCCCACTGGTGCAGGGTAGCCAGAAGCTCTGCCACACACTCACCGGGACTGGACTAGGACTGGGTCTCATTATTGACTTTTAAAAGTCATACCACTCTTCTATATTTATTTGAAGCAATGTAAATATCATTGTGTTTGATACCCACAGCCTTAAACTTGAAGTGTACCAAAAGAAAACCTCTCCTTCATCAGTCAGAAATTTTAAATCGTTTTCTTCTTCTATTCCACATCCAATACAGAATCTTCCTCTAAAATAAAAAGGAAGGAACTATTGAGTTGAGAAGGACTGAAGAGGGAGTGAGGTAAAGAGATTTCTCTATGTATGTAAGCAGGATGGTTTGGACAACTGTACTGTGCATTTGTGCTGGTCTACAGAAAGGAGCAGATAATGCTTAATTTGTTTTATCTCCTTTATTCAATTTTTTGACCTTTTTCTCTTCTTAATTTCTTATATATTTCTTTTCTTCTTTCTTCATCCAATTTTGCATGCATATATCTGGTAATATGAACAACTAGTTGGAAGACAACACTACTCATTACAACAAATACTGTGAAATTCATTTTTTTTTTGCTTTTTTACAACTTTATTTCAATATAACTATGCTTACGGAAATATACTCATATTGGTTAAAATAATGCAATTTAACTTATATACAATTTCAACCGAAAAGCTGGTGCATGGTTTAAAGATTTTAAAAAAGATTTGTAATCTGGCTTATTTTTACCTATTGCAAATGTATAAAAGATCCTCCATCAGATGCTGCTAACAAAGGCAGCAAAAACCTTGAGAAATATACCTTTGATTTGCCTCAGAAAAGCAACGAGTATTGCACTGTAAATTTTATAAAATTGGTGCAACAAAACATTATTGTAACGTTACAATGCCAGTTTACAAAGTTCAGTAACTACTACCGGGTATGGAGGGGGTGGGAAGGAGGAGCCTGTGTACACACATGGAACTCTGAAAGCTGTCTGCTTCATTAATATTGCACGTGGATTATAAATCTACACAAACCAAGATTCAGATAATTTCTTAAATCTGAATTAACACTATCGAGCTCACTTTATCTGCTGAGGCTAGTAAGAGATTTCAGCACATTTAGCTATTTAAGTGAAATTCATATTATTTTATTAAATGAAATTCTGTAGCCCTTGTAATCTTTCTGTTTTAATATTATTTTGTACTCTCTTTAAAAAATGAAAAATAAAGTAGGCTACTGATTGATCTGTTTCTGTGTTTACATATGTATATGCGAACTACTAAACTGTAGTTTGCATTGCCTGTAACCATGGTCTCTCAGCGTTAAAATATTTCATCGAGCTGATTTTTAATTAGAAGCATGATTAGCACATATCTGTGCAAAACAACGCGTGTGTTTCACCAGGGTTGTTAGGAAATGTGTTACAAATGCATCTCTTTAGTAAGATGGATGACTTTACAGAGTGAAAGAGACTTATCTAGACTTACCCAGAGGCCTTCTACAGTAACTTTAAAAGGAGTTCTGTTTTGGGAGAACATTAGTAAGTGGGATTTGTCTGTCAACCCGACAAAGTGAGTCTGATACAACTTCGATACAAATATAGAGTGTAAATCATAAAAAAAAAAAAAATTCCAAACACACACACAAATACTCATTCAACCCTTTTTATCTTGGAGTACCACAGGGGACTGAGTCAGCAACCCAATAAAGAGGCCTACATCACTTTTCCTAACAGCTGGAGCACTAAATGTTTCACCTACTTCTTATGTAACAGTCTTGACAAATTTGAAGACTAGCAGGGTCCATCTGTCCATGCCACCCCCACCCACTTCCTCCTGACCAGTGTAAAAGGATTGTGCCATTCGTTGGCCACCTGAATCCATTCCCCATTCAACTCATTACTGCTAATTTCTCAACCAGCTTCCACAGTGACCCTTCGAAACCAAGTCAGATTATGACATTTCTCCATCCCACGTCTGCCACTGTCTTCTTTTTTGTTTGTTTGTTTTGTTTAGATACTAGGAATCAAACTCACAACCTCATGCTTGCCAGGCAGGCAGTGTGCCGCTGGGCTATATCTCTGATCCTTCCAGTGGCTTCTTATGTCAGTAAAATCCAGCATCTTTACAATGAAGTACAAACAGACATTACTATTTCTGCACCACCCTTCCCTCCCTCCCCACAACCAAGTAGGTTGTGGTGAGAGCCACACCATGTTCTTGGGAAACACATCAGACACCCTTCTACATAGTCTCTACACTTTCTGTTCCATGACCGTAACCCCTCCTTGAAATGGCTAAGGCCATGCTTCTTTCCTTGAACCAGCTGTTCCCAACAGAACAGCACCCTCCTAGATCCTGACCCAAAATCCCGTTCCCCAAGACCTGCTAATGCCTTCCCACAGCATTCAGGATCATCTGACTCATAAGAGGTCCATGCATTTATTTCACCTTCCCCATTAAACTCACTCTCTCTCTCTCTCTCTCTCTCTCTCTCTCTCTCTCTCTCTCTTTCTCTCTCCCTCTCTCCAGATATTACAACACTCAGAACCACAAAGGCACCAAAAAATTTATGAGTTGCATACAGAAGCAGGAAAATCACATATAAGCACATATTTGGACAGCTTTAAGTGATTGCTCCAACTTCACAATCTAAAACAAAGCCTTATGGCTCTAGTACAATTAATCTAGCTGAAGGTGAACTAGAGGATTTATCACAGCAGTAAATGGAAAGATCAATGGTATGAATAATCACATATTTTGATCCTTTCCACAGATACTAGTTCCATGTACAGATTTCACAAATTCATTTCCCAGCTAATTTGAACAAACTTCATATGAAATGCTTCAGAGAATGCATTTCAAATGTCAAATGTAGGAAAGTTTGAAGATAATATGGGACAAACAACATAATGGAAGACTTGCCTGTAGCAGAAATCTACTATCTCTAGGAAATCAAATAAGTTCCCAAATGTTCACCAATTGAGCAAATAGAAAGGTACATATTTTCCAGTGTACTGCAGAGAAAAACTATCCTACAATTCCTGTTGTATTCTCCCTAAGGGATTCAAACATTTGTTTTCTGAGCCAGCATGCTAATTATTTAGAATAAGTTATTGTTGCTTTTAAGCCCATGTGTTCTTGCATTTCAGGGTCAATTAAAAGCCTCACTCATGCTAGCTAATCTTCTCTTAGATATCGAGATACTCTATTTTCTTTAAGTCTCGTGTACTTATTTGTTATTTATTAATTGAAGGATGCTCAAAGTTTTGGCCTGTCTTCCAATTTATAAGAAACTTAATCGTGGTACCTGACCTTTAGTACTGCTTCTGGATAATCCTCACCTGTTGGCATCATAGCATTCCCTGTCTTGGACTGAGTAAGGCTGGCTGGGATACTTAAAAATGAGGTGAGACCCCAGAAGTCAAACAGAAGAGAAACCGTGGCTCTCTTCTGCTCGCTCGGATCTCACATAGTCAAGAGCAGGTAAACAGCGTGTGGAAAGGCCCTCGTGTTGAGGAACTGAATTCTCCTGCCCATAACCAGTAACACACGAGCAAGTCCTCTTGGAAGTGGAGCTTCCAGATCCTGTCAAGCCTTCAGTTGACTTCAGTCAAGCTGTAGGCCAGACGGCAGTCTCAGAAAACACAGCATCCAGAACCTACTTCTCACTTCTCAATGTAACCAATTAAGCAAAGGTTTGCTGTGCTTAGCTACTATTTTGGACTTCATTTATTCTGTGACAATAGCAAATTAATACCCTACAGTCATAAGCATCTTAGAAGGGAGGATACATACTATGTCCCCTGCTTGATATGGGTCAAATTCTTGCTGCTAACTACAAAGAATTTGCAATCCCAACAGGGTGTAACTGCAATCTCTAACAAACATTTCAAGACAATCAAACCAAAGGTCTTCCACTAGATTGATTCTGAGAAGCTGGGCTTGTCTTGGTTGCTAGGTTTCTTCCCAGACATGGTTTAAGTAAAATAATTCTCTAGGCTGAATTATTTAGTAATCTTCAAAAACTCAGGAGCCAGAAGCCAATATTTCAATAAACCTAAGTATTAACCCAATTCCAGTTTTAGCTTATGCACATGAATTAGCTCTCTCTTTCTAGATAATTTTGACCTTTGTGAAAAGTTCTATTACTGGATTTTAAAAGAAATGATTTGCTATTGTGTAATTTTATTCTTAATCTTTCAAATTGTAAGGCATTAAAATTATACTCTTTGGAAAGAACAAGTGTGAATAATACCTGATTACATTCTCTCTATTGTCAACTACGAGCACAGGATAAAAGCTGTTTTTTTCATAGCAGATCTACACTGAGAGGATAGACGTATTTTTCTCTTAGGAAAAAAAAACTGTCCTCCAGGACTGGAAAATTAATTGGATTATTATGTTCCTATCAGGAAAATCCTTTGATTATATTTGTCTAAACAGATGCTAAGAAAAAGAAGCAAAAAAAGCAATCCAACTACTTTATCACTCTCACAGGAAAACCTAGTTGCAATTGTGCCCATAAAATCAACTCAAGTTAAAATAAATGCTTACATCTCATCAGATTCAGGTATCATTGTGGAGGTAAGAGCATTTACAAACAGAAAAATAATGAACATAATTCAGATATTTGAAATCTAAAAGTTTAGCTTTACTTGAAATATCTTTAAGGCATTATATCAATTGCAGATTTTAGAGGCAAAAGATGCTTCTATGGTTCTAATACATTTCTGCTTTCAAATTCCTTTGCTCTCCATTCTTCTTTTAAAGCTCACTCTTTAGGGTTGACTTGAAGACATTATTGCCAAATATCAAACCACAATGCCTTGTCTGGTGTCCTCTTCGAATTCTTCACTGAGGGAAAGCCTCTCTTTAAAAATCTGTTAGTGAATACCACCATCCAAAGAGCTTATCTTGTACTTATAAAGGCTGCAATTCTAAAGGTGTTCACTTGCTCAGAGCTGCGACTCTCCTTCCGACTCATTTCCACATACATTTTCTTTTTTCCATGGAACCTGAGTATGTGGAACAAAGCTGTCTCCCTTGTGTGTAAATGGGCATGTCTACACCACGTCATTCCAGTCAAGCGACCATGGAAATAGGCAGAGACCACTGCCAGGATGGCTCATATACCTTGTGGCGCTTCATCCTGCTGTGACAACAAAGATGAACCCAGAAACCTTGGGACCAGGTATTGCACACAGTTCTGAAGAAAAGTCCAAGGAGATCGTACCTGTGAATCCAGACTTCAGAGAAGAGCCATGCAACCCAGGCAATTTCCCTGCACTTCCACCTGAAGACGAAATTGGCCTTTATCACATGAAGCCATTGAGATCTAGTGCTTATACAGTAGCTGGAGTGATCTAACATTACTGAAACTTAATATTGTACAAATAAACCTCCATAAAACACTTTTAAAATTTGCCAATAATTATAAAATAGCTTCCATGTTCCAGGCACTATCCAAGACAAGTTCACTGCCCTCAATGTGCTTGTAGTAAAAGAGGGAGTCGATACTGTGTAAAATTATAATTGTAAAATTACATCTTCTGCTTGGAATATGAAGTGCTATAAAGAAGCTGAAGTAAGGCAGTATTAGAGAGACCGACCCACATAAATAGCTTTGACTGGTTGTCTCTGAGAGAATATTTGAAGTGAAACTGTAGGTAAGAAGCCAATTTTTTACTTTAGTTTAGTTCATGGTGGTAGAGATGGGTCTAGTTTCAGTCTGTAGCACATGGAAAGCCCAGTTTTTCCAGCACTACTCATCTTCCTGCCAGTGGACATGTCTTGCCCCTTTGTTACAGGTAAGGTGGCTGAGTGTGCTTGTAGTGGTGTCAACACCTCCTAACCTAGTCCATAGATCTTCATGTCTATTTTTTGCCAGTACCATGCTGATTTTATCACAGTAGCTTTGTAGTATAATTTCAAGTCAGGGATTGTAACGCCTCCTGCCTTTCCTTTGTTGCCCAGGATTGTTTTGCTATCTTAGGTCTCTTCTGATTCCAAATAAATTTTAGGAGTGTTTTTTTTTACACCTGTGAAGTATACCAATGCTATTTTAATTGGGATTGCAGTCAATCTGTGTAATTCTGCATCATTTCTAATGGGTTTTTTCATTATTTTTATTCTTTTTAAAAACCTTTTTAAAAGAAGTAGAAGAAGCCAAGGTTTCCAGGGCAGGAGGAGAGTTTCTTGCCATGTCTATTCTGGAAGGTTTCTGATACAGAAGAAAAAGTGAATGAGCAGGAGGTCACAACTAGAAGTGAGAAGGTTGTGAGATGTTAAGGTCAAGGATACAAGAAGGGTGCACAGGTGACCCTGCAGTCACACTGAGAAGCTAGGACTTCCTTGTGAAAGTGACCATAAATCAGGATCCTCCAATGAGGATGCATCTTCTGCTGAGACACGGTGAAGAAGTGCTGCAAAGGGCCTCAAAAGACTAACAATAATGAAAGATTAGTTGGTGCCTGTTCTACCTCACATGTCTGGGTTGTCTCCATTTTTATCATCTCTGAGCTCAAAACTGAAAGCAACACCAATCATTCTTGCCAGTAGAAAGGTGGTTATATCTGATAGCAGGTAATCAATGACTGTCCTGTGGATATTGACCAGCTTTGCATGTATTAAGCAAATTCGGTTCAGCAGCACATGGAGGTCTCTGTTGTTGTTGTTGTTGTTGTTGTTGTTGTTGTTGTTGTTGTTGTTCTTTGGATTCTCCCTTGAACCAGCTGTAATATCTTATTGATTCCCTCATTAACTCATGACTGAAATAAAATCTCTGACACCTTTTTCTTATATGACTGCTCTTTCTAATTTTGCTTTTCCTAAGCATTATCATTTAATGCATAAACGCCCCCCATAGCAGCATCACAGGCTGCTGAGGAAGCATTCCACCTACCACCCAGTTTCCACATCTATTTGTGTAAATTAAGCAAATCAACACCATTGCACAGCTCTCACTGAACCTGGCACACCAAGTCTCAACACAACCTTCAGAAGGCTCTTTGGTGAGAGAACAAAGCTGCTACAACCTCACAATATCCCCTTTTATAGAAGATCCCTACGGCAGTGTCTCGGCTAAGCACTGCTCACTCTCTATACACCATACACACTCCCATCTCTCCTCCTCCTAGAGGGCCTCAGGTGGCTACAGGAAATCAAGATCAGGAACAAATGCATGGAAGCTTCCAGAAGGCAGTCGCTAAGGCGGGGGCTCATGGGAAAGGCAGCTTGCAGACACAAACTTCCTCTCCTCCGAGGAAAATATTGATGAATAAAATATACTAAGTGCCCTTTGATATCTTGATTCTATTTGCATCAGCAGGGTGTAAATGACCTTACTGAGACCAGATTATGTTCAGGTTTTACCACATTACAGAAGACACCGGCAGTGCCTAGGCACAGAGCAGATGCTGGGCTGGCCTCCAAAAGTACGATTTCCCATGGCAACATTTTAGCGTGTTTTGCAAGCCCAAGTCTTTGCTGGAATTTCTGAAGCTAGGCTAAATGCAAAGCATGGATACATTCTGGGTTCTAAATAAGTGCAGAATAGTTTATTAAAGCCTGATATTTATTTAAAATGTGATGAGAAAAATGGCATCCAGGAACTTCATGCTTAGATCACAACTGACCTGTAATTTGCTCCTTCAGAATCATCGTCAGAGCCACAGCAGGTGTGAGCTGACCTCTTCCCCTTTATCTCTTTCTTCCTCTCACCCCTCTGTACAAGACCATTACACTGAGGGCCGGGGAGATGGCTTAGTGGAATAAGCACTTCCCTGGCAAGCGTTAAGGGTCTGAGTTCAATCCCCGGTTGCGAAAAAAAAAAAAAGATCATTACACTGACTAAGACTGATGATATCAGATTTGTTTTTACTTTAATGAGAACAAAGGTATTTCCATGAAATTTTTTTTATATTCTGTTACTATCAAAATAGGTATAAAAATTCCCAATCATTTAGATAATTTTTATATTAAGGAAAGCAATTTTTATCGGTGTTATTACCTGCTTGAAGTTTCAAATCAATGTTTTACCTCAGCTACTATAAGTGTAGGGATTATTATTTTCCCAGGCTTTTCTGTGCTATCCTCTTGACGGCTTTGTCTTCACCTCAACTTTTAGGTTTATCATCTTGTGTTTTTCTTCATCCATGAACCTTCAACTTTTTCTATAACATGGCAGTCCTGAGAAAAACTGACATGAAGAAATACAACTCAAATATTAAATACAATGGAATACTACTCAGTCTTTTAAAAGAAAGAAACTCTGCAATATATGATACCATGAATGAAACTTCAGAACCTTATACCAAGGGAAATAAGGAAAACATAAAAATTTCTTTTAACCTGTGAGGTGTACTAAAGCTATTTTAATCAGGATTGCAGTCAATCTGTATAATTCTGCATCATTTCTAATGTGGTTTTTTTTTCATTATTTTTATTCTTTTTAAAAGCTTTTTTAAAAGAAAGAGAAGAAGCCAAGGTTTCCAGGGCAGGAGGAGAGCTTCTCCTCATGTCTATTCTGGGAGGTTTCTGATCGAGAAGAAAAGGTGAGTGAGCAGGAGGTCACAGAACTAGAAGCGAGAAGGTTGTGAGATGTTAAGGTCAAGGATATAAGAAGGGTGCACCGGTGACTCTGCGGTCACACCAAGAAGCTGGGACTTCCTGGTGAATGTGATGATAAACCAAGCTCCTCCAGCGAGGACGCATCTTCTGCTGAGATATGGTGAAGAAGTGCTGCAAAGGATCTCAAAAGACTAACAACAATAACGAAAGCTTAGTTGGTGCAAAACTGGTCAATATCCACAGGACAGTCATTGATTGCCTGCCATCAGATAGAACCCATCCTTCTACAGACAAGAATGATTGGTGTTGCTTTCAGCTTTGAACGCAGAGATGATTAAAAAAAAAAAAAATGGAGATAACCCAGACATGTGAGGTTGTACTATCTCACCTACCTGAGGTATTAAAAATGATCAAATTCATTGAATCAAAGTGGAATGCTGGGTTCCAGCAGCTTGGAGGAGAAGAACATTGGGAGTTACCAATCACTAGACACAGGTTAAAGTTGAATAAGATAAAAAATATTTCTGGAGATCTGCTATATAGCACTGTGCTATATCGCTACACTAAGCGATTGTGTACAGGCAACCACCAAGCTGTGTTCCTGAGAAATGAAGCCCTTGCCTCCATCTTTACCTGCCCTTTACGTCAACCTTATTCACAGAGATATGGAGAGCAGGCTGTACCAAAGCAGATATTCCCTTAACTGGCCAAAAGAATGTGATTGAGTCTGGCTGGGAAGCCGGTACGTCTCGGTGCAGCAAGGTGGCAACACAGGCAAGAATCGCTCCACTCTGCTGACGGCTGGGATGGAGGCTGAAGCAAGCCCCTGGGAGACTTCAGAGCTAAGGCATGAGATAACACCCCAGCTGAGGCCTTGGGACCTATATCTTCCTGGCAGTCAAGGGTCCAGCCTTCCAAATATTGCGTTATCTGTAGCCCACTGACTGGAGGCCTCTGTGCTTGGTTCAAGAATGCTGTTTCCACTTACAATCGTGCCTGCAGGCTTCTATTCCAAGCACTCTGGCACAACCCCCACCCACCTCCCTGACTGGCCCAAGCAAAGCCCTGAGTATTCTAACTCTTCGCCCTTTGCTCTACCAAGAGCACTGGGTCATCCCAAAGCCCCTTCAACTGCAGATTTTTCCCTCTTTCTCTTCTTTTTCAGCCAGTTACAATATTGCCAAATGGGAGACCGATACCCTCTGCAGAGGTTTTGGTAATAGTACAATTAATGTACACTTAAAATTTTCCTTAACAGGCCATATTTCACATTAAATAGTCTTAACACAATAACATAAAATTCATAAAACTATTAAATAAAGTAACAAAGTCACCAGACCTATTCGGTAATAATTTTGGCTCTACCTCTATTGTTGCCAATTTTGAAAAATATACAACATTATTTTAGGTATTAATGAAAGCAGTAAGTCTCGTTTAAATGAAAACTTGAGAGCACCCTTTTTAAGTGACGGAAGGACACATTCCAGCTGCACATAGCCGCCATCATGTCCTTGGAGGCAGTTTCAGATTGCATATAACTTGTGCATTTCTAATGACACGAGAGCTAATAAGGACTGTTAACATTAAGTAAAAGAAACCCAGCTCAAAATGATAAGCACAGCTGGAGAATATCAGCTTGTGCAGTAGAAAGTAAATAAACAAGCAACCAGCTTCAGGTCTGGTTGCATCCAGCAGCACCAGCCATGATGCGTCTCTAGGCTCCACTGGGTTTGAATTTGCTCAATTTACAAGAAGATCATTTCAAAACGGAGCGGATTCTCAACCCCCCAGGTGTCTATCTCACCCACCATCTAGCAAACCCCAAATAATGGTATTTAGAATACATTTATAAAATCGTCAAAACTGAACTAACCTCTTCATAGAAAGAATGGTTTTATTGTCATTAAACAGTGCCTTGATTTTTAAATGAATAGCTAAAGGTATCTGTAATGTACTTTCAAAACAGAAGACTTGGTAAGGATGGGGCTTCTCTTAGAACACAACCTCCACTGGAGTTCTACCCAGATTACATAGGACTCCTTTTTTCTTTTATTCAGCTTCCCTTCCCCTCCAGGCATTTGGCCACCTCTATACAATCAGTGCTTTTGTTTTTCTTACACATTCAGTTTCAAGTCACTGAGCCAAAGCCCATGACAAATGACTGCTCTGTAACTTCCTGACTTCAATGTTTTGTAGGTAAACAATACTAGTATTTATGGTTAATATACTGACCATATTATAGGAAAGCAAAACAATGTCAGAAAGTGCAATGAATTCTGGCAATAAAAGAGGTGAAACAAGTTGGCAAGCTCACTGGTCTTGGCTGGAAGGTATTTGGCCCTGGGTAAGAGTCCTAACTGCCAGGTTAAATTAGAGAAATCATATGGATGTATTTATAACAGCAAAGTTGGCATTGACTGAGAAGCCATAGTCTGGGAATATATACCCGGCCCCTGACACAGCTATTTCACCTTTATTAGGTATCTACAGAGGCAAACAACACTTCTCTGGATGCCTACACAGACATACATATTTCTGTCCCTCTAGTTACTCTATTTTCTCTGCACTGAGGTAGAAATGGCAGGTTAGAGAGAGAATAAGAAAAGACTTATTCTATGAACGTTAGCCACACCTCCCAAATCTAGGCAGATCTGCCTGATTGTCATCCACTAAGCCATTCCTCTCTTGGGCTACATGAAATAAGAGGAGGAGGAAAGAAGCAGAAGGCCAGGATGGGAAAGAGCCAACAGAACTGTGTAGACATCTTCAAAATGGCGGAATGGACTGGAAGCTCCCAAAGCAGCATGGAGTGGGTAATTCTGCTGCTATTTTTTGGGCACTTACTATATAGTATCTGGCTTTAGAAACTTGATCTGGTTGGAGCCTTGGGGAAAGGACAAGGCAGGCATCACCTGTGCTCATGTCACAGCCCCTGGCCTCCCTCTTCATCTGCATCTGGAGTGGCCAGTTCTATCTAAGCTCAGATTCAACATCACACCAACAGAGCCCAGCTCAGTCCCAGGTGCCCTCTGCCATGCGGGAAGTTTTCTTTTGCACAAGCCATCATGAATGTGCCCACACTGTTGGGAGCACCCCCAACCCATGGGGAGCCTGCCTCCTGTTCTCCCAGGGGACAGTTGGCAGTCTTCCTTATGCTTCTCAAGAGCTTCTTGATTAAAACACTGATGATGACTCTTCTGAGTCCTCTGCTCATCTTCCCCACATTCTCAACACAAAAGATCCATTCCTATGTAAAGAACATTTGCCTAAATCCCAGGCCGTATTTCCAAGCGAGCCCAAGCTAAGACACAATCATAGTATAATCCCCACTTAAATTCAGTTCTGTGTCTTAAGGGACAGAACTAGAGTTTGCGCTTAGATCTGAAAGGCACAAAAAGATGTTCCCAGTGCACTGTGCTGCCTCCGAGAATATGGTGACCTTTGTGCCACCTCTTCCCCTGCCTCTATCAAATCATCAATGAGACATCACTCAACAGATCCTGGGTTAAAACATTCCTTGTCATGTCTTTCAGGCCCTTCACGAGAACCTCCTTGCTTCTGGAAAATTCTACCTCAATGTTGAGTTCTATAAGGCTAATGGTGCAGGAAATTCAGATCCACTCAGGCAGTCTTTAGAATTCACAGTGCATTGGTATTGCAATGCTAATTTCCAAGAGTAAATTAATGAAAAAGGGGCTCCACTTCTCAAGGAAATTGCAATGAAGGAGAATAATATGTAAATGAGTACTGAGTGATGGATGTGGTTGATGTAACTCATCTATCTGGAAATAGCTGGGGGTGAGGTGAAGAGAAGCAATCAGAGAAGATTTCTAGGGCCAAACTTTTAAAACTTTTACATGCATTCAAATCACTGAGAGATCCTGTTGGAATGCAGACTCTGATCTGTAAGTCTGTGCCAGTACTTGACCCTCTGGATTTCTATCAATTATTGTGATGATACTGATGCTGATGCTGCTAAGACTGGTCCACTCATTTAGTAGCAAGTGCCATGGTTTATGTCTACATATCTCCCAAGTCTCATGCAGTTATGTGATGGGTTTCTAGAGTTTATGATTGATTCCTGGTTCAATGCTAGGCTTATGGGTATGAGTGCTACACTTGCCCTAGGTGGGTAGCCTGCATACAATATAAGACAGGGAAAGAGGTTTGCTCCTGGCTGCTCCTCCCTCTTTGTTCTTTCTGCTTTGGTGTTTTACACCATCATGAACTGCTGCCCTCTGCCACATGCCATTCTGTCTTAGAGCAAGCCAAGAATGGACTAAAACCCCCACTAACTTGAGCTAAATAAACCTTTCCTTCCTTAATTAATTCTGGGCAGCAGGTATTTTATCTCAGCAACAAGGGAAAAGCGACCAGGACAGCAAAGTTTTGTAGTGTGCCCAAGATTTTCCCAGGGTTTTAAAATTTGACCACATTTCTCCAAAGGAATACAAATCATCTAGGTTTTTAGAAAATTCCACCTTAATGTCAAAAAGGTTGGATAGAATGAGATTAAAACATATAGCAACCTACTTGACATAATCCATGATCAGTAGAAACTTGGATATACATTTTTAGGAAGGGCAGTAAGAACCTAAATATAATGCTCATGTTAAGCACTTTTTTCCATAATTTTATTAATAAACAAATAGCGATGAGACAGTTTCAAATCAAATTGGTAGGACAGATTCAATAATCAACACATTGCATATGCTCTTTCTAGTGGTTACTTGCTGTACAAGATGCAGACATGATATCCTACTTACAAACTCTATTAGAACAAATCCCTCTATTCATTAAGAGAATGTAACTATATATCTATCCTAACCACTTTGAATACACAGATACAAAATG
>NW_004524653.1:3903644-3909734 GCF_000260255.1 Octodon degus
GTTAAGTACTTTTTTACAAGAAAGGAACTCATAACACAGAGGGGCACACCTCTTCTTACTTGTGGTCATATTCTGATTAATTTTCAAGCAGAAGAATCCTCATACTATAAATTTCATGCTTCCAGAGGCCTTCTTAACTGATGTCTAAATAGGGTTGTTAACCAATAAATGCTGGTAATGAATAAAAATAATAACATCATTGTTTTCAGTGCCCAATATGTACTAGTAATATAGATAGATAGATAGATAGATAGATAGATAGATAGATAGAGGCATAGATGTAGATATAGATGGAGATTTATATTATTATATAATTTAATACACATAACAGGGCAAGAGAGAGATAGCCCAGCTGACTAAGTCCCTACTTAGGCAAGAGCAGGGATCAGGGTTTGACCCCTAGCATCACATGCTGAGCTGGCCCCACCCTCAGGCTTGTTGAGCCGACCACCAAGACCAAACATGGTGGTGCATGCCTGTAATCCCAGCACTAGGGAGGCTGAGACAGGAGGATCACTGTAAGTCCAAGCTGTGTAGTAAGACCCTGTACCAAATTCATAAAACACACACACACACACACACACACACACACACACACACAAAATGACCCAACTAGGTACTACAGTTATCCTTATTCTACAGATAAAGAAACACAGGATGATATTTGAGTGGACCGAAGGTACGTGACTCACCCCTCAAAGCAAATGTTAGAGCCAGGCAGCTGGTTTTGAGTTCAGAAACCTAGACTGAAATGTGTGTTAGTGTTCCAAGATAAGATTTAAAATAAGATATAATTGTGACAGAGAAATGCAAAACTTCTTTTGACTTACTAATTAATGAGGAAAGCAGTCATTCTCACAAATGATGCCAAAAAGAATCAGAGAGCGCACAGATTTATATTCAGATAAGAAAAATAGAAATGGGTTTACAAGGGCTGCAAAACCAGAAAAACTGTCCAGTTTTCTCAGACCAACAATCAATTGTGTTCCACTAAACTCAATTTTCAGTTTTACAGATGGGAATGGTTTGTGCTACTCTTCCCTTTCTCACTGTGCTATGAAACAGATTAAACAACAGCACACACAGACGGATGGGCTGGATAGAGTTAGGACAATCACTAAATTTCAAGTCTTTCACAGTGTTCTTCCTACTAGTGACCACACTGCTGAGTATGCTTTCTGAATAAAAGTAGAAGAGGGTGGGTACTTAGCAGGAAGATTTCAGAGGTTTGATGCAATAACCTTGACTGCTACAGCCCATGGCCAGGTGCTCTCTGAGGTCTGACTAGATACTAGCTATTGTTACTGTTTTAAGTCAGAGACTGACTGGCCAATGCTCTGGGCTATAAGCTCTCTTCCTCTGCCCAAGGTATAAAGAAAGAGTGATTGTGGCCACAGAGGAACTGTTTGACTGCAATTCCATAAGTATTTTGGGTCCAAAAACTGAGAGGAAATTCCTCATTCAAGATTCTTGTTGACACACAATGGTCAGCACAAAACTTGTCAGTTAATTCATACCACGTGTTCTCTTTACTTCTTATATCTTGCTGGCGCGCAGACAGCTGTACCTAGAGCACCAGAGGTCAGTTTGGGGTTGTGCCTACAATGTTTCTCTGCATTACAGCCTTGGCAAGAAACCTTCAGCGGAAAGGGAACATCACAAAACACATGTCAATACCTTTGTTTCTGCGGCCCACTGCAAAAATACAGGCAATCTTCAGAAGCAGCACCCTGTTTCTCCTTTTTTGTCCGAGGCTCTACAGAAGATAGCTGTGCACACACAGACAGACAGACAGACAGACAGACAGACACACACACACACACACACACACACACAGAGTAGTCATGTGTGTTTAGAACACTGATCTCCCAAGACTGGAACGAAAGAATTCAAGAGGCTCCAAGCTTTCCAAGACACTGCTAAGCAGTGCTCTCCATTAAAGTAGCCCATCGTTGGACATAGTCGTTAGATCCTGTAATTAGTATTTTTAAATGCCTAAGTAGGTGACAAATTACCCAGCTCAAATGCTCTCTATTTGCAATCCATATTAACCACGTAACCACAAACAGATGCCAGTGAACTCCATGAGGCCAGCTAAATACTGGGCACCGACAGTGCGATAGACATTTGTGTGACCCGGCTATGGTGAATTAACTTCCATATTTAGACTGAAAGTAAGGAATCTTCACCAACACAAGTGCCAGTTATCCCATCTTGGAACTTATAAATTTGCAAGAATTTAAGTCACTAATGCATCTGACAAAAATGAATACTTAAAAAGAGAAGCTAAAAAGAATATTTTAAAATCCTCAGCCGGAAGCATAGGCTAACAGGGGTCTTCCAGTCGCCTGCTCATTTGAATGCACAAAATTCTTCTACAGTCATGTGCCAGATGGAGTGGCTGTAGAGAGGGAGCCGTTGTGCTGTTTATGTGGAGGTGCCTTGTGGGAAGAGTGAAAGGAGGGCACGGTTGCTGTCCATTCTGCAGGAGACACTTTCTAAGGGCCCTAGTGGATGTCTCAAACCTTAGGGAACACTAAACCCTACCTGCACACTGCTCTTTCACCCTATATACATAACTATGATAAGGTTTGACTTGCAAACTGGTCATAGCCAGAGATGAACAACAACAATAATACATAGAAATATTATTTCTATTTTAATAACAAAGGAATTAAAAATAACTATATATTGTAAAGAAAGTTGAGCAAACGTGGTCTCTCTCCCAAAATGCCTTACTATATTGTGTATCTCAGAAAACGCAGCATCTGATTTTTTCTTTATTTATTAAATGGAAAACATTCACTTTTTTCACCCCGGGAAACACTTTCCAGCTTCTGTTCTCTGTGTCCCAATTGTCAGGGTCACTACTCCTGCCCTGTGGCCATGAGCACTCCAGAGTGGGTGATGCAGCAGTCCCTCTGTTCAGGCAGGCAACTGAAATAGCTATGAGGGGAACAGCAGGAACGTCACCTCTACAGCGCAGACACACTAGAAAAGGGGTGATTTACATCCTGGGCAGGAAAGAACCAGATGGCGCAAAGTCTCAACACATTATTCCAAATGGCTTGCTACTAAAGTGTAGGAATTATTAATTTCTGGAAATTTCACCTCATATTTCCAGAGAGCATTTGGTCATAGGCAAGTGCCACCGTGGGAAACAAAACTGTGGCTGTGGCCCTTGATCTGGGTAAAAGTCAGTACTCTTTGTGGCACTGTTATATTGGCCACGCTACCGACAAGAGTCCCAGAATCTTCGAGTGCTGAGAAATGGTATGACTCTCAAAAAAGAAGCCAAGTATGAGCCATTTACCAGCTCAGTTTGGTCATGCAAACCTTCTTCTGGAGCTGTTATTCACTGCTTTCTGTTGGTATTAGTGGTGGTGCTGGTGCTGGTGGTATGTGTTCGTTTTCATTCTTTTGTATTCATTTTGGGAAACGACCCCTAAGCATGCTCAGTACAAGGAAACATGTGAGGATGATTTAAATATAATACGAGATTGTATGTATCGTAAAAGTCTCCAAAGTAACCTCCAACATGCAGCCCCCAATTTATATTCTCGCCATCAGGCGTGAGTATCTGCTACCAAACTCTCATCAACATGGCAGCTGTGGGTCTCCCAAGAGAACAAACTGAACACCGTAAGAATTCAAATCATCATTTTTGCATCTCTTTCATATTCCTCAGCTCATGGGGCAAATCTATTTTTCACTGGGATAAACATGACAATTAAAAATTAACCTAGCCACCTGGTGAGCGGCTGCTCGTGTGTCTTTCTGACAAGAGTAGACTCGCGGAGCTCATTTCAGAAGAAAGAGAGTATAGTTTATTAGAAATGATACGTTGAGCTTAACTGGCTGTGAAGAGAATGGAGGATTGAGTCTCTGCTCCATGATTTTGATGCTTAAGCAAAACTCCAGTTTGCCGTTCAGTCAAATCCAACCATGCCTAATTATGACCAAATGCCACAAAATGTGGAATGACCACATATTGAGTGCCTGTCGATTTACAGTAGGCAGCAGAATGACACGTGACAAGGCAGATAACAAGTGGCCACGCGTCTCTCTTCAGCTCTTCTCATGAAGACAAAGAGACTGTCTTTGCACCCCTGACCATGACTTCTTTGTGGCCACCTTCGGCTAACAGGATACAGTGGACACAACGTGGAAAATTTCTGAGTCTCCACTTTGGCAAGCTGTTGCTGTGTAC
The DNA here is from genome assembly GCF_000260255.1 of Octodon degus. Classification (NCBI taxonomy): domain Eukaryota; kingdom Metazoa; phylum Chordata; class Mammalia; order Rodentia; family Octodontidae; genus Octodon; species Octodon degus. Next base: position 3,907,855 of record NW_004524653.1, read on the forward strand.
TACGTCCTACGAAACCTGCTAGAGATGCCAGATGGGCTCCACCAGGAGCTCAGCCCACTGCCAGAGTGGAACCCCGGCTCCTGGGCCACTGGCAACTCCCAGTCAGCCTTCAAGTGAACACGAAGGTCTGAGTGAACCGTGCCAATACCACACAGCACACAGAAAACCACGGCGGCAAATCCCAGGGCTAGCTACTAACCCGCAGCCTAGCTTGGGGTAGGGAAAACTCTATTACAGGCCAACAAGCTTTGGGATGGTTTGTTATGCAGCAAAGGGGGAGAAGTAGATTTTTAAATAAATTTCAGTGTAATCCCCCAACAAGTTCTCCTTGTTGAAGTTTCAGATATTGGTTTATTGCTGCAGAAGTTTTTCTAAATTTCCCACTAATCACTCAAATAACAGCCATGAATTTTGACTTTGCAACATATTCTTAGTAATTACTTGTAAAATAAAAAAAAAATTATCTCTATAAAAATATGTCATTTACTCCTATTCAGAGTAGTGGTAAGCATCGTCTCCCCCTCAGTTTGAGCCAAAGCAGTGTAAGTCAACTTTCATTTACTTCTTATTTGAGATACGCGTCCTTCTGTTCTCTTTGCTGCTGGAACCCCAACACCTAAAGCAGTGCCTGAGACACAGTAAAAATCTCAATAAGTACTTAATCAAAAAGTATGACAGAAATCTTAATATTAGAATAAATGATATAAAATTGCATCTTTTCACAGCAAGTCATCTCTTTTTGCTATCTGACAAAATGATACTCAATCTGTAAAAGCAAGTTCATTCATTTCATGAGACAGCGATTATAAGTCCTTCCATGGGTGGTTATGCAGCTAATAACCTGAAGCACTGGTGGTGATTAAGGCACGTAGTTCTGGGGAAAGCAGCCAGCACCTTTTTCTGTCTCTGCATTTATGTTCTATTCATTCAAACCTCATCGTCCATTATCCCATTAATAACCACAGAACACAAAAACAGTGATAGATAGGCGAGTTAGTATTCCATATTACCTTATTGCTTGAAAGCATTTATCTAAGTGACAAAATATTTAGTGATTTCCACAGTAGAATGCTCTCCAGAGAAAGAAAATTAAGCACTCAGGATGTAGCCCAGTGGTGCAGCACTTGCCCAACATATGCTAGGCCTTGAGCTTATTGCCTAGCACTACAGAAAAGGTGGGGGACAGACAGAGACAGAGACAGAGGGACAGGGACAGGGGAAAGAGAAAAAGGAAGGCAAGGAAAAGGAGAAAATAGACGCCACGTGTGACCTTTACATAGTAATTTGTTACTGGCACAATATTGCATCCTGGAAAATATTGAGCAATCAATAGATGTGATCAAGGACCCCAATAAAGCTATGTTGTGTTTCTTAATTTGTTCCTATTATTATTGCAAACAAAAAGTTTATGATAATAATATAATATATAGTAAATACTAATAATGTTATTAGTAATATAGTAATAGTATATAGTAAATATTCTAAGCTATGTACATTTTTATATTGCTTGCAGATTATTTTAGGATACCAAGCACTATGAATCTTACATTTTTAATTTTAATACCAATGCCTATGGCTATCCCTGACAGGTATATAAGCTTACCACGTGCTATAGAAATCATATACCCATGAAAAAGGCTGAGAGAGCAAGCAAGATAGCTCAGCTGACTAAAGACCAGCTTAGGCAAGCACAGGGACTGAGGTTCGATCCCCAGCACCACATACCAAGCTGGCCCCACCCCAAGCGTGCTGAGCCTGTGACTGAGTCTAGGTGTGGTGGTGCATGCCTGTGATCCCGGCACTAGGGAAGCTGAAAACAGCAGGATCACTCTGAGTCCGAGCTGTGTAGTGAGACCCTGTACCAAATGCAAGCAAGCAAG
>NW_004524653.1:3916006-3923561 GCF_000260255.1 Octodon degus
AAAAAAGAAAGAAAGAAAGAAATAGAAAGAGACTGAGAAAGATCAACAGCTTGTACAAAGATACATGATTAGATTAAAAAAGAAAACTGCAGAAGGTCATCAATGGTATGCTACAATACTTGTAAGAATATAGTCATATACGTATAAATAAATATACAGAAAAGAAGGAAAATTAAATAGAAAACATATGTACCAATTTGGTGGTGATTTCCTTTAGAAGTTATTTTCAGGGAGCTAATTTTCTGCATCATGATTGTTAGTGAATTTTAGTTTCATGTTATACCTATTTATTCTTGTTTCAATGCAGTTTTTCTTTTCTGATGTTTCATATTTTTCAAGCATCTGAGTCTCATTTAATAGATCTATTTGTCTGTATATTGCTTTAAGCAAAGAGTACTAAACACCCAGAAGTTTCTTAAATAAGAAAACACATCCAACCAACTCCCCTTCTCCCTGTCTATCTCTCATTTATTTAGATACCAAAAGTTTGAGCTGATTGTGGTGGTGGCCCCCCTGATCCCAGCACTCTCAGAGGGCTGATGCAGGAGGATAAATCATTTGAGTGACTGAGTTAGCAAAACCCTGTCTCAAAACAACAAAAATAAAAATTAAGAAAAATTAGGAATGTGGCTCAGTGCTGGGATCAATCCCCAGTATGGCCAACAGAAAAGGAAAGCAAGAAAGAAGGAAAAGAAAAGGAAAAAGAGGAAGAGGAGAAGGAAGAGAGGAGGAGAAGGAAGAGGAGGAGGAGGAAGAAGAAAAAGAAGAGGAGGAAGAAGAAGACAATTGTTTAATAGGTAGTTCCATAATTTCTCCAGAGGAAGGCATGTACTAGAAAAGTCTTCAGATACCCAAGACTCCTGCCTCCTTCACCCCTACCAGCTCCCGCACTCTCGACTCCTCACCTGTGACTCTCAGCACACACTGAGCACTGTTGCTACCACACACAGCCCACACACTCTTGACAGAGTTCAAAGTGAAGGCAAAAGAACACAATGATTAGACTCTCACTGTTATCCCCCAAGCCCCGTTTCAGGAAGAAATATCCATTTCTCAAACCTCTTCCCCTTCAAGCCCAAACCTTGTGATATGTGACATTTCAACCAAACACACAAAAAGCAACAACATTTCCAAGATTTCTGTCATTCCCTGCTGCCAGGCTCAAAAGAACATGCAGTTTCCTTACCAGTGGAGGAGGAAAAGTGCCTTTAGGTCAGTGGACCAATGTCTGCCACACTCCCTCCTTTATTTCTTTAAAATTTTTGAATATATAGGTTAATAAGCCTTTTGAATCAAACCCTTATTTCTTCTATTCCTTACCTGCGAATTCTACCAAAATATGAAATTGTTGGTTGTCCTTTTTTGGCAATGTTTTTTCTTGTACTCCTTGTAGTTTGAATTGGATCTGATGGCCCTGACCTAACCCTTCTCTTTAAGAGCCTAATTTCCTTTCCATCCTTTGGATGCTCTGGTCTGCTGCTGTCGTTGTTGTCCTCGTCACCTGTAGATGCTCAGCATCCTTTCTGTTCTATGTCAAGAACCCTGCAGGGGTCAGGTGACCAAGGTCAAGTTCTGCCTGCTTCATGAGACTTGTTCTTGTGAAAGTGATTTCAGGGTAGGGGAAGGTGTAGGTGATGCTGCGGGGAGGGGAACTGGAGAATGAGCAATGGGCAAGAAACGTGGTGAGATGAATGGGGCCGTTGGCATGGGGTCAGTGGCTGCCACCTCGAAAGGCCTTGGGGAATGGTAGCTTTCATGGGGATGACACAGGGCGGGGGTGCTCAGTGAATCACAGTCATACTGATATAAACCAAAACCATATTCACATATTTACATATATAAATATTTAATCCTTGCTCTGAGAAAATCTCAGAAATTTTTTATATTAAAAAATTTGATAGTTTTTTCACAGGTTGAAGAGCGCTTTCCACCCCTTCTCAGATCACAGTGGGTCAGGAAGATGGCAGGCAGAGTGGCGCTTTGGGGCACGAGAGACAGTAAGAGAGTCTAGAATCTTACAAAAGCCTTCAGTGGCTGGAATCAAGCATCCCAGGGGCTCTGGCCACCCCAGAACTTTCCAGCCACTTGAAGAGCACCCCAAGTCCAAAAGGAAGCACCTGGAAAGTTCTGGAAGACCTCTGAGGTTAGATTCTCTCTCCTCTACTCCCTGCTTTCCACAACATAGTCTCTTTGATTCTTACCATTTATGTAATGGAAGCTCATCTGTCTAATGAAACTTACTCAAGAAGCCATTAAAAATATTAAATAATAAGGTATCTCATATAAATAAATAACCAGTTCTTTGCTTGTATTTGTTTGTTTTGTTCTGGAAATGTATGGTCAAGGCAGCTCTGTACTGCATGAAATAAGGGCCCTCTGAAGGCTAAGGAATGATTGTTGGCATTCCAGCTACTTGAAAATTTAATTTTAATATTTTCCATTAAAAGTATCTGCAACCCAGGAGCATTCCATTTCTCATTTAAAAAAAAAAACACTCCTTACCTGCCAAAAGTGACCATTTTAGATACAACTTCAGACATTCACAACAATACAAATTAAATCTTCTGGTAGATTCCCATAAACACAAAGCTAGTTCATCCACCCAGCATTCCTCCAGCCCTGGCCTCCTTCCGCAAGCTGCCCCCTTCTCCTTGCTGGAGCACTTGCTCCTGTGAACCGTCTGTGCGACTGGAGCAGGGACAGCATGGCTGCCATAGCCAGCCTCGGCTCTGCTGCTCCAGGGGCCTCCTGATACAGACTGGGCCTGGGCCGCACTTTCCTTGAGACACTGAGAACGAGGGGTGGGGGGAAGAGCCAGGCACACATTCCAGAGAAGAAGCTGTTGGGACATACAGAGAAGTTCAGCATCACAGTAAAGGGGGAACCAGGAGGAGACGCGAGCCAATGAACCAAATTTACAGAGAAGCAGGGCCCCTAAAAAGGCAATAACGTGTATAGTCCCTGAAACACTGGCAATAAAGTCAACTTGTATGACAGGAATCTAATGATGCCCCTCCCCTGTGTGATGACTTCCCACTGACTGAAGAACAAAATCCATGAACATGACGTGCACCTGCGTCTACCGAGGCCCAGCCTGCTCCCTGGGCTTGTCTTCGATCGGATTTTAATCCCCTGCTCCAGCCACCAGTCAGGGTCCTTTTGCCAGATGTCCCTACACCCTGCCAGACTCTTTGTTCGGCTTATCACTTGGGTCTCAGCACAAACACCACCTCCTAGAGGGGGCTGGTCTGGTGCAGCCCAGCCTCTGCTGCCTGCTAATGACTTCCGTACCTCCTTGCTCACATCACCTGCCCTGTTTCCCATTTATGTTTCTCACAGTCTCCAACCCAAACAGCATGTGAGCGCCGTGTGAGGGGAGACCTTGACTATGCTCTGGCTTCATTATGATCTGAACGCTTCCCCTTCTCCTCCTCTCCCGCAGCCCACTCATCGGAATCCTAGCACCCACAGTGAAGGTGTTAGGGGCTGGACCTTGGGGAGGGATGAGGTCATGAGGGTGGGGCCTGCTGCATGGGGTTAGTGCCCTCGCCGAAGAAGCGGTGAGATCTTCAACACCCCACCCTCCAGGTCAGCACACGTGGAAGACACCCTCAGCTACGTCACATCCGCCAGCACCTTGACCTGGGATTTTTCCAGATGCCAGAATGATGAGAAATATACTTCTGTCACTTACCCATTGTCCAGTTAATGATATTCTGTTGTAATGGCCTCCATGGACTACTATCCCCCTTCTCCCTAGCACCTAGAATAATGCTGAAACCTAACATCTGCTGAATAAATGACAGTCAGGGGAACATGTGATCCCTGACCAACACACGGGCAAAGCCGTCGAGGCGACGGGTCCAAAGTAGGAAGTTTGGTGTCTTCTCATTGTCACTGCAACTGTCATGCTTTTTCCTATAGAATTCTTTCTACACTGAAGATACTGTATTTGTTATTTGTTGTGGAATTTAATTAAACTAATAATGTCTAACTTCCGACCATCTCAGGCCAGACTACTCACCTTTTGCTGGTAGTAGAAATAGCTCTAATATATGAGAATGGGTTGGCAATCAGTCTGGCAAAAAGAGTTAATTAACAGTGTGCTTAATCATGCTTTGGAGCATGAATATATCAGCTTCGGATGTCATTTTCATTAATGTGCTCTGATATTTATATTTCTTAAGATGGGAAGAATGTTGCTAATGGGTAGGAGGGAGGGATCATTTTCTTGCTGAACAATGTCCATATGATTAAGTACTCAGGCTGCGGTTAAAAAAAAAAAAAAAAAAAAAGCTGGCGACCTTCAAATCCTTTCCATATAGACAAATGAATGTATTTGTCATAATAACGTTGCTGAAACTCGCAGCAGTGTCGTGGATCACGGGGACTTTGCTTGTGAATGTTAGATTTACAATGAAATGCACCAAGCAGGGGGAGACGCCATGACATGTTGATAAACAAGCTAAAACAACATCATTTGCGCTGCATCATTTGTGCGCCGGCAACCTACAGATCCTTCCAAAAGTCATCCAGGATAAATCCATTACAAGCTTGGAAGATGCTGTTATTAGTTCTCTGATTCCCAGTCTCATCTGATCCTGGTTATTAATGGTTAATGGGTGGTTTTTCTGGGCTCTTAGAGAGGAAAATCCCACTGCTGGCTCCAATTGGAGGTGTTGACATTTAAATCTGTCACCAGCATCACAGCCTCGTCCTAATTGCAAAATTTCTTGCACTTTACTTTAAGTCTTAATTGCATATTTAATCATAGGAATTGCAAACGGTGCATGGTAAGGCAGACAGAAAAATTGGAGGGAAGTCAATGTGCCCAAGAGGGACAACAAAAATGTAGCATCTTTTTAGAAATGCAGAGGAACTGAAAACTTGGAATCAAGGTAAAATTTTTAAAAAAGAAAGAAAAAAAAAGAACAGTCCAAAGCTCTTTGCACCCCCAGCTGTGATGGCTGTCACTGTTTCTTATCAAGAGAATCCTAAACCAGTTCTGTACTGACGCTATGCACGGATGAAATTAAATTCAGGTAAAAGCCATTAAAGCAGAAGGCCATTGTTTTAACCCATCTTTTCCCAGAAGGTAAATTTACTAAAGTTTATAACCACCTGGAAAAAGAATCAGGTTTTTAATGATTTTTTTTTTATTAAGAGAAAATTTTTAAAAAAGTCCCTCGAATTGTTGGAACTTTATCTCTCAGCTCTCTGCACCTATTCATTTAAAATGCCCCAAATGTAGAGTGGATCTGAGCTGGGACAAAAAACAAAACACAACAAACAAATAGACTGAGTATGAAATTTCTTCTAAACTATAATTAAATCGAGACAATTTCATTTTTCTGAGCTTATGCTTCTTCACGTATACACTCAACAGGATTTACTGAGTCCTTCATTGCCAGGATACCGCAGTCAACAATAGACTAAATTCTCCACCCTTGTAAAACTTGCAGCATAAGCTCCTGCCTGGCAAGCACAAGGTCCTGAGTTTGATCCCCAGTACCACAAAAAAACCGTACATTTTAGAAAAAGACAGATGGTAACCTTAAAAATTTAGGACGTGCCAAGAGCTGTATAAAAGAGGAGAGACTAAAGAAGCAAGCAGCAGAAAAGACACATGAAGGGCACAGTAAGAGTGCGGCTTGCAACGGGCAGGGAGTATGCAACTGCTGTGTAACCAGCCGCCCCAGGCCGAGCAGCTTAGAACAGCAGCGCGTGTTACCTTGCAGGTTCTACGCATCAGGATCACAGGAACACCTTAGCTGGATGATCCTTATCCAGGGTCTCCCACTGGACTGGTGCTAACCCATGAGTCAGAGCCACATTCATCTCAAGGCCCAAATAGGACCAGGAAATTTGCTTCCAAATCGACTCCGTGGTTGTGGGCAGATCTGAAATACTTGCTAGCTCCTGGAAAAAAAGAAAAGATACTGCTTCATAAAATTGTTATCAATATTATTATTGGTCTCTTACACGTTATTCCTTTTAATGCTTGATTGATTGATTGACTGATTGATTGATTGATTTGGTATAGGGTCGCCCTTTACAGCTCAGACTTGTAGTGATCCTCCTGCCTCAGCCTTCCCAGTCCTGGGAGTACAGGCATTGGCCACCACACCATCTCTGTGGCTGGCATAGTACTCCTGGGGTTCTGGGGCTGGCATGACATGTGGTACTGAGGATCAAACCCACATCCTTGTCCCTGCCAGGCAGGCACTTAGACCACTGAGCTATCTCCCCAGCCCCCGTATTATACCTTTCAGTAGCTAATTCATAACACAGAGTTGGGCCTTTCTGGTAAAGCCCAAGCCACTGCTTTCAGAAGTGCTAACTCCTCCTGAAGCGAGAGGGCAAACAGGCCTGGCCTCTGTTGCCATAGGCTGAGGGCCCGGCTGGCTCCACACTGTGCTGGGCCTTGTATCTGTGTTAGTCAGTTTGCTCAGAGAGGTCTTCAGTGAAGAACGGTTATTTCATTTGTAGCTGAGCAGACTGAGACTCAGAGAGATGTACGGTGCTTATCCAACATCAAGCAGGTAACCAGTGTGGACCCTGAGTCTCTGAAATCATACTAAAATGCTTCCCCCAAATGGGTAAGCCATCAGTGACCCAATAATGATTCCAAAACAAACAGCAAAATAAAATGTCCACAGTTTACATTCTTACTCCTTTAGGTATGGATATATACATGCGTACAATCAGACACAAAATCAACCTACCCACAATCACATGGCAAGGATTCAAGGACAAAAAACGCAGTGACGGAATCCCCAACAGATGCCCAAAGTCCTTAATGAGAATTTCCAATTAAAAAGTTCAAGCGTAAGAGAAATTGAGCTCATAATTCACTGTGAAAAAAGAGAAGGGAGATTTTGAAGTGTTTTTTTAAAGAATGCCTTTGTGGTGACACGTACAGCATAAAGAATCTTATCAATGATAATTTGTGTGTGTCGATCATGAAGCTCAATTTTCTGAACTGGCTGGGCTACAGTATCCATATAAGGTGATTGCTTTGAGGATGACACTTTTGGAGGTCCAGCTTGGGCAAAGGGGAACCTGAAATGGGCCTTATGGAAACATCTTATTTCTATTCTTCACTGATCTCTCTCCATAAATCACTCATCGCTCTGCTCAGTTCCACAATGCCTGAGTCAAGAGAATCAATAACTCCCAGAGATAAATCACTTCCTTAGCATAACTTTCTTACTACATTCTTGCTTATACAATGAAGGCTGCAGATAAATAGCTGGCTTCAACTCTCTGAAGTAACTTTTCCTTTAGATTATTTTTCGGTGCTTACCAATTAAAAATACAACTTATGTCGGTATAAAGGGAGCAACAGGATACCTTGAGTCACAAGAGGACTCTCTCAGGGATCAACGGATGCTTGGTACCAGGCACACGTTCACTTGGACATCACTAGATACCAGTTATACCAAGGCCTAGACCTAATCTTGAGAGACACTAAAGATGTAAGCAAATACATCAAGTTGTCACGGTGAATGAAGAAAAGCTTTGAGGACTGGCCAAATAGCTCAGTGGATTAAAG
>NW_004524653.1:3923956-3924934 GCF_000260255.1 Octodon degus
AAAGAAAGAAAAGAAAAAATTCATGAGCTGAAAAAGGTAACTTTGATTCTGGTCTGTCTACATATTAGTGAAGGACTGCACTTCTGTTTGAGTCAGTATTTTCACCTGTAGCACAGTGATGATACCAACTATCTGGAAGGATACTGGGAAGACTAGAAGAAACCAAGAATCCCGGCCCTTACAGCAAGCTCCATAAAGACAGTGTTCTCATAGTCCTCACACATCCTACATTTGGATAGATCACTGTTCTTTACCAAGTGCACATCATGCATCTAGACAGCCAGGCAAAGAGCTATTCAGTGAGCAGGGGGAGCAAAACACAATAGTAGGGCCAGACTTACATTCCAGTGGCATATAGCCTGGCAAGCACAAGGTCCTGAGTTCGATCCCTGGTACCAAAAAGAAGAGAAAAACACAATAGTGAATGAGGCAAGGGAAACAAGATTGAAGAGGAACACACAGAAGTTCAATAATATAGGTGGAACTACACTTCTTAAAGTGGCTGATGAGCCCCAGGTTGTCCATTTTGGAGTCGTACATCATAACTCAGATTCATCGCATATATGTTATTTTACGTGTTATCTCAAAGAGACACTTGGAATGCGGCCAAGCTCACATGGCTGGATAACAAGGGACATCGCTCTAGTGAAGACATGAGTGGTCTATGTATAAATGGCATGTTACACTCCATGGCCAAGCACTCTTTGGAGGTGCCAATTATGAAGAAGGAGCTGTGTTTCTTCACAATCCTTCCTTTTCTCTGAGTTGACAATCTGGGTGCTTTGTAAGGTTTTGGGGGTCCATCCCACGAAATCTCCCTAACACTTTTTACAGCTTCTTTGTCCAGTTATGGGGCCAGGGACCTCACAAGGAGGAGAGTGCAAGGCTGGATTCTATACTACTTAAGGGATGGATGAGAAATTTAAAACAAAACTATCAGGTGCCAGGGAGATAGCTCAGTAGAATAAGCGCTTGCCT
>NW_004524653.1:3925727-3935520 GCF_000260255.1 Octodon degus
ATGTGGAATTGGAAGTCAAATTAAAAGGAAAACAAGTAAAAAATAAGTAAATAAAAGTGGAGGGAAATTTTGTTTGAAGGGAAAAGAAAGAGATTTGTTGGGGTGACCCTGTCACTGGCGGAGTTGGGTACCTCCGTTTTCAGTATACCCAAAGGAGTTCAACCACACCAGACTCATGAATGTGTTTCAAGTAATTGCAAAGAAACAGAGGAAGCTCTGTCTATAAGCCTCTGTGTAAGATGCCTGTGTGGAGGGGTTTCGCACCAGTTGGCTATGTTATGATTAAATAAATGAAATGAAGTACAATAAACCACATGTGTCTCCTTTTATCCTAAAAGCAATCTTTCCTTTTTAGCAGAACAGCATATTCAATTATCTCATTCAATAGATAAAAATGATTTCCACCTTGAAAACAAATATTTGCTTCTCAAAATTGCATTATAGAAAATCAAATTACATGCTTGTTTTTATTATTAACAAGAATATGTCTCAAAGCCCTGTGTGCATCGCACCTGCCACTCTCCATATTCTGTGATCAAATTTCCCTTTAAATCTCATCAAATACTCCCAAAGTCATTGAAAAGGCAATAAACGAGGTTACGACACACTGCTCACAGAGAGCTAAATGTCTTTCATATATCTTTAAGTGGTTATTAATCCCTGAATTAGTTTAGAATACATTAACCTTCAAGGTAAATTAGATCAATCAGGAAAATGACTCAGAAGAGCTGGACTGTCTTTTTTGATGTTGTTGTCTTCAGATCCAGTTTATGTACCAAGATAAGCCAGAGAGAGGTCTGCTGTGTCCACCGCCGTTCATGTCAGGGGTCCCAGGATGCTTATGACTTGGGCCTAGTCCTTCCTGGAAAGTCTCCTACGTCCCTGAGCATAAGCACCTACTTCAGATGCAGACATGACACCCTAACACTTCCATTGCCTTGAAAAGGTGATTTCTTGCCACTTTTAGTGGCATTTTACAGTTCTCTGCCATTACCTGTAGGATTGAAGAAGTAAACGCTTTCTTTTTATTTTTTTTACTCATTTATTTATTTATTTATTTATTTATTTTGTACACGTTCTCTCTACACAGCTCAGACTCGCAGTGATCCTCCTGTCTCAGCCTCCCCAATGCTGGGATTACAGGCATGCCAGGTTTCAGTGGCCTGCGTGGCGTGGCACCAGCTTGCCTGCAGTACCAGGAATCCGAACCTATACTTACACCTGTAGTTAATATGCTTGTGAGTCAGAGATTTGGTCCTAACCTACCACTGTCAGGAGCTGATTTAGCGAGGGCGTTAGCATGGAATATCCCAAATCACACAGCTATTGGAAAGAAACTCACAATACAAACTTCCACAGATTTTTTTTTTTCTCCATAATACCTACAGCCAAAAACAAAATGCCAAGAGAAGAAAAACTGCTGAAAAAATATTTGGTGAGGATTTTTAGAACAGGAAGAAAATCCTTTGGCCAACGCTTCAAAGGAACACATGGAGTTATCCCTTTAGCTTTCAAAAATGATACAAAATTCCTATGAAATAATCTTGACATTTATTATGCTACCAAAAAAAATCAGAAACTTCAATTTAAAGTTTTGGAAAACTGACAGTGTCAGTGTACACAGTGAAATCTCCAACAACTATTTCCAAGATTAATAAAAGACACTAAAAAAGGAAAGAATGAAGAGGGGGGGAAAGAATCACAGGTCTGAATATTATTCTAGGTGTTTAAAATATTATATTATATTATTCTAGGTATTCTTACTTCTGGCACACGACGCCAACCAACCTGAAAGAATCCCATAATTACAGTATCCAGCACAAAGAAAGGCATGGAGATAAATCTTAAAATGGAAAGAGAGAGAAGGGGAACCTCTTTTTGCTAATCTCTTCATAAAATGCTTCTTTTTCTTTTGCAAAACTGAAGCAGCAATTCACCAAAAATGAGAGCAATTCAAATAGCTATATCTTAGATGAACCTTCACTTTTTAGAAGATAAAATATCCTATTATTTTCTTCTCTCCCCATTCATCTCAAATTAGACAAAAATTGTAAATCGGGGCCTTGCCTTATTTAACAATGAGCAAGACAAATAATCTTCAAATGTTCTTGTTTCCAACACAAACACAGTGACTGGCACAGAATGCTGTAATTAGAAATAAACAGAGCATTTAATTGAAATAAATCATATTTTAAATGGCACCTTAAGTAAAGGAATTTTAAAAATAATGACACTGTATTACTGCAGATGGGACTCCTCAGGCAAAATTTCAGACTATAGTTCGTTGTTTGTTTTATAACACTTGAGTCACTGAAGACATTTTTATTTGAATATAGCTATCAATATTTTCCATTTGAGATGTATGAATTGTAATGATAGTGACTTGCTAAATCCCTTCCTGCAATTGTCAGGAGATGCTTCTCTAAGGGTTTCCATGTTTCTGCACATCTTGTGGCAGATAATTACCCCAGATGACTTTTTCAAGGACATTTATGCAGCAAAAGGCCTTGGAAAATGGAAAGACAACAGCCTTGGAGCCAGCTGAGTATGGACTGAAACCTCCATTTACTGTGAGCAGAGTAAATCTTTCCTTCCTTCATTTTGGGTGTCAGGTATTTTGTCCCAGCAACAAGAGAAGAGTAACGGAGGCACCTGGTTTTGGTGGCCAGCAGGGCATGCAGTACTAGGGACCAAACTCAGGTCCTTGCACTTGCCAACCAGGTGCTTAGACTGTTGGCCTATGTCCTCAGCTGTAAGGATGGATTGCTTCATTTAAAAAAAAAAAAAAGAAAGAAAGATTATTGACTTTTAGACTGGGTGTGGTGGCACGCACTTGTAATCCAGTGCTTGGGAGGCTGAAAACAGGAGGATCACTATGAGTCTGACCTGTGTAGTAAGACCCTGTAGACCCTGTGCTCAATACATTTTTTTAAAAAAAAGATCCCAAGGATGGGATTTCCTAACCTGAGGGTTCCGTGACAATCATCTGTCCCTTCCTTCTCCAGTACAGCACCTGCCTGGCTGCAGCCCATCCAGGAATCTGAGGAAGAGAACCTAATTGCTGTCTACTGGAGGATAGATAGCAAAATATTTGTTTCTGACCCAGGATTCTTTCCTCCCCATCTAAAGACCCACAGACAGTTAAATTTCTGGTTCACCCATCTTGTCACAGTTCTTGCCAGAAAGAAGATATTTCCAGAAAAGAAAAAAAGCCAGAAAAAGGAGATATGGTTGACTAACTTGAAAGTGTTGCAGTGTCAGATATCTGGTCTTGGGAGTGAGCTACTAAATTTCTTCAAGTCAGGCAAAAGTTACAGGATTGAATATAATGGTCCTTCGCTTGCTTCCTACCCTGATGCCTACAGAACATATGACATCAGTGATCTTCAACTGTCAGAGGATCTACACATTTTAGCAAAAAAAAAAAAAGGGTGGTTCTTGAAAGACTGCTCTCTTAACCTCCCAAGTGGATGGGTGCTACCTCCCGTTGAGAACCCTGCAAGCCAAGATGGAGATGCCTATCCATTATGTACCAATCTCCCAGCCCAGCTCTGAAAATTAGCTTGAGGGACTTTAGCAGCTGAGATTGCAAGGGGCAGAGGAGGTGGCGAGGGAGCCAGGAAGAAGAGCAACAGGTAAGTAAACTAATGAACTGGTGGCTTTGCTGCTACTTATCTGGGTAATCTAAAGTTCTGGGATGCACACACAGCACACGGCTTTGCTTCCCACAAAAGGGAAGGAGATTCCACAGTTCACAACTCTGTATTGTGCCTAATTATCAGTGCCCTGGACGCTCACTCAGACCATTTTCCAGATTCATGTGCCTCAAAGTCCTGGGATTCGTACCATGACAGTGACACCACTAATGAGCTTCCTCCTGCTGCAAGGCTTAGCTTTTCTTCTGAAAGCTGTAAATTCCACAGGCAGTCCAGGGAAAGTTATGCTATGAGACAGGGTGTTTCTCTTTGCCAGCCTTGACCAAGACAAGAAAGCAAGTCCTCCCTTTGGCACTGGGCATCATTCAAGAACAAATCAGCGCCTCAAAGTCTCCAGGTGTTGCCCTGCAAAGCCCAGGCAGCCTTAACTGCAGTTCCCCTCTATTTGGTGTCAACAAATGAATCACAGCCATGCCAAGGTCTTGTGCTAAAGCCGGAAAAGCAGCAGGTCCCAGGGCAGCATCAAGGAATTTCTTTTTCTGTCCCAAGCCCAGTTATTAGTATTCCAAAATAAATGCATGTGAATTGAAATCCACAATGCACTAGCAAGAGATGTGCATTTTCTTGAAGATATCCTGGGGAAGAAAGGAGAAGGAACTACTTGGCCCAGCACTGGAGACTTCATAGAATATCTCTTTTCCCCATACCAGGGTTGGGTCCTACTCCACAACTGGCCATATACTCCTTGTCACATTATATCAAGGTGGCCCGCTCTTGTCCTGAGAATAGTTGTGTCCCTCAGTGTGCCATACACACACACACACACACACACACACACAGAGCAGAACTTTGGTCTAACACAAAGCAACAGAGTGACAAGGCAGAATTGCCAACCAACAGGCAGGCTCTAAAGCCAGTTTGACTTTTGCTTGGTAATCACTGATAAATGACAAGATCTCTCTGAATTTTACTTCTTCCCCTGGCCAAGGCAGATTAGAAGAGTGTCCACTCTTCTAAGAGACAGTGCGTGTTCCTGTCTCTTAGCTAGCCACTGGCTCCTATATTTAAATAATAATATTATTTATAAGCAATACTTTCAACCTTTTATTAGGTATAAATCTGGCCCAGATAGAGATGAAGGATGAACTTGATTTTCCACCAAACAAGTTGAAGTTGATGCAGTATCACATTGGTCCTAACACTAAATGAAACCATTCCACGTGTCGGTTAGCTTTCCGGAGATATGATGCCTGACACCAGGACACGAGGGAAAGAAGGCTGAATGGGACTCACAGCTGCAGGAGATTCAGTGCACGGTCAGCAGTCCCAAGACAGGAGCATCTCAGAAGGGCATGGTGGAGCAAAGCTGCTTGGTTGACAGTGAGGAAGCTAGTGGGGTACAGTGCTTTGGAAGGGGCCGGGGCCCATGCTGTAGTCCTCGAGGTCACACCTTGACCCAACCAGACTCATCCCCAGATGGCTTTCTGATCTACTAGGTATTTCTTTCTTTTTTGTGTTAATTTCATATATCAAAATTTTTTGGCCTTTTAAAAAATTTTTTTAATCTTTTATTAATTTTTTGGTACAGGGTTGCCCTACATAGCTCAGACTCATAGTGACCCTCCTGTCTCAGTCTCCCCAGCACTGGGATTAAAGGCATGCACCACCATGCCCAGTTTCAGTGGCCAGCTCAACGCACCCAGGGTTCCGGAGCCAGCACTGCATGAAGTACGAGGGATCAAACCCAGATCCTTGTGCTTGCCAGGTAGGCACTTAGGCTGTTCAGCTAGCTCTACAGCATCTACTAGATATTTCTTAATCCAATGAAGTTGACAAACCCAGATGAACAGCGACAGCCACTATAAGCAGGAGGATACGAAATCCTTTTCTTTTTTCCTTCTTTCTTTGTTCATTTCTTTATCTATTTTTCTTTCTTTCTTTCCCTCTCTCTCTTCTTTATGTTTCTAATTAAGAAGTCAGGGGTACCTTGGAACAGCTTCCTCTGTGTCAAATAGAACCTGCAGCAAGCAGTATGTGGCTGGACACCAAGCGAGTTGGACAATGCACTGGCCTTGTCTTCAACAGCAGCGACAGTCTCACCCCCACCCACAGCTCCACTGGTGTGAAATCCTTCCTGCATACTCTGTAATTAAAAAATCCACTAATTACATCATATGTCTGACAGAAAAGTGGCTGCAGCTCACTAAGGGAATTCCACCTCCATTGCCACTGGCAACTGTTCTGAGCTGGTAGATCTAATGAGTAGTTTGGCAGCTTCTCCCAGTTTCTGACCTCAGCGTGCAGGCCATATTGTCTCTGCTGGCTGTAGTGACAATGGGTGTTTTTTAAGTGTAAAATTTTTAAACGGGCCGGTGAGAAAGCTCAGGGGACTAAAGTGCCTGCTTAGGTAAGCACAGGGAACATGATTCCAACCCTGGCACTACGTGCTATGCCAGCCCCACCCCCAGGGCAAGCTTAGCCAGCCAGAGTCTGGGCATAGTAGCACACGCCTGTAACCCCAGCCCTGGGGAGGCAGAAAGCAAGAGGATTACCAGGAGTCTGAGCTTCATAATGAGACCCTGCAACAACCAAATACATTTTTAAAAAATTAAAAATCTAAAAAATAAGAAATTTTAAACTTATGAAATAGCTTTTAGAAATAGCTTTTCCACATTTGGGAAAGTGGCATTATACTAAGGTATCATGAGGTATCTAAGTGTGTAACACATAAACATTTTGGCTTAAACATACCACCTATAAGAACATTTTGAACATGTACCCCCAATACAGGGTTATTTTTAACTTATAAACTATACACATACTTACTATGCTATCGACAGTGCTATATACAGCTCTATAAATGTTACTATGCTACCATTCTTTACTTCAGGAAACAAACCAATACATTTTAAATGAGATGAAGGATAAATCATTTTTTATAAAATCCAAGAGTGACTGAATATGCTTTTATCTTTTTAAACTTGCAGTTTCCTATTTCCTGATAGAGCATTTCCAAGGTCTCCCTCTAAGCTTGCTTTCCTTCCCTTCTGGCTTGAATGTCTGTACTGTGTGAAATAACTCTAACCATAAGCAAGCCATCACTCAGAATACTTCATAAAAATTGCAACTTCAACTTTAGCGCCCTCAACCAGCTCTTTGCAGGAATATTTTTAAGCCACTTCCTCATTTTATGAGTTAGCTTGGTATTTTCATTCCTAAACCTTCCTAAAGAGTTTCATGTTCAACACACTTTGTTCTGTTTCTTCCATGGTAGATCTGTAGGCTCTAAATCACCCAGATAAATAATAGCACTTGACAGATATTTTCCACATAGGAGATTCAAAGTGATGACTTCAACTTCTGGACAGAGAGTGGACCTCACTGGAGTAAGAATACAAACACAAGTTGTTCTCGCCCAAAGTGATGAGTTCTACCTGCACATGTTTGATTAATTTCCTTGCTTCCATGGCTCCCAACATATCCCCCTTTTGCGTCTTGTTTTGTCAAAGATGGGTGTTCCATTGCAGTTAGAGATGCTGTATTTGGAGAAGACTTTAAAGGACCTTCTCATACTTGCCAGTTAAGGTCAGCTATTAGTTGCTAGGCAACCTTGTGTCATGTGTTGCTACCTTTGCAAAAGTATAAATAAAGGATTGTTTTATTGTAAAAAAAAAAAAAAAGAAAAGAAAAACATATCCAGACATAGATATAGATATGTATAGACAAGACAGTTAGGATAGATATACAGCTACGTTCTCTTAGTTCATTGAGAAGAAAGGCTTGTACTAATATTGCTTAGACAAGATATCATGTCTGCATCTTGTCCTTTGAATAACTACTATGAAGACAACAATATGCAATATATTAATATATTAGCTATCCTGCTAAGCTGTTTTGAAACTGTTTCATTGCTATTTTATCTTTTTTCTCATTAGAATGAGTTCTTAAAAAGCAATGGGGTTTGGACTCGGTACAGTCAGGTGAAGGAAAACAGCAAAAATCATGCCATGTTTTGGAAGAACAGTCCACAGAACATAGTGATAGATTAGACAGTGTGGAACAGAAATTGTCGTCCAAATGACTGACAGATTCTAGCGGAAATAACTGGTTCATGGCGGGAACGTTTGCCGAGATGTGGCGAAGCAGTAAATAAGAGGAGAATCTCGGTGGCTCTCTTTCAAAATTAGCCCCAAATGGAAACATTTCACATAAAAATATCTGCTATCAACCTCCCGAAACCATCACTGCATTTCACCTGAACTGTTACGGTAGCCTCCTACGTAGGCTCTCTGTGTTCATGTTGGCCCTTATAAAATATACACAGTGATCATAAGGAATATTTTTAAATGCTAGCTATAATTTACATATGGTAAAATTTACCATTTCCAAGTGTTTGTTTCTGTGAGTTCTGACAAACACATCCAGGTGTGTAACTGGCACGGCAATCACAGTATACACATTGTCCTCACATCGAAGAAGAATAGAGGGTGCATTTTTAGCATACGTCCGATGAGGCCACTGAGATGCTGAGAATCCTCGACTGGCCTCCTGTCCTACTAGGCGTAAAACCCATTGCCTAGAAGGTCCTGGGCCCAAAGGCTTAGCCCCAGCTGTCTCTCTGCTTACAAAACCAATTGCTCTCCTTGCAAATTCTGCAGTGGTCACACTGGCCTCCTTTTCATTCCTAGACTTCCCAAGCCCATTCCCACTTTGGGGCCCGTGTGCTTCCTCTGATGGCCATTCTCCCTGACCTGCAGCCCCCAGGTCTCTCCTGACCTGCACTGCGGCCTCTGTTAAAGCAGGGTGCATGCATCCCTCCATCGTGCTCATCCCTGCAGCGTGTCCCATCTTTCTCCTCCCCACTCACTCCTCCCTGCCAAACTATACTGTATTTCTTCCCACTCTGTTCATTAGCTTTCTCCAAAGCAAGCTTCACTACTGTGGATGCTAAACTACTTATTATATTTCCTGCTGTATCTCCAGCACCCAGAACAGTGTCAAACATATAGAAAATATTTAATGGGTTTTGAATGAAAAGAGAGACAGGAAGACAGAAGGTGGATGAACTGACCGGGTGACCTAACGAAGCCACTTTCTAGCTTGTACATCAACGTGGCTGAATAAGGACCTTCTACTCTCCATTGTGGTGGGTGGGCCTGACCACTTCAAAATTCAGGCCACTGAAGAGCAAGGTTTCCCATATTAACGTGACTCAGCAAACACTGTAGATGAACAAAGTGCAATCTAAGCACAATTTCTTCAGCATGATAAACAGTAAAATCTACTCGGCATGTGTCTGCTGCTGGAGATGTTTTAATCGTTGGGGGGAAATTGCCTTTAACACTATTACATTTACATTTCATATTTTTGCTCTTCACAGTAACCCATTTTGCTTTTTAAATCCAACTTCTTTTAATGCCATATTATCTGGCATTTGCACCTCCAAAACAAACAGCCTCCCTTTCCCCTAAACTGCTATAATGAAGGTCATTTTATTGAATATCGTGGAAAAAGTCTCCATAACTGTCTGCTTAATTAGGTCATGTGGTATCGTTTGCATTCAGCATTTCCCCAATTACGCCTTTTTTATTTTCCCCGGAATTCTTTTTGTTCAGCTTTTAAGAAAGACATTCTATTGGCAGAGGACCGTTTGCTGACTATAATTACCAAATTTTCCTACTGAGAGCCCCTCTGGGCAAAATATTTGATTCTCTAGCTATTATTATTGGCCCAGGTTTATTATTCCTATTCAAGAATTTGTAAAGTTAGGTGGATTTATTATTTACACTAACTGTCCAGGGCCCACTTTTAAGGAAGGGAAAATTTTTTTTCAATAAAACTTAAGGAATATGACTAATGAAATCATCAAGGAGGAGAACTAATAGGAGAAACATTTCTGCCCTCTAACCGGGCTGGAGAGAAGGGGCGCTGTTTATGTCTCAACTACCATGAACAAAGTTGTCCAAAAGGAAAATGTTGGAAGAAAACAAGCCTTGGCTTCTGAGGGTGTGGAGCCAAGACTTCTGGCTGTCATTGCAAGTGCCCAGCCTTGAGACCAGAGCTCTGAGCTGCTTCCCTAGGGTTGCGCTTTGTGGGCTGTAGAAATGGAAAGGTGAAACCTTCCTAGGATTCTTTTT
>NW_004524653.1:3936040-3943565 GCF_000260255.1 Octodon degus
TGACCTGTCATCTTGAAATAGTACGTGAATCTTGTCAGAGCACTCTTTAAAATATCCTCCAAGTCACCCTCCCACACTCACACTGTTGTTAAAACTTGAAATTTATAAATTGATCTCATCTCCATGGGTGAAGGCACAGGTGAGCGTCTCTTGGAAGTCTAGGGCAAGTGCACTGTGATACATAAATTCTGTAGAGAGAAATTCATTCACCGGATACATAATCAAATTTCCAAAGATAACCTAATGTATGCATATTGGAAGAGGTTTGTTGCAAAATTGTTCATAACAGCAAAACACTGTAAAAAATTTAAATGCCTATCAGTGGATAGTTAGAAAAATGAAGTCTGGTACATTCTAAATAAATAAATAAATAAATAAATAAATAAATAAATAAATAAAATAAGCTGTAAGTGCTAATATGAAAAGATGTCCAAAGACATATTATTAAGTAAAATCAACCAAGTTGTGGATCAGACAGTGAAATATAAATGCTACTCAGCTTGAAATCCTGCAGCTAGACTTACTGCCAAATAGAGATTAATATATATGTTTTAAAAGACATTGGCTAGGATTAAATCAGTCCTACATGTAAAGCGCTTGAAGTTGGGTTCAATAAATTCTTGCCGTTACCATCCTTATCCTCCTCATCATCAGTATTACTCTGTCTAGTTTTGGGGGCTTTGTTGGGTTGGTTACGATTTGTATGTGAGGCCAGGGATTGAACCCAGGGCCCTGCATACGCTAGGCAAGCACTGTATCATGGAGCTGTACCCACAGTCCCCTGGGATCTTTCCATCAGTACAGGCTTACAGTGCCTAATATTTACACTCATCGCAGGTACTCGGTATATTACGTAACACTCTCACTTGAAAGAAAAATAACTATGTCTTCCTACCAAAATAGTTCCTTGGTCAGCGTGGGAAAGCATCTCTGTGATTCCAGCTACTCAGGAGGCGGATCCAGGAGGATCACAAGGTGGAAGCCATGCAAGCAGCTTAGCAAAAGGAAAAAGAAGAAAGCGCTCTGGACGCAATCCTCTGTACGGCAAAAGAAGACAAAATCAAAAGGTTAAGAAAAGTTTCTTATCATCAATATTATTTCAAGTTATGGCCTCAATAAGGCTGATTTTAAAAGAATGCACCATCAGTAATTAGGCTATTGCTGGCGCTAGGGGTTGGAGGAGCTAGAGTGTGAAGATGCAGGACTCAAGCATCAAAGGGAAAGACAGACGAAACTAAAAGACACTGGCAAGCTGTTCTTGTGTGGGGGTTTATATGAAATTATAAACACATGGTTGTTAATAAAGAAAAATACTACTTAATCTCCATTTCATTCTAAAGGGGTCCAGCTGTGACCCCAGGCAGGCCACAGTCCCAACTGGTAGGCAGATCACACAGAGAAACTTTTCTTTTCTTTTCTTGTATTGTATTGTATTGTATTGTATTGTATTGTATTGTATTGTATTGTATTGTATTTTAATGTGTTTGGTATAGGGTCTTGCTGTGCAGCTTGGACTCATAGTGATCCTCCTGTTTTCAGCCTCCCCAATGCTGGGATTACAAGTGTGCCCCACCATGTCCAGTTTTGGTCGCTGGATTAGCCTTCCCAGGGGCAGTACCAGCACAGCATGTGGTACAAGGATCGAACATTGGTCCCTGCTCTTGCCTAAGCAGGCACTTAGTCTGCTGAGCTACCTCCATGGCCCTAGAGCACTTTACTGGGCAGTAGGATGCCATATGCTTTTGGTGACCTCGTGTTATGCTCTTTAGCAACTTTTCAGGGTATGTTTCAATATGGCTTGCACTTTTCAGGTGAGGTCAGCTGCTAATCAGGACAAATGTCTTCAGTGGCTGACTTTGTACTTCATTCCCCAACTGTTCCACACTCATGGAGGACCGTGTGTGCTCTGCAGGAGGATGGAGACCACTAGGAGCCACTCTGGGCAGGACTGGTATTAGCCAATCAGCCTTCCATGTTTACTTGTGAGTTGCACAAGGCCTAGGCCCCTTGTGTGCAGATGGGCAGGAGATGCATAGTAAGAGAGCCTCTGCAAGTCCCTGGTCCCCGCTGAGGCCTGTATTGGCCTATGCAGTTGGGACACTTTCGCCTTCCACTTCTTTGGGGAATTATGGGCCCGATAAGCCCACAACAATTAGGGAACATTATGAACGCGGTACAGGAGATACTCCATGTGCTGGAATAAGAGGGCAAACCGCTCCACAAATAAAGAAGACCCGTCCTTCACAAAAAGATACCAAAACCAAATTTTAAAAAAAGCATTTTGGCCAACTGGGAAGTGTAAACTAAAGCACATACTAGAATCCCGCAAGGTCTATACATTTATTGTATTAATCACGTAGTAACTTAAAATCATACATGAAATAATAAAGTTCCACATACATTTCATTCCACAAAACAATGATATGCAAACTCTTCTCATATTAGGCCCACATTTCAGGTGCACTGACATCTGGTTACTCTGTGGGTTATCTAGGATAAATCTTAGAATGGACAAACATGGAGTGGGTCTCTGGTCCCATCCCAGACCTACTGAATCAGAATCCCCTTGGATGCAAGATGCCTGCTTTATTTTTGTGCAAGCCCAGCACAGATCCAGTGTAACAATTTGGAGCAGATCGGCTCCTCTTCTATTGACATGAGTGATGCTCTGCCTGGAGGTAAGATCTCTGGCCCCAAGGAAACAATCACATACCATTAGAAAAATTACTTTTTTCCTTTATCTCACAGATAGACATTCATGACCATAACAGTCACTAGTCACTGTTCTGTCTTCTAAAACGATCTTCAAGTGGCAGGCTTACAGCAACCTCTGATGACACTTGTGAGCTCTACTGACAGCCACCCACAGCTAGGACCGGGTTTGCTATCTTTCTCTCTTTTAATATTGATTATGGATTGTGTTGGATACCTACCAACTGCAAACATTTCAGACAATCGTGAGTCTACAGCAATGCAAGGGAAACACTGAAAATACTACTTCTCTGAATCCATCCCATTATGATCAATTCAGATTCCCCAAGAAGGAGCCCAGGTAACCATAAAGAAAATAGCTTGGAAGGTGCTTCTGGTGCAATCTGACATGCAAAACAGCTCATGAGGCTTCAGCCACCTGGGGTCATGACAGTAGGGACACACCAACAGCTGGCTAGCCATGTGGTGGCCAGAACCCTTCAGAGGGCTGAGCCTCCCTCACACAAAACAAATAAAAACCACCTAGATGACACTAGTCTGCTGTTAAGAAGATCAAGAGAGAGTGGTCTGTTGCAATAAAACAAGGAAATGAATTTTGTGAACTAGGAGACCTTCAGAAAGACTTGAAAGGGGCCAGGAAGATAGCTCAGTAGAATAAGCACTGGTCTAACAAGTGCAAGGTCCTGAGTTCAATCCCTGGTTCCACAAAAAAACAAAAAAGAAAGAAAGAAAGACTTGACAGAAAAATGGCTTCCAGACATGAGAAAATGAAGATGGCCTGAGGTATAACTATGCATGTCCAGAACAATCTCTGGACTCAAAAGATCTTATTAACCCTGCTCAGGGATCCAGGGAAAGTTGGAGAGCATTTGCATTTCTCCCCTCTGTTTCCATTGACAATTTTAACCACAAGCATGATTGTCTTTTAATCATAAAAGCAAGGTTCAGAAAGCTCACTACCAGCCAGCAAGATGCTCTGTGTTCCCCTCCATGCACCAGTGACTCCTGCAGCTTAATCTTCTGAGTTCTTCCCACAACAAGAGGACACTCACAGTTCTGCCAGCTCCTCTCTGCCTCTTAAACGCTTGCCAAGTAACCTTGCACCTCCAGCCCAGGCTTCCACTAAGTCCTTTATTGGCAATTATCACCTCTCTGGTGGAGACCTCCAGCTTGGCTCTTGAGCCTGAGTCTTCCTGCACGCAGCCTCAGACTCACATATCAGAGTTGAGGTACTGACATCAGGGCCATGATGCACCGGGCATGATCGGGACCATGATGCACCTGGCATGATCAGGACCATGATGCACCTGGCATGAACACAGGGGCCACACTTGGACTGGGAGACATTCCAGGACCCCCAGGGGATGCCTGAACAGGATATGTGGTACCAAACTATATATACTCTGTTGAGTTCTTTGGACACATATCTGTTAATGATCAATTTATAAATTAAGGAAAGTGATAGATTAAGCACTTTCAGTACAACTAATTAAACACTGGATAGCCAAAAATGGCATATTTTTCATTAATTTTTATAATATAATAAGAAATATAAGATGACAATTTTATTAAATATATTCAGCACAAGAATCAACTGACTGAAACGATGCCTGCCCACATGACTCTCAGGATAGTCAGTACATCAACGCATTAGCCAGTGACACTCAGGGTAAACTGTTGTTAATAATAATTAGCAATAAAAGGGAACAACAGTAATAATGTGTTGTAATCAAGTTGTGTGAATGCAGAGTCCTTCTCTGGGTCTCAGACTATCCCATTGCCCTCGACTGACCTTTCTTGTGCTGGTGTAAGATGACACAATGCCCACTGACATAAGGGCATGAGAGGAACGGATCTTCAAGCCATGTGGTCCAGCCCTGGGCCCCCACAGAGACATGGCTGACCTGGAAGCAGAGCCACGCCAGGACAAATGATCGGATGGCAGGACTGGCAAATAATCCGTGAGAGAGTCAGGAGCTGCCCACTGAGGGAGATCCCACCACAGGTGAAAACAAAGCCAGTCATGTTGAGGTTTCGTTATGTTACCCAAAGAAGCATGCAGTGTAAAGCTTACTAATTACTTATTTCTGGAATTTTCCTTTTAATATTTTTGCACCACAGTGAACCATGAATAATGGAACCCAAATAATGCCAGGCTGTGGGTGACAGAGAGCGCTGGATTCACAAACATGACGCTCTCACTGACGCTAATGGTACGGCCCCCGTCTCGTTTCACCTCTCTTGCTTTCTGAGTCATCAACAGCCTTGTATGTTGGGGAGCAATGCCGGAAGCAGAGGACTCAGAGAGCATTATCTGCAAAGCACTTATTGGTTGCTTGAAGCAAATGCTGCTTTGTGTCTTTTCCCCATCCACTGTTCATTCATTTTGTTGTGCACCTTCTGGAAAAACGTCCTGCGGGGCTGCATTAGCCAAGTGCCCAGGGTACAAACTAAAAGACACAATCTCTATCCTCAAAGCCATTATCAACTAGTGCAGAATGCATGCAACCAAACCAACAATCACATGACAGAGTGCCTTACAATGACAAAAGAAAACAGAAGCTAAGTTCCTACCATTCCTGGTGTGGGGCATTGGGAAATCCACCCAACCTCTCTATACCTCGAGGTTCTCGCCAAGATTCTGGACTTACTCAAAGCACCCACCATTTAAGGTTGTAACAAGAACTGCAAGAACTATTTGTATAGTCCTGTGAGCTGTGTTTGGTGCATACAAATGTTTGCTCAAGAAAGCAGTTGAAAAGCTGCTGTGAACAGAACCGAGAATCCAGACATAAATTCGCACACATGTTGTCAGTCAATTTTTGACGATAGCATGCAGAAGAAAAAATTCTTTTGGACAAATGTTGTTGGAACAGTTGAGCATCCATGCACAAAATTGGAGGCCTTTGACCTATGCCACACGGTATATGTGAAATGCAAAATGGTTTCCACATCTAAACGTAGAAGTTTAAAAACTCTTAGAAGAGAACTTAGGAGAAAAATCACCATGACTTACTTAATAATAGACAATGTTTTCTCCCAATGCCTGGAATGGAACCAAGGGCCTTGCGGATGCTAAATAGGCACTCCACCCCTGAGGTGTGCTTCTGGCTTTAACTATTCCTGATACAGGACACAAAAGTTATAATCATAAAAATAAAACATCCGTAAGTTAGACGTCATCAAAATTTAAGACTTTTGCTCTTTCAAAGACTATTACACCAGTGGAAAGACACCCAGAGCTCAGAGCCAGTTCTTCAAAAATCACACAGCTATCGAAGGGCTAGTGTCCAGAATGGATAAAGAACTACTGAAGCTTGGTAAGAACACAAACACCAAATTAAAAAGAGAGCAAAGGAATAAACATTTCACCACTAAAGCCACATGAATGGCAAAGAAACGCATTAAAAATACTTAGTTATAAAAGAAGCACAGATTAAGGCAATATTAGGAGGGATTATCTGAGGTACAGGATCTCAGGATAAATCCTGAGGGCATTTCACTGACCTTCTCAGACCAAAAAGCTACAACTCTTGTTGCACAGGTCCTGCTTTACCTTGGTCTTAACCATCCAGTAGAAAAGTATGAAGACGAAATATAGGAAGTAAAGCCATGCTGTCATGTTGAGCTGTGGGGGACTCAGGTCAATAATTTCTGACCTTGCCAGTTAAACAGAAGACCCAATGCTATTATGGGCTACTGGACTCTTTTAGAATATTTTGCTGAGTTTACACACCTATAATATTCAATAACGGAACTTAGGAAAAATGGGGTATACCAATGAATGTCCATATTGTATCTGTGTATTCAAAGTGGTTAGGATAGACATATAGTTGCATTCTCTTAATGAATAGAATGATTTGTTCTAATGGTGTTTGTAAATATGATCACAAGTCCTCATCTTGTACAGCAATTAACCACTGAAGAAGAATATATGCAGTGTATTATTTGTTGAAACTACTTCCGATTTGATTTGAAACTGTCTCATTGCTATCTGTTTATCAATAAAACTTTGAAAAAAAATATTAGGAGGGATTAAAAACAAAACAACTGATGGTTTTTAAGTGGCGACAGAAATAGGAAAGAGCTGGAACTGTTATACATTACTAGTGGGAAGGAGAAATGCCACACGCACTTAGGAACCAGCTTGGGCGCTCCTTTAAAAGTGAAGAGAGTATTTACTGTGTGATGTAG
Organism: Octodon degus; assembly: GCF_000260255.1. Lineage (NCBI taxonomy): Eukaryota > Metazoa > Chordata > Mammalia > Rodentia > Octodontidae > Octodon > Octodon degus. The sequence continues at coordinate 3,942,947 of NW_004524653.1, forward strand.
CTATCCCACTACTAATATTTACCCAGGAAAATTAAAAACTATACATCTTCATGAATAGCTGTGCTGTGTTTACAAGTTTCCTCATAACTCTCCAAACCAGAAGCAATCCAAATACCCATTAGCTGGGGAATGGTAAAGGAAATGTGGTTCTCTCTACAATGGGACACAAGGGGCTGGGGATATAGCCCAGTGACTCAATGCCTGCCCAGCATACCTGAGGTCCTGAGTTCAATTCCTGGTACCAGCCCCATGAAGTGCTTTAAAAGGATTAGAATGCAATGAAAGGAATAAATGACTAATGCATTGAGCAACATAAACCTTAAATACTTTATGTTAAGTAAAAGAAGTCAGACAAAGCCATGTTATGCAATGCAATGCAGCTCCATTTGTAGAATATACTGGAAGAAAGCAATAGCCCCAGTACAGAAATCCAATCAGGGACCAGTGATGTGGGGAGAAAAGAGGTTGAACGCTGCTACGGTCAGATACAGTTGGTCCTCAGTGGGGCGTGTGCTGGATGCTTGTGCTTCACATGGTGGTGCTGAGTGGTGGAGACTAGCAGGAAGACACAAGGTCAAGGGGTTAGTGCTGGCCTTTGAAGAGAGAAGGAGGAAGAGGA
>NW_004524653.1:3961045-3961570 GCF_000260255.1 Octodon degus
GTCTTGCCACAAGCTTTCCATGGACTTGCCAGGGAACTGGAGAGCCCTGAAGCCCTTAACCTGACCTGATAGGGGGATTGGGGGGGGGCCTGATGGCCACTATTTGGACACAGCTAAAACACTCACCCACCGTCTGGATTCCGGGTTCACCAAGCATTGCAGAGACAAAGTGTGAGAGGCAGAGAGAAAAATCCATCTGTCTGCAAACACGCAGCACTGGACTTTGCAGAGAGCTGCCGCTCAATTCCAGCGCCCCCACTTTCACGTCCAGGGCCCTAGATTGCCTGGCCTAAGGGCAGGGGTGGAGCCAGGAGCACAGGCAGGAGGAGGAGATGGTGGGTTCCACTGTGGAAAGGGAGAGTGGGGCGAGGGGTGGACAACCCTGTGGCCTGCAACGAGACCTTGCATGGCCCTGAGTTCCACCTGCAGTTCTTTGCTGCAATGCCTGGGTTTGGATCTCAGCCCCACACCTTACGCGCTGCGTGAGGCTGCTGATAGCTGGTCCCTTAAGAAGTCTCCCTTTCT
>NW_004524653.1:3962440-3977425 GCF_000260255.1 Octodon degus
TGGAGAACCACACACATGGATTCACCATCCCGAACTCATTTCCTTCACAACTCATGTCCCACCCAAACGCTAGCTATTACACTAACCTAGGCAATACACACATACCTATTAGATGCCTACGATGTTCTGGTACTGCTAGGAATTTAACAGAGAACCAGAGAATTAATATCCTTGATTGCATAGAATTTAGGTCTTAGTGAAAGAAGTAAAATCAACCCCTCATGTATTAACCTACAGATGGTAACAAATTCCCTGAGGAATAAAATGGTGCTGAGCAGAAAGTGAAGGGTGGGTGTGATGGTTATGCTAGGTGGATGGACAAGGAAGACCCTTCTGAGGTGGCACTGGAAGAGAGGCTGAATGCAGCCACGGTAGTGAGCCTGTGGCCCTTAGCAAGAAGAGAATTCCAGTATTCCAGGTACAATGAGTGTCGTACAGCGCCATCAAGCTTGGCATATCCAAGGAACAGGGAAGAGCTTTTTCAGCAGGACCAAGGGCAGGAGAGCACAGCACCAGGAGCTGCAGTTGGAGAGCTGGGGAGGGCCTGGCCACATAGGGACAGATAGCACACTCTCTGCACTGGGCTGGTTAGTGACTATTTGGGGCACTGTGGGCCCTTAGTCATGATTGTTCAACTCCACTGTAGTAGAGCATAATCTGGCCAGCGTAGATGACCAGGTATGACTGTGTTCCACGGAAGCATTGTTTATAAAATCAGTGGCCACTGAGAGTTGGCCCAGAGTCTCCTGACCTGTGATTTAAAGCTTCATTTGCCCTGGTAATCAGCAGGAATTTTATTGGAAGTGTGGTTGGAAGCCAGTAGAGGACTTTGAAAGAGAAGCGTTGTGATTTCATTTACTTCGTAAAGATCACTATGGTTAAGCAGGCGCAGGGACTGTTCTGCTTGCCAGGCAAGAGCCAGTGGGGACTTCCCCCGTGTGATGCTGGACAGAATCATGGGCAGAAGTCACGCACGAGACATATTTTGAAGGTAGGACACAGTACTTGTTAATGCCCAACTGTGGGGCTATTACAGAAGGGAGACTGTGTGATGTTTCGTCCATTTCTGAGAAGCCACAGAATAACTTCAAGAACTTAGGATAACTGACAAGGACAGACTCCCACAGAGGTGCTCAAAGATGAACAGGTAATAAGACTTTGTAGAGGCAAACACAACATGCCTAGAGGATCAGCTGTTTCTCAGGCCTGGGTCTACCATGGCTGGCTGTGTACCTTTGGGCAGGCCAGTTAACCACCCTAATTGTTCCTTTCTTCCACTACAAGATGGAGACAATAAACTCACTGCTTTCAAAGGGTCTTTGAGGTTAAAGAATTGCATAAACACTTTATACAACATCTGTGTCAACAGGCACAGATTTCCCCTATTTGCTAGGGGAAATACATCTAGGAATGACTACAGAGCCCAAATTTAACATCATATATGTGAGAAAGAACAAGAGGGGTTAAATTAAAGCAATTCTCAAGCTGCTTGTCAAGGGATCTTATTAAAATCCCCATTCCAAAGGTCTGGAGTTGGGCCTGAGAATCTGAGTCTCATCCAAGCACATAAGTAAAACCGATACTAGTTTACAGACCGCCGCGCATGGTGCTCAGTTCCGTGTGTCCACCTTACAGCCACTGATACCTAGTGAGCTGGCTGAGCAGTACTTCCAGGAGCGTCTGTGAGGTGCCTTCTAAGAGATGAGCACCCAGATTGGCCAACTGGGCAGAGAAGATGGGGGGATTGCAGAACCCACCGAGGCTCTGAACAAAACAGAAAGGCAGAGCGAGGTTGAATTTGCGCCCTGCCTTTCTGCTTGGGCGGGAATGTGCATCCCTCCTCCCCACAGTTCTTTTGGTTCTCGGGCTTTCAGGCTCCCTCTGGAATCTACAACAGCAGAGTTTGAGGTCTGGGCCTTCAAACTGCACCGCTGGCTTTCCTAGAACTCCAGCTTGCAGACAGCAGACTCTCCAGGCCTTGGTAATGGTGTCCTGTCCGGTCTCCGGGTGTATCAGCTCTGCCCACTAAAAAGGCCTAAAAAAAAAGCCCAGCCTACTAGCAATGATCACACCTTCTGCCCAAGTTATAGTCCTGAAATATAATTTCTTATTCAAAGGAATTAGAACTTCCTTTAAGCTGTGCCCACGGGACCTGTCCAGTCCAAACCCAGGCGCAGCGTGAGTGGCACCCTCTTCCACACCCTTGGGAACCCCACCACCACTCTTTGCAGCCACCCCCTGCATACCCATCGAGTAAGAACTTCTGCCGCGTTCTCAGGACCCCAAGATCCAACCCTAGCCCAGGCCTGGTGAGTGTGTAGGAGAGCTTCCTCTCTCCCTTACTCCCCCTATTGCTCTTCAGCCTCAGCTCAGGCCTGGCATACAGGCCTGGGGTGAAACTCTGCAGCTGCAGTCCCTGCAAAGAGAGTAGGGGACAGAACCGCCCAACTAGTCCAGGAGCAGAACATCTTGCCAGAGGGGCACAACAGGTTCACCCCCAAGGGCAGCAGCAGGAAGGAGCTGAGCACAGCAGCCAGACCCAAGCCAGGCACAGCTGGATAAATCCAAACTTTGTAGACCTGCACCTGAACTTCAGTACGTGCTAAGGCTAACTGCGCCAAAGCTCTACAACAAAGGTCAGAAGACAGTGCTACACAAAATGACAACGAGAAGGAGCAAAATGCAACCTCAAAACCCAAGCCCACCCATAACAAGTGCAGAGGACACTAGCACAGAACAAATTGGGAATCACACAGCTGAAATCAATGAATCAAGAGCATCTGAAAGAACTTCCTTTAAGAAAAATCCATGGTGCCAGAAGTGGGGCAGAAATGTCCAAGAATACCTGGAATAATCTCATAATACTAGAAAGGTAAAAAGACTCTCTGAAGATAAGCCAGACACTGAAGGACCAGAGAAGCGGAGGCCAGAAGCCAGGAGCTGCCTGTTGTCCCGACGCTCGTGCAGCTGACACTTCCTGCAGTGGAACTTGGCAGCACATTGTTCCACCTGTCATGCAAGTAGAAATGTTGATCTGAGGTAGTTCTACCTGATAAATAACCCAGGACACTCAATCAATCAATCAATAACAAGGACAAAAAGAGGTATAATTAAGACTTAAGAAACACACCAACCAACCTAAGTGGATGGAATTCTGATTTGAAAAAATAAACAACCTAAAAACCATAACTCTCAGAAATGTAAGCAGCGACTAACATTTGATGATATTAAGAAGTTAACATGAAAAAAAAAAAAATTAACATGGGCCAGGGAGATGGCTCAGTGGCATAAGCGCCTGCCTGGCAAGCTCAAGGTCTTGAATTTCATCCCTGGTACTGAAAAAAAAAAAAGAATTTATCATGCTTTTAAGTAAGATAATGCTGCTGAAAAATATATTGAAATATGTATAGAACAAATAATATGATTCTGTAGATTTGCTTCAAAATATTCTGCAATGAACTGGGCATGGTGGCGCATACCTGTAATCCCAGCACTGGGAAGGCTGACGGGAGGATCACTGTGAGTCTCAAGTGTATACTGAGACCTTGCAGCAAAAGCAAAAACAAAATCAAGGCAGTCTGGAGTGGAAGAAAATAGTAAGGAGATGAAACAAACCTGTACACACACACACACATTTTAAGAAGAAAATGATCATCTGTTACGGCATTCTATTTTATAAATGTTTCTTGTGTTCCATACTGGCTTCTTTAAAAGTCTTCAAGAGTTTTCAGTGACTCTTTGAGGGTAAGATTGAAACTAGAATAATGCTGGGCACGAGGAGTGAAAGCCAGGGAGACAGAGCACCACCCCAAGCCTGCCTCGGCCCCTGGAGCTGTGATCCGGGGGCGCGGTAGCCCCCTCAACGCTCACCCTGAGAGGGTCTAATGTCGAGGGACTTGTGACGCTACCAGGAGAACCTTTCCAACAGGCGATGAAGTCCGACCTTGGAGCTCAGAGGCAGGTGCAGCCTGAAGATACAGATTCGATGCGTCTGCATCTAGGTGGTACATTAAATTCGTAGGACAGGTGTGGAAGGAGGGAGGCTAGGCTTCAACCGCCTTGCCCGGCTGAAACTCAGCAGCAGTCCTGATCTTTGTTTGCTTCAAATCTGAAGTCTACAGAGTTGCAAAATTATGCGAGGAATTCCCATGCGTCCCTCCCCAGGCTTCCTGCACAGACAATGAGTTCCACAAGCATAGCTCACCAGGAAAACCAGAAAGAAACCATGGGTACTACGCTGCCAGCTCGGGTGCTGGCCTTATTGATGTTCAGCAGTTTGCACATGAGGTTATTAGTAAGGGGTGTGTGTGTGTGTTTACAAGAACTTGTATCCTATGCATAGAATCACATGACACTAAGATCTAATAGTACTTAAATGAAAATTGAAATGTATATGTTTCTGATCATTCAATAGTACTTAAAGGTAATTTCGCAAAAGCTGCCTGAAGTTCAAACACTACTTATGAACCTTTCTTTCAAGTATGTTCTTAGAAACAATATATAATTCCTGAGTTCAGAATGAACTCACATTATTAGTTCTACAAAATAAACTACATACCTAAACTATAACTCTTTCCAAAACCATTTATGAATGTTTTGTTCTTAAAAGAATACCAAAGAGGGCCAGCCAGATAGCTCAGCAGACTAAAGTGCCTGCTTAGGCAGAGCGCAGGGGCCGGGGTTCGACCCCTGGTGTGCCATGCCAGCTCTGGCCCCAGGACATGCTGAGAGGGTGACTGAGACTGGGTGTGGTGGTGCGTGCCTGTAATCCCAGGGCCTGGGAGGCTGAAAACAGGAGGATCACTACAAGTCTGATCTGTGGAGTGAGACCCTATAGACCCCGTACCAAATACATAAAAAAAGGAAAGAAAGCCAAGGTTCTTCATCTCGGCAGTGAGCATTTCTAACAGTGAATCTTCCCTGTACAATGTCTTCAGACTCCCTTGCTCCGGCAGGAAGGAACACAGGGGATGTCCAGCCGCCTGCATTCGCACCACCCATGGAGGAAGTCCCAGGGAAAGGCGTAACTCCCGAGACCCAAGCGTCAGCCACTCCCACGCTGAGGGCTATTATAGCTCAAGCAAGCTCATTCCAAGACCTACTCTGGCAAATCAGGTAGTCGTCAATAAAGCCATGACTACCTTTAGTAAAATAAATAGCAGGTAGTGAAGATTTAAGAGAGAAATAAACATGCAGAGAACGAGAGCACCAACTCATCCATTCCGAAAGGAGGCAGAAAACCCACTCACTCTAATTACAAATGGCTTGCAGTTTTCTCAGAATTGATGCGTTCTTCCAGTAGTCATTGCCTTCTGAAATGTCCAATTAGACAAGCAATTCTATTAGTATGTTAAAACCCTTTCAAGGTTTTTGGTGCTTAAGAAAAATTGATCTAAACACCTAAATAAAAGATGGCACATGGGGGCCTATGAGCCTCGGCTTCTCTTATTTCTTAATCAGTCTGTGTTTCTTGTTTGTTTTACAGATTATCTTGACCAAGTGGTGTGCAAGCAGCTCTCCATGTGTGTGTGTGTGTGTGTGTGTGTGTGTGTGTGTGTGTATGTGTGTGTGTATCAGAAAGATCTCTGTTCCTTGGAGATAAACATTTGGAGGAAACAAAAACTTAGCAATAATAAATTAAACCTCAGAAATAGATGTTTATGTGCAGGCCTCTTTTCATTCATTTATTTTCTCCTTTTCTTTCCAGTTTTCTTTCTCATCAGCTCACCTTTGACTTCCAAAGAGATGATCAATTACTGCCTTTTGTCTTCAATCAATGTCTTACAAAACAGAAAAATTGGGTTTTCTCACAGGCTCTAGATCAATTGTATTAAGCTGCATAATACAGAGCACTTCTGTCCTGTCAGAAAGCATTGTTTAAAGATTGTAGTGGTTAGATCTTGAATAACTAGAAAATCTCAAAAGATATGATAGTATCTTGTGAGCTATGATATCTTGTTATACCTGTAAAAACATTAGATTTATTTTTTAACCTCCTGATCATGACCCGGTCTTAGAGAATCTTCTTCCTGGTATTAGACACTGGGAAGAAATCAGAGCTTTAGTGGTATTTTTTATCTTAAAAAGAAATAAAATCAAGGGCACCAGGTTTCAAAACAGATAAGTGGGAAATTAACAGTGGTTATTAAATTGTGTATTGTTATCTTTAAAGTAGTTGCTCGGATTATAAAATACTGATACACAAAGCTGATCAAACAATATAGGCACAAACCATCCCTCAGTGCACTAATAGAAGTTAGTGGTATGGTTACCTTTAAAGAGCACCATATTTGCTGTGGATTCCTAGTCTGGCTTTTAGTGCACTGTGCAAACAGCGCTGATATTGAGGCCATAAACACTCAACTCTGGCCGCTCCTTCCTGCTGTCTGCCTGGATTAATCCTTCATCAGATCACCATTTCTGAGCACCAGCTACTTTCTGCCGCTGCCTTTTTTCCTTAATTCACATTTTAGCTGAAAATGACTTTGCATTTCCCAAACCCTTTTTGGCATTTTAAGCTCTGTTAAGGGTTTTCCTTAAACTTTAATGCATTTCATTAGGAGGATAAAATAAAGCAATCTTGCCAGGCTTTATGAATAATTAGTAGCTTAGAAACGAGGCATGAAGCTAGTAAAAAATTCACGGTAAGGTATTGAAATGATAAAAATACACTGAAGTATATACTTCAGTGCACTTTAAAGAAATCATCATAGACTAATAAGATGGTATCTCCGAGGAACGGATCAGACTGACAAGAAAATTGCTTTTCAGGAAACAAAGTCGTTATGACATTTCTAGCAACCTTTTCAAAAGTTTGTGGCACAAGAAAAGGAGGAAATTTAAGCCCATTATTTCCATGTACTTAATAAGTAACCTCAACCAAAAGGAAAGCATGCTCCTGTGCACACAGGCACCCTTCAAAGAGAGTGTAGCAGTAAGTGCCCTCCACACACAACCAGTGTGCTTCAGTTTGTTAGTTCCCCTGATAATAGTTCCGGTTACAGTTCCTGTTTTGTTTCTTAGAGATGGCTGGTTACTGTGATGCACCGCGGGTCGCTATGATGCATGCTGTAAGAACCAATGACAAGCCATCCTGCCTCTGTACTTCCTGCTTGCTTATCCCATAAAAGCTCTAGACCACCAGAGATCCAGCCTGATGTTTGGAGAATGATCCTAATTGGTGCCCACCAATGAAAATCAATCTGCCTCCAAATCCTGGGTGTCATTTCAGCCTTTCTGTTTGTCGTAGCAAGAAGACCACATTTTCTTTTACTCCCAAGTATAAAAAAGAACGAATAGGTTTCTAGCTGCTATGACTCCCTTTCCTAGAAAAGTCCAGACTTGGAATAGAATCAACATCCTGCTAATACATCACAGTAAAAACTGGTACAGTTGCCATATACCAGTCATACATGCAGCATGTTTGTCTTGAAAACTGAACTGTCTATACATCAAAACAGAGCAGTCTCTTTTTTTTGCAATGTCACAGCTTTTGTTGATTCATTAAAGTCTATCTAAATTGCTTCTCTTAGTGTTTCTTCAGGTTGTTTTCTACATACAGAGCTGTAAAGCAGACCTTATAAAATTGATAGCCACTCTAGTAGGTTAATCCAAAATTGCTATTTCTACTCCCAAAGTATAATCAGGTGTCACCACAAGTAAAAAAAAATCAAAAAAATTTTAAAAATTCAAGTAAAATCTATAGCTACACTGGTATTTGTGAATGCAAACACAGTTCAAAGAAATAAAAAGATCGGTTTAGTTCTGAAAACTAGATGCCTAGGCAGACACTAGAATTTTGTAAAACTATTCACCTGGGCTCACCAGTTGCCTTAGACATTAAAGCATCCTAGAACAGAGTCCTTTAGTATAGCTGTGGGCTTGGCAGACTTCTATGACAATTGGTAGTGCCCTCCCACCTGGTTTTCTAGTATTATTTCCTTTAGTTTATTCCCTTGCCTTGAATTAGGACTGGGCTTATTGGGTTGCGTTTCGTTACTTTTCTCTTGTTCCAGAGACAAAATACCCAACACCCAAAGCTAAAGAGGCGAAGGCTTGTTTAGCTCATGGTTTGTAGAGGTCTCAGTCTGTTATTAGCTGGCTGCAAGGCAGGGTGGCCTGGCAGGGGAGCAACAGTTCAAGGCAGCAGAAGATGGCAAGAGCAAAAGGGAGAAGCAAGCCTCTTTTTCTCCTTTGTATTACAAGTAGGCTACCTTGGCCTCAGAGAGGGTGTAGGACTCACACCATCTCAGTCCTCTCCTCTTGCACAGGCTCAGGATGTCTTTAAAGTGAGGACCCCGTCCTCTCTTGGAGTCAATTAAGATTCTTAACTTCTCAAGTTGATACAATGACTCAACCACGATAATTTCCCCCTTGTCAACTTAACAACTGGACACATTTCTTTAAAGCAGTCTCCAGATACAAAGACATGCTTAGTCTTATCATTTCACAACTTGAACATCATAACATAGGTTTAGAAACCCTCAAGAGCCAGCACTAAGTCCACCAACATTACATTACATTAGAACAATAACAAAGACTCGTGTACATCCCTTTATGTAAAAGACATTCAGTCCATCTCTAAGAGTTGCCACAGTCTTAATAGCTTCAACATTGCTGAAAAGTCCAAGTCCAAAGTCTCTTCCAAGATGTAAGGTAAACTCTTAGGCACAAGGCCCTGTTATGAATGAAAAGTGAAACACTTCCAGCATTCAGTGACACAAGACAGGGATTTCCATTCCAAAAGTTACAAAAGGGGTGGAAGGTTGAGGTAGAGTTACAAAGGAATAAGACAAAAGCAAGTCCAAACCCTAGCAAACATCAAATACTGTAGTTTCATGTGCAGCATCTAGAGTGACCAGTGACAAACTGTGAGCACCAAAGAGCTTCAGTCACTCCATTCCCATGACTTTTCTAGTGGTTGTAGCTCCCACAGATTCTCTTTTGGGTTGGCTTTGCTCCTTCCTTGAAAGTTTCCCCATATGATCCACATTCCTGGCTTTTCCAAACTTCTGAGGTCTCTACTGGACCTTTGGCTTCACCCTCACAGTTTTACACACTGCCCTCTGGCCTCCCAGGCCTCCTGAAACCAGAGTGAAAGCCTTCTGAACCCCACAACTCTTGTATCTGCATGCATCTAAAACCAGAACCATGTGGATGGTATGAAGGTCTACTGCCAGCTGGAGCAGTAGCCAGGCTTCCCTTTCTACTGATTATGGGGGTCAAGTGCCTGGGTGGCTGGGTGCTCTGAATCCAATTCTGGGCAACAAATTTTCTATGCCTCATCTATTCTGGAACAAGTCTTATACTTTTGAAGTTTGGAGGTTGCAAAGAGCAGAGACTTGCTACTTCTTACGATGCCCACAGGCCATCTTTCATATTCTCCCACTCCTCAGAGGTCAAGATCTCCACAGCTCTACCCTTGTAGTCCTCAGCTTTACTGGAGCTTCCTTTCTGGCCCTACTGACAACACTTTAAACCATCCTGCTGGGCTCTTTGCTCTTGATTCTCAACATAGATCTGGCTCAAAGACCCAAGCAGCAGACATAGCACAGCCTCAACATTCAACTACTTTGTAATTTCTTTGACTAAATTAATTAGTCTGCCACCCTGAATCTCAGTCTCAGGCAAAGTCTCTGGGCATGAGCAAAATGGAGACAAACTTTCTGCCAAGCCATAATACACATTGTTTGAAGTCCATCAGCCTGTGCAGTCCTCCTTCCCAGCAGAAACCTCCCAAGCCTCACCTCTGCTGGCTTTCTGGTCTCCTAATCAGAATCTCCCATTCAGAAGCCTAAGGCATTGCAGCTGTATTTTTCCAGGCATCTCTGAACCATTCCAAACTCACCCCACAAGCCATTCTCAAAGGCTCTTGAACCAAATGCTCAGGTATAGTACAGCAACGACCCTGCTCCTGGTACCTAAATTCTGTGTTAGTTACTTTTCTTTTGGTCTCTGCTGAGACCAAATAACTGATACTCAAAGTTAAGGCAGGAAAGCTGATTTAACACACAGTCCATAGAGGTTTCAGTCTATAATCAGCTGGCTCCAAAGCAGGGTGGTATGGCAGCGGGACAACAGTTCATGGTGGGAGAAGATGGCAAAGCAACAACAAAATGGGGAAGAGCAAGCCTCTTTTTCTCCCTTATGTTGTATGCAGGCTATCAGCCCTAGGGTGGGTGCTGCACTCACACCATCCCCATGCTCTCTTCTTACACAGGCTGAGGATGTTTACAAAGTGCATACCCTACACCCCTGCCGAGTCACTTAATTAAGCTTCTAAACTTTTGAAGTGAACGTGATATATCAACCATTACAGGTTGCTTCTAATAAATATAATGCAGCAGAAGAAACAGAATGTCAAATGTATGATTAGGTAAGAAAAGCCTGTGGCTTTCATAGATTTTTGTCTCTCTGTGTCTCACAAGGGAAGCCACCCTCCTGGTCATGAGATAGACCAGTGGAGAGCCTAAATAAACAAGCTTTGTCACAGATCTGAGATGCCAATGGCCATAAGCAAGCAGTGAGGAAGGCCCTTCACCTAGGTAATCCTGAAATGGCCATGTTTTAGGCAGAATCTTGATTACTCTTATTGAACACCCTGACCCACAGTTATCCAGCTGAGTTGCTCCCAGAATCATGACCCAGAGTAAATCTTTATTTTACCCAACTGCTAAATTTTGGGGTCATTTAGGTCCACAGATAACTAATACCAGATGTAGCTCAATGTCATGTGACATCTAAGTTTTGTCAACTATCTAAAAGATTTAGTTGTGAATCTGGTTGAGGAAAACTGAAATTTTGTTATTCATATCCACTCCTTGAGTTTCCTAGCAAAGTACCTTTGCTAGGTACTTTAAAAGGTTAAGCAGGGGGCCAGGGTGATGGCTCAGTGGAATAAGCACTTCCCTGGCAAGCCCAAGGGCCTGAGTTCAATCCCCAGTTCTGCCAAAAATTACTTAATTAATTAATTAAACATAAAACTGTCAGATAATTTTAAACTCTACATTTCTGCAATAAGTACATAATTTTAAACTCTACCTTGTCTCAGAGAAAAAGCTAAATAAACAAATAAATGAATAAGAGCTATAAGGCACTTTAAAAGGTTAAACAGAAAACTGTCAGATAATTTTAAACTCTACAGTTCTACAATAAGTACATTCTCAGACAAAGTAGTCAATTCATTTCTGCAGGAATATGGAAAATGAGGACTTGGTAGAATATAACCATCAACACAGAGTCATAGGAGAAAACAGGCTATGAAAAAATTATGCTTTGAAATGTACACAAAAGGGACCATATACTTCCTATCTAAAGTGAGTTGATCAGGCTGGAGAGATAGCTCAGCAGTCGAAGCCCCTGCCTGGCACGTACAAGGACCCAGGTTCGATCCCCCGTACTGCATGCCATGCTGGCCCTAGAACCCCAAGCACCCTGTGCTGGCCATAGAAACTAGGCATGGTGGTGCCCACCTGTAATCACAACCCCAGTGCTGAGGAGGCTGAGACAGGAGGGCCACTAGGAGTCTGAGCTGCATAGTGAGACCCTGTACCAAAAAATAAACACATACATACATACATACATACATACATACATACAATGAGTTGATCACCAAATGGAGCTATTTCGTTCCTCCCTTACATTTCAGTGAGCATGCACTGCTGACCCCGTGATGCCAATTCCCACCCCCAGGTCAGGTGTGACTCCACCCACAGGTCCAGGAGTAAAGCGCATGACCTAGGCCAATCCAACCACCCCACATCCTTCATCCAGTGAGGCCTGGGTGTGTGCCCTCCGCAGGTCTAATCTGAATGAATGCCTCATGTGTTTCAGTCCTCGGAGCTTTTATTTCTTCTTGCTCTTGAACCTAGAGGCACAGGGGATGAAGCCGGAGAGCTCATTTCTCCATGAAGACAGATGAGCATGGCCAGAGCTGCTCGATGTGATCTCTTATCCTCTTGTGATAAAGCAAACACAGCAGGGATCACAGGAGGAGTAAATCCAGAAGGCACCGTGAGCCCCAAATCCAGCCTGCCTGGGGCCACTGTGTCTCGAAGGTTCAGTTATGTGCACTGGTAATCTTCCTCTTGAGCTTAAGCCGGTAAGAAGAAAAATTTCTGCCTAGTTGTTCGTTTGCTTCAGCTCACAGGCAGTAGTAAACTCACTCAGATCCTTCCCAGCCCACACATTTCTAAAATGCTAACATTTTCATTTGACAGAGACCCCAAAGACTTTGATTGCTTTGGACCAGCTTTCATCAAAGCCCGATAAAATCTGCATCATATACAGGAACTGCTGTCACCAGCCAATGCAAAAACAGAAATGTATCTTCTGAAGTAATAACAATAGCAAGCCCTGTGGCTCAATTAATGGGTATTGGGTATGTTATCTCATTAATCTTCATTTTTCTAATATCAGGAGAATAGTTACAACACAAACTCTAGACTCAAATACCCCAAGTTTGATTCTTTTCTCTGTTTCTTTACACCAAATTCTCCATGCCTCTCCATTCCCTGTCTATAAAATGAGGTGTTGCTACTACCCTCACAAAACTGTGAAAATTAAATGAGTTGATATCCATAACGTGCTTAATGTAGAAATGATTAGTGTGGAAGTGTTTCTTTTTTTTTTCAGTAGGTCAATATACAGACACTGGCATATTTAGAGTTTCAAAGAGAGACCTAGTGTTATATCGGAGCTCTTTTGCATCCTGTCAAGATAGCGATTTTGCAGTGTCACCTTCATTCAGATGCTAAGTACTATGAAGTTTGCGGATTCCCACTCCTCTCCTTCTATTACCTAGCACAGTACCCTCCCACTGATTATCACTAGAATGTGGGCAAAGTTATTGAAAATATATCTACAGATACAAAGGGACCCAATTAAATAAGAATACTAGCCTAAAAGTCAAGAGTTCTGGAGTGTTGGGTTAACTATTACCGTGAGACAGATTTCCCCTTAAATGTAGCACTGTATCTGGAAAGGATACCCATAGAGTCCCTCCAAGTCTGTGTGGGTCAGGGATCCATATACCACTTAGCGGGGCGGCTCAGACTCTGATCTCCCACAAAGCTGCAATGAAGATGTTGGTCAGGGCCCTATTTTGTATGAAAGAGCCAAGCTTAGGCTCATTCATGAGGTGATTTACTTCCTCCGGGAAGGGCACTGGTCCAAGTTGACTAGGCATGCGGTCCTCTCTCTAGCTGGCTTCCTCAGGTTAGGTGGGTGGGAAAAGTCAGAGAAAAAGACAAAAGGAAGAGGGCAGAGAGAAGGAACACAAGGTGACACACACAGTCTTTTGTGACCTACACCCAAGTGGCCTCCCATCATTTCTGCCATCTTCTAGTCATTAGAAGCAGTCATAAGATCTAGCCCACACCCAGAAAGAGACAGTTAACTGGACACATGAATTCCAAGAGGTGGGGGTCATGGGGAACCAAGTTAGAAAGGTCTCATCACCAACAGGGAACTGAAGTTGACTGTGATTTGCCCTTTGACCACAGTGGAATCAGTCATTTGGGGCCTCACTTCTCCTCACTATAAAATTTGTACAACTCCCAAGATTCCTATCTGCTCCACCATGATTCCAGGACCCCCTGGGAAGACATGGAAAGTACACATGAAAGCCACATCTAATTTTAAATTGTCAGTGTCTTCTTGAGAATATTTGCCCTTGTCAGATGCATTTCTTGTTATATAGGTCTTGCTTTATCTTGGTTTTAAGCAACCAACAGAAAAGTATAAAAATGAAGTATAAAAAGTAAAGTCATATTGATATGCTGAGCTGTAAAAAGCTCAAGTCAACAACTTCTGACATTGCCAGTCCTATGGATAACCCACTACTATTATAGACTATTGGATCATATTGGATTATTTTGCTAAATTCATGCACCTACAATATTTAAATGGCAATGGAATACCCATCTCTGACAAAACTAAACAAAAAAAGGGGATATAAATGAAGCACCATTTTGTATCTTTATACACAAAACAGTTAGGATAGATATACATCTGGTTTCTCTTAATTCAATGAGAAGAAAGATTTGTACTAATAGTGTTTGGACAGCACTTCATGTCTGCATCTTGTATAATGAATAACCACCGCAAAGACAACAATATGCAATGTATTTATTGTAACTGTCCTACTAACCTGTTTTGAAACTGTCTCATTGCTATTTGTTTCTCAGTAAAATTATTTTTTAAAAAATTTAAATTGTCTGTACAAACTTATTTGCCCACAACAAAAGGAGTGTATAATTCTCTGCTTTTCTTAGCATCCCTCCTTGTAGCCATGTCAAGGCATTTCCTAGTGTGGAAAAAGGCCACAATATTCCATTAACTCCACTTCCTGGGTCAAGAGGAGATTTGAGGGAAAGGTTGCTAGGGTTATGCGCCAGTCGGCAGCACTTGAGGAAGAGGGAACACGAGTTTCCAAAATGTAATTGGAATGGAGAGTTTTATTAGTTTACCCTGAAGGGTCGATAAAATCTGACGCATGGCAGATGGTCTTTCTGGGATGCCAACAGCAGCTCTGCCTTGAGGTCCATAACCCTTCTGCTTTATGGACTTTGCAAACTGTTTCTGGCAGTATTTAAGTTTGTTTACATGTATTCTTGACCATTATTGTTTTTAAAAATCTGCCCACTCCTGTTTTTTCATCTTCTGAAGAAAATGCATAGTCCTTTCCTTTAAGCAATGTTCTGGGATCTCTCTTAACTTGTCATCACAACAAAAGAAGACATAAACTAAAACTGCATTTAATATCTCAATAATGCTATTTAAAACAGAAAATTTCAGAGATAGGTTTGTTTCACTTTCCCTTTAGGCTAAGGAAAGGTTGAAGATAGTAAACAAACTGTTTTTTTTGTTTTTTTTTTTTTTCAGCTGAGAGAAATCTTTATTTTTTTTTCTTTTCAAAGTTTTATTGATAAACATATAGCAATGAGACAGTTTCAAATCAAATCGAAAGTACAGTTTCAACAAATA